>NC_064670.1:34026585-34335676 GCF_943734685.1 Anopheles coluzzii | reverse complement strand
GAAGATGATGGCCAGCACAACGTTCCTGCTGCAGCTGCAGAACTATCCGAAGGACACGATCAACGACGAGATGATCGAGCATCTGCAGCCGTACTTCCGCATGGAGGACTACAACATGGACACGGCACGGCGCGTCTGCGGTGACGTCGCCGGGCTGCTGTCGTGGACGAAAGCGATGGCGTTCTTTCACGGCGTAAACAAGGAGGTGTTGCCGTTGAAGGCTAACCTTATGCTACAGGAAGCACGTTTAAGGGTATGTTTGGCGGGGTGTGGGTAGTTGGGTCAAACAAGTAGGGGAAATTGCAGCCAGTTGGGGTTGGGGAGTAGCTATTAAACCGTATCCTGCACGTACCATGTACGCCCATGGTACCGCACGATACATTCATTTCTTCCTCTCCTGTAGATTGCTATGGACGATTTGGCAGCGGCTGAAAATCAGCTTGCTGAGCGAGAAGCGGCATTGCAGAAGGTGAAAGATCAGTACGATGCCGCCGTGTCGGAGAAGCAACGTTTGACAGATGCGGCCAACAGTTGTCTGCGGAAAATGACCGCAGCCACGGCCCTGATCAACGGATTGGGCGGTGAAAAGGCTCGCTGGACGCAGCAGAGCAAGGAGTTTAAGATCCAGCTTGGTAAGCTGGTGGGCGATGTACTGCTCGCGACCGGATTCCTATCATACTGTGGCCCCTACAACCAAGAGTTCCGCGGCACGCTGTTTAAAACGTGGATGGAAATTTTGAAGACGCGCACGATTCCGTTTACGGCGAACCTGAACATCATCAACATGCTCGTCGACTCGGCCACCATCTCCGAGTGGAATCTGCAGGGCCTACCGAATGATGAGCTCTCGGTGCAGAACGCACTGATCGTAACGAAATCCAGCAGCTACCCGTTGCTGATCGATCCACAGACGCAGGGCAAGCTGTGGATCAAGTCGAAGGAGGATCAGAACGAGCTGCAGATCACGTCCCTAAACCACAAGTACTTCCGGACGCATCTGGAAGACAGCCTCTCGCTTGGCAGGCCACTGCTGATTGAGGACGTTGGAATGGAGCTTGACCCAGTGATTGACAATGTGCTGGAGAAGAACTTTATCAAGTCGGGCTCGATCGAAAAGGTGCTGGTCGGCGACAAGGAGTGTGACGTGATGCCCGGCTTTATGCTGTACATCACCACGAAGTTGCCGAACCCACCGTTCAGCCCGGAGATCAGCTCCAAGACATCGATCATCGATTTCACGGTGACTATGCGCGGCCTGGAGGACCAGCTGCTAGGGCGTGTGATACTGATGGAAAAGTCAGAGCTCGAGGCCGAGCGGGTCCAGCTGTTCGAGAGCGTGATGAAGAACCAGCGCAGCATGAAGGAGCTCGAGGGCAATCTGCTCTGCCGCCTGACGTCGACCGAGGGTTCGCTGGTGGACGACGAGGCGCTGATCGAGGTGCTGCAGGAGACGAAAACCACCGCCGAGGAGGTGAACCAGAAGCTCAAGATATCGGAGGTGACGGAGAAGAAGATCATGATCGCGCGCGAAGAGTTCCGGGCGGTGGCGGCCCGCGGCTCCATCCTGTACTTCCTGATCGTCGAGATGTCGAACGTGAACGTGATGTACCAGAACTCGCTGAAACAGTTTCTCATCATCTTTGACAACTCGATCACGAAGTCGACGAAGAGCAATATCACGGAGGAACGCATCCAGATCATACTGAAGTACCTGACGTACGAGGTGTGGGCCTTCACGAGTCGCTCTTTGTACGAGCGGCACAAGCAGCTGTTTACGCTGATGCTAGCAATCAAGATCGACTACCAGAAGGGCAACATCAGCCACGATGAGTTCATGGCGTTCGTCAAGGGAGGTGCCTCGCTGGACCTGAACGGGGTCGCCCCGAAGCCTTTCCGATGGATTTTGGACATCACGTGGCTGAACCTGGTCGAGATCAGCAAGCTCAAGACTTTCCAGGGCCTCCTGAAGAAGATCGAGTACAACGAGCGCGAGTGGAAGAACTGGTACGAGACGGAGCGCCCGGAGCTGGAGGTGATACCGTGCGACTACGAGCACGAGCTGGATGTCTTTCGGAAGCTTCTATTGATCCGCTCCTGGAGTCCGGACCGGACGATATCCCAGGCGCGCCGATACATCGAAGTTTCCCTTGGTCAGGAGTACGGCGAGATGCACATCCTCGACCTGGAGGTCACCTGGTCGGAGTCGGAACCGCGCACCCCGCTCGTCTGCATCCTGTCGATCGGTTCCGACCCGACCACGCAGATCGCCGCCCTGGCCAAGGTGAAGGGCATCGTGCTGAAGACGGTCTCGATGGGCCAGGGCCAGGAGTACCACGCGCGCAAGCTGATGGGCGAGTGCATGGCGTCCGGTGGCTGGGTGCTGCTGCAAAACGTGCATCTTTCGCTGAGCTTCTGCAACGAGATCATTGACGTGCTGATCGAAACCGAGCACGTGGCCGACTCGTTCCGGCTGTGGGTGACGACCGAAACGCACCCCCAGTTCCCGATCGGCTTGCTGCAGATGGCGATCAAGTTTACGAACGAACCGCCCCAGGGCATACGGGCGAGCCTGAAGCGCAGCTATCTCGCCTTCACCCAGGACTACCTAGACTACACGTCCGCGCCACAGTGGCCACCGTTGCTGTACACCGTTGCCTTCCTGCACTGTGTCGTTCAGGAGCGGCGCAAGTTTGGCCCGCTCGGATGGAACATACCGTACGAGTTCAACCAGGCGGACTTTTCCGCCAGCGTACAGTTCATCCAAAACCACCTGGACGAGATGGACCCCAAGAAGGGAGTATCGTGGCAGACGCTCTGCTACATGCTCGGCGAGGTCATGTACGGTGGGCGCGTGACGGACGATTTCGACAAGCGGCTGCTGACCACCTTCACGCAGGTGTGGTTCAGCGAGCATCTGCTGACGCCGAGCTTCGAGTTTTACAAGGGCTACCGGGTGCCGATCTCGCGCAACATCCAGGTGTACGTCGACTACATCAATCAGCTGCCGCCGACCGACACGCCGGAAGTGTTCGGGCTGCACCCGAACGCGGACATTACGTACCAGATCAACACGGCGAAGGGCATCCTCGACACGATCCTTAGCGTGCAGCCGAAGGAGGGCGGTGGCGGCGGCGGCGAGACGCGCGAAAGCATCGTGTTTCAGCTGGCGAGCGATATGTTGCGCAAGCTGCCACCGCAATACGTGGCGTTCGAGGTGAAGGAATCGCTCACCCGGATGGGCGCACTGCTGCCGATGAATATCTTCCTGCGGTAAGTGCTGGGTTGAGAGTGGATGGGGAGAAGGGTGGGGGGGGGTTAATGAAGGGGGTTGGGGAATTAAAGGGAAAAGTTGCACATAACCTTAACATCTGCTTTAACATTAGACAAGAAATCGATCGTATGCAGCGTGTCATCAACACGGTGTACAACAATCTGTGCGATCTGAAGCTTGCGATCGATGGCACGATCGTGATGAGCCAGTATCTGCGCCAGTCGCTGGACGCCATGTACGACGCTCGCATCCCGGAGCGTTGGCAGAAGGTAATTGTGTATCTCACTCGTTTTTTGTACCAATAAATACATTTTATTTGCATGCTTAAATAATTAATAATTTAAATAAACCTTACCTCTTTCAAAATTGCATTGAATATTCTACCACAACTGTCTCCTTTCGCTTAGTGTGTTTGTATTGGTACCGCTTGCGCTTCTTTTGAAACGAAATGAAGAATGATTCCAGTGCGCTTTTATGCTGCAAACATAATTTCGATAAAATTTCCGCTTCTTTTCTTCTCACCACCTACCTTCTCCTCCTCGTGGCAGATCTCATGGGAGTCGACGACGCTCGGTTTCTGGTACACGGAGCTGCTGGAAAGGAATCAACAGTTCCGCACCTGGATTAACAATGACCGACCGAAGGTAGTGTGCGGACGCGAACGCTTACCACCCGCATTCGCACCGGAAATGATACGGAACCAGTAATGTTGGCTTTCCTTTTTTATGCTCATTGATTTGCCCTCCTCCTCCTTCATCTCCCATCCCGTTTCCCTATGCCCTTCTCCGTGTCTTCCTTGCTTTCGTTGCAGGTTTTCTGGATGACGGGATTCTTCAACCAGCAGGGTTTCCTAACCGCAATGCGACAGGTAAGACGTTACTGTGTGTGTCTTTTTTTGCTTCTCATGGGACGGTGAAACGGTGTAGTGTTTGGTGGGTTGGTTGTGTAGTGTGCATTAGTGGAGACAAACTATGTGACACATTCTGCTTCGCAGAAGAGCAGACACCCAGCTGGGCTTTACTTACTGAGCAACATTTAACACTCCGCCTTTCTGTTTACATCCCCAAATGCAAAACCTTCGTCGGGTCTGTTAACAATGAGCAAGAAAAGCACCCACCAACACCCCGCTATACCGGCACGGCTGCCTGTTTGGTTTCCGATTTCATACACAACACGCTCAACCGTCGTTACCACAATTATAAAACTGGGAAAGTGTGTGCATCAAGTACGGTACTGCCGTGGTTGGGATCATAAGTCGAGAATACAAATTTAGTATTGCTTCTGCGGCGACAATTCCCATTGGGTCGTTCGGGGGTAGGGCGATGCTTTGTGGCGTGAGATGCTCTTGCATCAATATCATCCTTAACCTTCATCATTGCCCTGGTCGGCTTGTGCTGGGGTTCAGCGCTGCAGATCGATAAACACCTGATTGCAAACAGTGATGCCGCTCACGTACGGGTAACAATACTGGTACGGTCACGGGCTTTATTATGATCGTGTTTAGGATTAACATTAGCTGGAGCTGTGGGGTACCTCCTTAGGTTGAGCAGTGACTGGCTATGAATCATTTGTCAAAAGTCAAACACGATGGGGTATTATCTAAGGTATCTGTTGTTCAGGAAGGCAGTTTTTTTTCTAGGGTTTTGGTTTGTCGTGCAAAACACGATTTTTAAAGACAGTTAAATGATATGCTATCTATAGGACCAGTCGGGTGGTATTGTATTATGAATTTCCTCGGACAACAGATATCAGATATCAGAATTATATTCATTCACTCATTCAATTCACATGATTCACAAGAAAACTTGAATCATGAAGTCCATTAAAATTTGTAAATTTCTTGCTAAAACAGTGTTTTTGCTTGTGCGATAGGTTTTATAAAAGAACGTAATTTTTAACCGGTTTCGTGGTAGAGTCGTCAATTCGTACGCCTTAATAACATGCCCGTCATGGTTTCAAGCCCCGCATGTACCGTGATTGACTATCCTGCTATGGCTAATCAATAAGTCGCTGAAAGGCAAGCCTACTAGTTGTACAGGCAGGCCTTGAACGACAACGGTTGTTGTGCCAAAAAAAGAATAATATTTGGGCTCGTTGTTAAGAGTTTAAAGGGACGGATTTTAATTTTAAAAAATGTGTTGGTAACGCATAATTATTTAAAGCAAAGCAGCTGAAATGTTTCACTTACTTCAATGGTAATTAAAAAAAACTTAAATGGTTATAGACTGGAAATTAAATAAAAATAAATCAAATATTTTTTTTTTGCAATAAAGTGGTGAGTATTCAAAATCGGACACTTTTACGAAATTAACATCGAAGTCCAGGCGCTCTTTCTACTCTGCGATCCATATATTACTTTCCTGAAATTATAAATCGTTATATAAAACTGTGCAGCGGGTTTCTTTTATTACCTTTCTACACGGGAATGTGAAATAAGAAACAAAAATAAATTTTTATATCGGAATAACGGGGGGAACATAAAGACATTCTTCATGGTAGAAAGAGCGTCCGAATTGGAAGTATCCGATTTTGAATACTCACCACTGTATGGGTTTGTTAACTTTATCCAAAAAGACTATTTTAGCAACAATGTTCCACACATTGAAGTATTTGTACCTGTTAGATTTTTTGTTTATATAAGTCTCGGTAATCCACTGTTTACTTAATATCCATCTATACACCCTACTAATCCTATTTGACACTAACACCATCTTCGTCTTAGAACGGAGTCTTTTCACCTTTGTGGCGTCATACTAAGCGATACATATTTGACAAAGAGCCAGAGTGTATTATTCGCTTTACTTCTTCCTATACTAAAGCAACCGCCCCCTTTCGGCTACATATTACAGCTACATATTCCACACAGTAAACACAGGGTTTTACCACCACATTATGGAAAATGTCCTCGTTTATCCCCGTCCCTGAACCATCCATACACCATCCATACTATCCATAGCCATTCTGCAAGCAGGTGAAAGCTTCGCAAATGTGCAAAGACAGGCACGAAAGTGTCATAAAACCCTCGCCTGGTAAGATATACGAGCGGGCGGCACGGGTTAGCCGGAACGGACGTGCCTATTGTTCTGCACCTATGACGTCATTTTGAGCGGGCCAGGGAAACCCCAGAGTGTGACAGAACGACGGAAGCGTGATGGACTGTTTTGGATCGGTCACCATCCACCAGCAGACAGGGCTTAGCATGCGTTCGGTGCGTGTACGGTGCATCGTGAAGGATTAATTTAATCATTAGCATCTCATTTCGTGCGTCGTCAGGCGGCGAGAGTGCTCGCCCACCGTCCGGATGATGGGAAAATGTTCACTTAACCGTAGTGACATCGCAATTAGTATTAGCCTTCACAGTTTAAGCTGGTTAAGTATTTGTTTTGCATTTTAATTATTTCCTACCGATGACGGGAAAATAGCTGACATGGGGACGCTTGTGTGTTCACGCATACGTACGAAGAGCGTGCGGTAGGTTGAAGGGTCACAAACTCTGGGAGTACTTTAAAATGTAATTTACTCTGCAATGGGTGTTGGAATAGCGAGCGAGACGATACGAAGTGACACTGTGAGTCGATTACAATCATAATGATAATGATGAGGATGATGATGGACTTACTCCTCTCGAGTGAATGAACAGAAGCAAGGTTCGGTAGAGCTGATACAGTTCAGTTAAGAGGAAGACTATACATGCGCGTGTGTGTTTTGTGTCGCCACCTTGCGACGATTTATGGCAGAGCTTTCGGTGGTATGAGTTTCGTGCCGTGGTGTGCTTAACACTATCAGGGTGATAAATCAAAAAGCGAGAATCACATCGCCGATGAAATAGCTTTAAACGTCAAATATCAAAAATCTTTATTCAAATGACAACGAATATTATTTTCAATCGAAAATAAAAGAAATATGTTTAAGTAACATAAAACAGTACACGTAAATGCAAGCTAAACTTTCTCAAAATGATTTGGCAACCATTGCTTACGAAACAATATAAAGCAATGTAAAACATTCCTTAAGGAACTTAAAGCTATTTCTATTTTTTTGAGCGTAAAACACCAACGACCAGTTTAGAATACACTTCGTAAACAATCATTCAGTTTCCCTTTCTAGCGTCCTGCCGCGCGAATGGGTCCGCTGTGCCCGCTAAACAGTTCACTGCTCCTTCCAAACTGTGACACATTTTGTTTAAGTTGCATGTTAGAGTTTTGCGGGGTTTCCTTCAGCCATAGGGAGGGCAGGGCATGATATCGCAGGTCACGTTGCGAGAAGAATTTCAATCGTCGAGCGAGTGCCAGCAAAGATGTGGCGTACGAGTGTGGCGCACCAGGGATAGGTAACGATGTATCCTTACACCGTAGAGGTACGTGCAGGCCGACGACTGCTAAGCAACCGTTTTGGTCGGATTTATGTAACAACTAACGAGCGGTAAACAAAAGGACCGGTTGTCGTGCCCGGAACGTAACGTCTTGTGGTCGGACTACGGCGCTGCCCTTTGGTACACTCTGTCCAAGCAAACCGTTGCAAGCTCGGTGGCCAATTGAGTTACCGTCTTCATTGGCGAGCAGCGTGCTCAGGTGTGTGGGGAAGCTTTACAATACAACCTCGTAGACCAAGTGAAGAGCCCTTTCCTTTCTTAGTCTAACCGCTTTAAGTGGGTTGATTGGAAAATTCAATCGTTTTTACAGCATTTTACCCGCTGCGATGAAACAGGGGGTTGTTAGCTTTTTGTGTGTGGAAGAAAGTGCGGCTCTAGTGCGATATCCGGTGGTAGGAAAATGAAGTGTTTTTACTAAGCTTTTTGCTCAACAAGCCAAGGTAAAGAGAGATCAAAGCTAAGAAACCACAGATGATGATGATGATGATGATGGTTTCTTACCGCTGGCTTATGGTGGGTTAGGTTGGCTAATTGGAACAGCAATGAAGTTAAGAGTGGTTTGAGCTTAAAGCTACAGCTAAGTAATGATTTGAAGTGGTATGCGATAAGCCTGATAAGCTCTTTTGGACTAGCTTGATCTATGATTTGTTTGAATTATCAAAATATCAAAAGTAAACAACGGTTTGGCAGCTAAATTTGTTATTTGTTATTTGTTATTTATTTATTAAAATTCAACGGACCGCAAGTGGCCCACTTGAAGCGAATTCATTTACATTAATTCATTATAACATAGTCACATTACGGTCATTCATTTGTCACGCTTAGTCTTAAGTATCATAATTAACATGTAAAAGGTCGCACGACACGAATACTATTCAACAATGCGGTGCGCGACATGTCAGGTTGATGACGATCACAAATGACATTAAACTCACGGCACATACGAATAAACGGATCAGAGGAGCCAAAGCGAGTGCGGCGTTCCTCCACGTCAAGTAGCGATCTAGCTCGGAGCGATCTCGGCGGGACATACATGTTGAGCCTCGAAAGAAGCGCGGGCGAGTCGATCCGATTGTCAAGAAGTCCCGCGACAAACAGCCTCTGAGCGTTGCAGTTCCGCTGCTTCAGCGTCTCGATGCCAAGCAACGCACAGCGTCCCTCATAGTCAAGTTGGACACTCCAGGAGCGCAAAGCGAACCGCGTGAATTTGCGCTGGATCGACTCTAAACGAGCTAGGGGACGAGCAGCTGTAGGCCACCATACTACAGAAGCGTATTCTAACACTGGTCGCACCAAAGCACAGTATAGCGTCTTGATGCAAATCGGGTCAGTGATGTCTCGTGCTATTTGTTTTAGTAAGCCGATCAATTGGTTACCCTTAGTGACAACGTGCTCTAGCTGGTCGTGGAAGCTCAACTTTTCGTCAAGGAGCACTCCTAGATCCGTGACACAGCTTTTGCGACCAATGGTAGATCCATTTAACGCATAGTCATACACTAAGGGGCACCGCTTTCTCGCAAACGTAACGACAACACACTTCTCGACGCACAATTCAAGACCATTCAAAGAGCACCATGACTGGAAGGCACTTAGAGTGGCTTGAAGGCGGAGTTGGTCTGACCGGTCGCGGATAGGCAGGAACAGCTTCGCGTCGTCTGCATACAGTAGGTGGCCGTCAGGAGGGAGCAACCGTGTTACGTCATTCAGGAAAATGACAAACAGCAGCGGTCCAAGATTACTCCCCTGCGGCACCCCAGAAGAAGCATCGATACGGCGCGACGTATGGGGTCCCATCTTCACGCAGTATGTGCGACCAGTAAGATAGGAGCGCATCCAGGCCAGCAGCTGCACAGGCAGACCAAGCGTTTCGAGCTTTGCGAGCAGCAAGGCGTGCGGAACGCTATCGAAGGCAGCCTTGATGTCCGTGTAGACTGCGTCGATCTGCGAGCCGGCATCGATGGTCCTGTGGCAGAGGCTAACGAACTCAACCAGGTTGGTGGTGGTTGAACGCTGAGGGACAAATCCATGTTGAGCTGTGCTAATGTAGTTCGAGGCAGCTGCGAGGAGAGGTTCGTACACCAGGAGCTCGAAGACCTTAGCGCAGGCACAAAGCGATGTAATGCCACGGTAATTACATGCATTTGATTTGTCCCCCTTTTTGTGCACTGGAACAAGCCACGAAGTTTTCCAGCAGGCAGGATAGATGCCCGAACGCAGCGAGTCGCGAAAAATCGAGGCCAGGATAGGCGCGATGGTGGTGCCACAACGCTTAAGCGTGGAAGCCGGGATCCCGTCAGGCCCTGGAGCAAACGAAGATTTCAGCCTGTCAATCGCTTTCGAGACTGAATACTCATCGATGATCGGCAAGTTTGGGGCCATAGCATCCACCGGTACGTTTGATAATGCGTCGGCTATCTGCCTCTCATCAGTTACAGCTGGAAGGAAGGTGGCGGCAAAGCGCGAGGCAAAAATATCACATACAGCAGACGGATTGTTGCCGTTGCGCCCGTTGTAACTGACGGAGCTAGGAAAACCAGAGGATTTCCGACGATTGTTTGCGAAGTTCCACAGTACACGTGAATTGCCGCGGCAGCGCAAAACCGTACGCCGTACGTGCCCCAGGTAGCGGAACCTGTTATAGCGCCGATAGAGAGAGTGCGCAGTGTTATAGTTGCGCAATGCAGCGGGACACCTACGCAACAAATAATCGCGATACGCGGCAGCTTTAGCCGTTTTGAGCCTGCGCAGCGTTCTGTCACCCCAAGGGGGGCCTCGTTTAGGTCGTTTCACCGGCGTGCATTCATTCAGGGCTTGCAACATGAACCGCTCAAAATCTTTCACAGCGAGGTCAAGAGTGGCGTAATGGGAACAATCGAAGACATTCGCGAACGAGGCGATCATCGGCAGGAGCCTGTTAAAGTCCGTCCGCGCGTAGTCAAGGCGTGATGTTAGCGCAGGAACGGCTGATTCCTCTCGTGGTAGCGGGATGGCCAACTCAAGCGCCGGGTGATAGGTGTCAATTGCTAACAGCGGGGTGAGGCAAAGTTCAAGCGGAAGGCAAACAGAAGCAACAGCATTATTTGCAAACACCAGGTCTAAGACGCGTCCGCTGGTGTTAAGATGACCATTGATCTGGAAGAGTCCGCTATGATGCATCTCGTCCATAAACAGAGCGGAGAGAGCCGATCGCGTACGTGGCTCATAATGCAGAAATGGCAAATCCGGATCATGCTGAGCGGCTGACCAGGAGACGAGAGGTTGGTTGAAGTCTCCTAACAGGAGTAAACCGTCTCCGGGATGCATAGTTGAGCATAATGAGCGAATGCAATTTTCGATTTCACGGAGCGTGGCAGCATTTGCGGCAAGTCTAGGCGGGAGGTATGCAGCAATGATGAATAGTCGGGAATTGCCTAGTTGTATTATAACGCACACTAGCTCAAGCGATGGATGCACCGTTGTGTGCTCCCGTGACGTCAGAGACTGAGAGCACGCAATCAACACACCTCCACCGCGGGAACATGTACTGTTGTCAACACTACGATCGCATCGGTAGACTCGGAAGCTATCGTCAAACAGCAAAGCCGAAGGTAGACTAGGATCGAGCCAGGTTTCCGTAAGCACTATTACATCGAAATTGGATTCCAACACCGACAAGCGAAACTCATCGACCTTCGTGCGCAGTCCCCGCACGTTTTGATAGTAAACAGAGGCAGTGGAACGGGCAGTGCGAAGCGCATTAGCAGCAGGAACATAACAGGTAGGTGTTTGTGCAGACTTAACAGAGGTTCGTCTATTCGTGAAAGAAACGGTCAAGTGTGGTCTGTTGTAAGTTGGTGTTGGAAGTGCGGCGAATTAAAAGCGGGCCGTCAATGAGTGTTGAATTAGGACCATGAGTAGTGTCGTTCAGCGTGTGTTCTCCCAATTGTGGTGATGTTAGTGTTTGAGCCTGTGAAGTTGATGCGTGTGCCGGTGCGTGATAGACAGTGGATGTTGGTGTGCGAGGCATCGATCGGCGATCGATGACAACAGGTGTGCGTGTGAGAGAACGGTGTTTGATGGTGATTGGTGACGATGAGTGTCCATGCTCTCGTTGACGGGATTGTACAAATTCACGTACACCAATACCGACAGGCCAGGACGATGGGGCGAGTGCTGCGTCACGAAGGGCGGCCGGTACTCTCACTTTGAAAGAAAGCCAGTTTACGCTGTCAACACTGACTCCCTTCCTCAGCAAGCAGTATGCTAGGACGTCATCGGTGGCTAAACGGCGTTTCACAGAAGCGACCACTTGCTCCACGGTGACGGCAGTGGACAAGCGAGATAGTCGGATCCATATTCTGTCTGTGGCCGGCTGGGGAAATGCTGCTCGAAGCGGTGACGATAGCGAATCGGTTCCCATGAGTTCTTCCGGTAGCGTAGACGAGGGTGGGATGCCGACTGTAGTGTTAGTGTACGCGCTTGGCGATGACGCTGCAAACATGTTATTTTGACGAATGTTTACGTTTTTGTTGACATCAGGGGACATAGAATCCTCGATGATACGCCGCCGCTTTCTACCCGCAACGGGCCGAGGATCGGTATTGCAAAGCTGAGGTATGGGTGCATTTTGCAGTAGAGTAAATCCACTGCGCACCTCGGCGATAATCGGTTCAATAAGCTTCCCCACAGCCGCAACAGTTGAGGTGAGAGCAGCTTGAAAACCGACCTGAGCCCCGATCTCTTTGACTGATCGGCAGCGCGGATTTTTCAGGATATTGGTGCACCCAGTGCAGCTCCAGTGCAGATCGATGTGAGTCAGGACCGCATCAATCAGCTCGGAAGGCAGCCTGCAACAACCGCGGTGAAAAGTAGCCTCACAGTACGCACAGCCGACGATACAGTCGGCAGCATCCAGTGACACAGCACACGCGAAACAGATAGCCGCCATCGCGAAATTATGTGCGGTTTTGATCACACCACCGTTAACCCGGATTAAAAACGTTAATACACAGTCGTGGGTCAATGAAATAACACACTAACGCGCAACAGTAACAGGAAGCAGTTTGGTAGTCAGTTGAACGAGTATTAACTGGGTACGTTAGAAAATACACTTAAATATTTTTGGAAAAACGCGGAGCACAGCGATAAGCGACCGAGCAGTTAGACGTCAGACGTCAATCAAATCAAATCAAATGGGTGTGAATCTCTTTGAATTTGATATTCCTATCTATTATTTTTGGTATTTTAAGCTATAAATACAATTACCGCTACCCTGCAAGTCCTTATTGTCCTGTCCGAAAACGTTCTAAAATCCATCATATTACGCAATGATACAATTTCGCTCGTTTTATTCTGTGTATTTTTATTCCCCCGACCCCGTTGTACATTATCTACAGGAGGTAACGCGAGCCCACAAGGGCTGGGCCCTGGATTCCGTGGTGCTGCAGAATCAAATTACCCGCCACAACAAGGAAGACATCCACGATCCACCGCAGGAGGGCGTCTACGTATATGGTTTATTTTTGGAAGGTGTGCCTCTTCGTCGTCTTGCTGGAAGGCTGGATTATTATTGTCTTTCTTTTCAAATATTGCCACCCGTTGCTCTAACGCAAAACCTTTCCTCTTTCCCTTCGTAGGTGCATCGTTGGATCGGCGCAGTGGCAAGCTGATCGAATCGAAGCCGAAGGTGCTGTACGAACAGATGCCGGTGATTTACATTTACGCGATCAACACCACCGCCGGCAAGGATCCGCGGCTGTACGAGTGTCCGATCTACCGGAAACCCCAGCGTACCGACCAGAAGTACGTCGGATCGATCGATTTCGAGACGGACTTTAATCCACGCCACTGGACGCTGCGGGGCGTTGCGCTGCTTTGCGACATTAAGTAAAGCCCACTAAGGTGGGCAGGCAGCGAGAATATCTTATTTGCACAAAGTGTTTTCCACAGTCACCTTTGGGAGGGGACAATTTTTAGAACTGCACAGTTTCCTTCTGGAAAAAGGGGCATCGTTTGGTACAAGGTGATTTTTAGCTACAAGGATGGTAGGGTTGTTTCAAACCCACAACCTTCTATTAAATTACAAAAAATAAGTTATTGAATATTCCAATGATACAACATAAATTTTCTGTTAGCAAAAGACTGTTAAAAACACAAATGCAATTGTAATGCAGCTTTGAGGTGATATTGATGAATTGTTTAGTTCACAGATAGTGTGTTGTTTAGCGAAGCTTAGATGTCTTATCCAGTGTAACAAAAGTTGAGTGAAACACATAGAAATAGAATCTGTTTTTAACGCACAAATTTCATGTTTAATTGTGAATTGAAAAAAAATGAAAATTTGCGAAGGTAAGTTTTTCTATTCTATAACAACAACTCGGTGGACTCGAGCGGTGTTACTCTTTTTTTATAATTAAATATATATTACCTTTTACTTACCATTTCCTGCATCATTCGTTCTCATGTTCGTATTGTCATCGACGTGTTTTTAGCTTCAAGAAGGTTAGCAATTTAAGGGAATTAATTCCAAAACAACAAATCCTACGACAAAATTCGGCTGTTGGTTTGTTTTTAGGTTCCCAAATAACATGCTGCTTGTAGAAATTAAATTCTTTATTTTATACCATTTGTTTTTGGTTTAGATTGGTTTAGAGATTTGGAAACTTTGCTTTGATAGGTTAGTTTCTTCTATCCTTTGTTCGCTCTTCCTCCCCCCGTCAATCATTGGTTTGAGTTTGCTGGGATTAGCTCGCCTTGGTATGCTAGTTTTAAATGCGAATCAATGGTTTTGTTTTTAAAGACGTCAAGAATATATGTACATTAGCGCAATAGGTTTGGCAACACGAATGTGTTAGGGCCAGTAGCGTTCGAGGAAAGGTTCACTCTATCAGCTGTTTCGTTTTGTGTAACGTAATTTGTATTGTTTTTTTTCAGTAAATTTTGCCAGTTAGATGTTAGATGTCCGTATATTTTCTTAATGTCGTTTGCTCTTCCTTCATTTTCTCCACTCACACGCATCGCGCACATCCTTTGTAATCTTTCCATTCGTTTCGTTGGCTTATCCCTTCTTGATGCCAGTGCAGATAGGTAGATTAAAAAAAAAGAGTAAGCCTCTTAGTGTTCGTGTTAGTTGTCCAGCTTTGCCTTTCGCATTGCTCCATGTTGTAACATTATGTTTATGATCTAGCGGGCTTAGCTCATCGTTTTACCGCGTAATAACGGACTAAGAAACGGTCCATTATTCCTGCGTACAGATCCATCGACCCCCCGTCTCGGCAATGATTATTCGTATAGCATTTGATTTAACAATCTTTACTCCTCTTCACCGTTCCCCGTTCACCAGCAGCAGCCTGCATGGTGTAATCCGTGAAAAGCTTTCCCTTCTCCTCCGTTGATTTAACGTACTTACGAGTAATGTTTTGCATTCCGTTTGCTCTCTTCTTATCCGTATCCGTTTTTATGATTTAGTTTTGGTTTTCAGTTTGTTTTCTACGTGTGAATGCTCTTTACCATTCCATCAACACTATTTTACTTTCTATTGTTTATTCCATTTCCCTGCTTCTTATTAGGCTTGCTAGTTTCGCTACGCGGAACCTCAGTAAACGGTGTAGTCCTCGGCTTTGGTCCACTTGACCAGGAGCACGAGAAAAAAAAACAACCATTTCTGGGCTTTTTGACGCTTACTGGAGATAAGCTTTCCTGCCATTGCTAAATCCATGACCCTTACGCGAGATAGTTTATGAATGGGGTCTTTTTTTGTTTTGTTTTGGTTTTTACTGTTTATTCAATAAATTATTTATACATGCGTTGTTTGCTTTTTTGGCGGTCAGCGGTTTGTTTACACTTTACAAAATCAAGCGCTCTAAATTTGAGGATGAAGAACTATGTTTTGTTTTCAGTTTGTTTCTACTAAACTCTTATTTGGTGGTTTGAGTTTTTCTTTAAAAATTATTGCAACTTTATCCTAAAGACACATACTTACATGTTTCGGTGCAGAAGAGAATGTTGTTTGTACGTAAATCATACAGTGTAGATGGAAATAAAAATCTTCCATCAAGCCAATGGAGATGTTCTAGTTTGGTTAGCAAACAGACTATTAAAGGACATCACACTGATTATCAGGACATTGCAACGAAAAAGGCCTTATGACGTTTGCGATGACGGGTGCTTTCACTGACCGGTGCTTGAACCTTTGAGCGCTTGCATTAGCAATGAGAAGCTTCCACACCGCACAAAGTCTTGCCAGCCACAAGATTTAATGTGCGCGCGAATGCTCTCGAAATACCACTCAGCTAATCCTTAGCGGTTCTCCGGCGCTCTCAAGAAATGATAAAAACAAAATGAAGAAGAAAAAAAGAAACAACCAAAAAACAATATGAAGAATGGTGCAAAGCGCCCAGCATCAATAAAGTCTGTCAAATGATGGCAAAGCACGCATACTTCACGCTCACAGTGGGCATTCCCAGCTGCTCTCTGCTTTGCTTCAAGGTTGCCAAGCCAACCATCACGCTTCAGTCCTACGCTACTTCGTTTTTGTTCCCCCGTTGGTACGAAGTGAAATGATCGCTTCCCAACAGCAGCAGCATCCGTAATGTTCGGCCTATTCCAGTCACCGGTGTAACGCTGGTGACGATACAGCCAACCGTTTCGCCTTTTTCATTTGTCTGAGAAAGGCAGAGGGGTTTTTTTTGGATTCCGTAAAAATTTTCCACCTGCTGCACTTTTGGGGCAGTTTTTTTGGCCTTCTTTCGAGTGTCACCTCCGCTTGTGTGGATGGAATGCGGAAGAAACATCCGAAAAGATCATACCAAAACGGTGGGAAAACTTCACCGAGAGGGAGACAGTGAAACGAAAACTGTATTCAAACAACCCGGCTCCAGCATGAAAGCAGACAGCAGCGTAAAAAGTACTTACTTTCGCGATGTGAAGAATTATGAACAATTAGGCGACCTCCGGCAATACGGTGGAAAGCGTCAACGGCGGTGGTAGGATTTATTCATGGTGTAGTGCATTATGCTTGCTTACACTCGAGAGCAGCATGCGAGGAAAACTGCCATAACAAAAGCGATAAGGCTCTTTGGCAAGAGAGGAAATTCCGCACCATCCACACGCGGGGTTCACACATTTGCCTTGCCGTGTACTTAACGGATGTGAGAAAGGTGCCGTTTTGTCGGTGGGATGGTTTTATAAACGAAATAATATTACCCAAACAAAAATAGAATGGTTAGGGAGGGCTGTGCTGTGCGTGTTTCTTCAATTTCTTGCCCATCCTGGGGATGCCTTTGTCTACCGAGCTAACGCTTATCACCCGGCTGCCAAATGGTGCCGTGTCACGCATCGAGTAGAGTGCATCCCGGCCTTGGTGCGGGGTTTCGTTGTATCAGCTCATGCATGCAAGTACCTGGAGCACTTTTTCGAGAAGCAGTATGATATTGGGTCGCGTAATTTAACGCTTCAATATTTCTAGACACATTACGGGTCATAGAGACAATCGGCTAGACAGCTCTAACTGCTCTATTGCTGCCTTTTGAAGCCACGATCAAAGGGGCAACCTTGGTTGGTAGGTGAACATTTTCTGACATTTTCTTGAAGCAGACGAACATCAAGCAACTAAACAAAAGATCAATGAAATTGAACTTAATTTTTCCCGTTTCTTGAACTTGAAGAGTTCCCGAGGTCCGTTAAAACGATCCATACCAGCGATAAGGTTTCGCCAACGTCATAAGTCCTTGATACGTACGCTCGGTGACTATCTATCAATGAGGGAAGGATGCTTGGTAGCGTTTTCAAGTGTGTTCAAGCGCTTTAGTACGTATGATAACTGTGTTCCGGAGGATAGATTCCCTAAGCAAATTAAGCCAAGGATTATTGATTTAACTCGTGCGATTTTCTTTCCATGCGGTAGGACCGTCTGTGAAATACCAGCTCCCTATTAAGAGTATCTAAATGTGTGTAAATAGGAGGGATTTTGTTCTTTTTTTTCTCGCTAGTGTAAAAGGGTTTCAATGTAGCTGTGTATGTTTGTTTTTTGTTGTTCTGGTTGGTTTGTAGTAATATTCTTTTGTGTCTTTATTAGTCCATTGAATAAAAGCGAGCGACCTACGAACTTGTCGCTGTGTTGAGCCTAACCTTTCTTTTGAATTTGTATTTCTTTTTTTGTTAGTGTTTTTTTGCACTTCTCCTTTTTCATCTTCTTTCTCTTATTCTTCTGTTTTGGCAATTAGGATATACAGTGTACCTGTTGGGTCAAACGTTACGTTACGCAGATAGGTGCTTGTTTCCAGAACCGTTCCTGTAGAGTGGCGTCATGTAGTCGTGTGGGTTGTCGATACTGTGTGCGCGTGTGCATCGGAGATTTAGTTGGCGTATCGGTTCTTGTACATACCGTAGACGTACCGTGGTCCAAACTCGGTGCCACTGTTTCGATCACTCGACGACGATGACAACGATGACACGGATGGTTGGTTGGGCTGCTCCAGCAGCTGGTCTGCGTCCTGCATGGGCTTCAATACACCAGTGCCGGTACCACTGACCCGTCCTGCTTGGTGCCCGTCCTGATCCTCGTCCTCCTCACCGTTGCCACCGTTCGTCTGGTCCAGATCCTGGCCCACCGAGAGCGATTGCCTGAGAGCTTGATCCTTTGTCTTGAGATCTTCCCGTTCTTCCTCGTTGCTGAAAAGACTGCTTAGCTGCTGGGGCTGGTCGTGCTGAGCCATCGGGTTGCTCCCCATTCCACGAAGGCTAGCGGCGGCGGCGGGCATTGGTCGACCATTGATGAAGCGTGTTCGCTGAAGCTTGCCGGCGTAATTGCCGTCCCTTGCGGTCAGTCCTTGGTTGCGCAGCAGGCTCTCGACGACCGCTTCCAGCTCATCCTCGGCGGGACTGCCGCGGTCGGGCATTGGTTGGACGTGCTGATTGTACAGCTTGCGGTCGTAGTAGGTGTAGTCCGGTGGGTATTCGGAACCATCGTACAGGTTGCTACTTCGCTTACCGATTTCCCTCAACAGTGCCTTGTTCAGCTCGACCTGGAATTGGAATAACCATGGAAAACAATCATTTAAATGCAATATACATTTGATGATAATCATCACTCAATCATTAAAGAGCCACTTTTCAAAAGCTATCCTTTAGTGTTACGTTTCAATGAAAAAAAAGAAGCCACTTGCAGTCTCTCTCTATAGTGACGGTCACCGAGCAGTTTATCATTTTTTAAAACACGAAAATGAATGCCAAACAGTTTCATGATAGCTCCCCTCCCTTGTATCCAGAATAACCTCTATTGCCGGGGACAATTCTGGGGATAATTTTATGCAGCACGACCAACTTGCATTCATCTGCTTGTTAATATACTGTGTGCTTTTTTCCCATCATTTCCTCTTTATCTCGCTCGATTGTTTTCCCGTGGTCGAGGTAGTTCACAGCCCGGTGTCGACTCCGGTGTACCGAAGAACTGAGATTTTTATTCCATTTCCTGACACGAGCCAATCCCACGCGGAATAATTTCATTGCTGTTCACGGTGATCATGGTAGACGAAACATGGAAGGATGTGACTGGAGGAAAGAAGGAAGGAAGGAAATGGGAAAATATCATTTCCGGTCGGCATCATCATTAGCCGTGGTTGATTAAGTCAGCCAATTCATGCCGGTGGCTCCGGCAAGCCACAATTGCCAGGAGAGAGAGATTTTCCATTTACCAGCGTCTTGCTGCGTGTGCCTTGTTTAAAATGTGAACAGCTGCAGCGGCATTAATGCAAAACAAAGCTCAAAGATAGCGTGTGTACACCGGGTATTGAGGCGCTCAGGAAGTGTGGCAGACAATATCGTTTTTTTAGAGCAAAAATTATTCTTCAGCAGTGATAAAGCGAAACATTTGTGTGTTGGTACAGAGATCTGTATTGGTTAATGTGGGCTGATAATAATAGGCACGTTCATTATGGTTTTAAACTTATTTCCAAATGAAAACTGGACGATACAACTTGTTTATGTTGGTGAAACAACCTAGAATCAATGTTCAGTGGCTACATTAACCTTGCAATATGTTTGATGATGTGAAAAACTGACCGAGACATTAGGCATCCGAGGCTCAGGTTATTCTCTTGACACCTGTCCTATGTTTATCTTCAATTGTTAAGTATTGATTTGTTTATAAGTATTGGCTGAATAATGGTTAAACTTGGACTGAATAATAGTAGTCTTGGAAAAACTAAGTACATTCATTGTTTAGTCAATAATTATAGAACAAATTGTCAATAAGAGCATTAAAGTCCTACCATCGAAAGGTCATTTATTTGAGGGAAAAAAATAATGTTCACAAAGTTTTAATTTTTTTGTTCACATTTTTATCTTTTAATATGCTAAAATAAAATGTATTACGTATTGAGTTAATTTATTTCCTCCATTGGTTCTCAATCCTCAAATTGGTTAAATAGTATTCGTGTCGTGCGACCTTCTATGTTTTAATTATTTTACCTTAAAATTGAACGTGACAAAAACTATGTCTGAAAAACTACTAAATCAGAGATATCGAGGTCCGATGAAATTTTATTTAAAATATAAAAAATATCCGAAACCTAAAACCCTATCTGAAACCTTAAAAACAAATAACGATATTATCTCTGCTTTTCTGTACACGTATTCATACTTATTTTAACCTTCCCTCAATAGACGTTCACTTTCTTGGCATATTAATTGGCGTAGGAAAGGTTCTATTTGCCAAATTTGGATCTTCACTCTAGGCCATGTTCTAATTTTAGATAATTCATATATTTCTTGCTCAATGTCAAAATCTTTGCTTTTGCCTAATCTTCTTGTTAATCAATGTTAATGTACTAATGTTACAATCTGCTATCAAATTCGTATGGGTTTGCCTCTCTTTTTTACGCCCTGTCTAAAAACGAAACATTTCTTAGCGTTGTTGTACACAGCCACAGCGCAACACCATTGCTCCGAAGAGTGACATTACCATCAAATCGAAATCGTGTCAAATTTCACCAAAATAACAATTTACATTTCCGCCACCACCTTTTTTTCTGCTGCTGCTGGTAATGATGCACGCCCACTACCCCGAGACCTCACACGTACCGTATATACATTTCATCCAGCCAAGCCGCGACGTGCCACTGACGTGCGGTTCAGTTCAGTAGGCAACAGAGCAAGCTCGCTAGCGCAGCAAATTGGGATCATTACAGTTTGATGGGATATTTGCGTGCGTAAACGAACCAACGAACGAACGACGAATGAGCTGATGTGTATGTGTGTGTATGTATTTATGGTGACCAGGACCTGCAGCGCAATGTTTTAAATTCAGTGTGTGCTAAAATGTACAATTTTCTCCGATCAAACTTCTAATTTGGCCAAAGCATCGGGGAAACCTATGACCTTTCGTTTGCTTCCTTTCCCTCTCCCAAAGATGCAAAATCAAAAGAAATGTATGTTTTAATCTCGGCGAGGCCAATTGAAGTAAGCGCGTCATTGCGCTCCACGTTCAGAAGACGGTTTCACACGTTCGAGCCGCCAAACGAGTGAAGCAAGCCACCCATGAGCAAGAAGACCAAATCCAAATCCGAACACAAACAGTTTAATGGTAGTGTTGGATCTGAACACGGCTCGTGTAGCTGTTTGACGCGTGTGTTGTCTCAAATCGTTTAACGTCAGCTGATGCGCTATGGTGACGAATGTTTGTTTTTTGTTTTCGAACGTATTGCTACAATCGACAGTAAGTAAGACAAGGATAACAAGGGCTTCTTCCTTTGATGCTTCGCGTGGTGGAAGCCGGCAAGTATCGTTGAAGTGATATGGGACGGAATCCAATTTGCTCTCGACACAAAAAAGCAAACACTTGAAAATCTCCACACATCCTGTTGCAATAAAAACATCACCGAAAGAATAAATGGAAGAGTTTGGTCATACGATACTCGTAACAATGTTCCATTCGCGATGAAACATCTTGTTTTATACGTTTTATTTTGCTAGTCAATAGAAACACACCATCACATACAAACAATTTGTTAATGTTTTCAAAGCTAACAAACTAAATTTCCATATCAGAAACTAATCGATTCGAGCAACGAGAGCTGTTTTATACTTACTTTAAAGCCATGGAATGGATTTTGTCAAGCACATGCGGTGTCAAGATTAGGCAGATGAAAAGCTTTCCATTCAAAGTTTCGGTTAATGCAAAGTGCAGAATCGATTTTGGGGAAAATGCTGCAGTCTGACGCAAGCACAATATAGCGTGTTAAGCAGCAGCCACGTGTTTCTGAGCTCCAAAAGATGAAGTTTTCCATTCGGAAAAGTTGCATTGCTGGTAATGTTAATGGAGTCTAAAGAAATACATGCTCCTACATCGTTGACAGGTTATTTAAATTAACTTACTTAAATATAAAAAATATAAATATTTTTTATACCATAAACATGGTCTCATCTAATTGTAAAACGTTGAATTTTGTTTGTATTCGCACATGAAAAGTACATGATTTAGTTTATACATCGTTGTTCTGCTTTGCCAAAGGCACATACTACTACTACTAAAACAACGTGTCGTAAATCATAAAGCAATTTTGATGCTTCCTTCCCATTCGTTAACGAAGCACGTACTACTAACCGTGATGGTAAGGATATATTTGCAACAAAGCTATGTGATGGTAGAAGGAAAGGCATACGAATCCCCACCAAGAACGTTACCAAAATTAGCTTTTCCTAATTCAGCACGCTAAACGGCGAAGGTAGCTTTATATCAAACGGGCAACGATCGGGCACCTCTTTCGGTCGGTAATCAAATATGCAATCAAACGGTCAAGCAACAGTATGCGATTCAACCCGAAACAGTTCTGAATGTGCTGCTGTAGCTGGTTGGGTGGTTTAAATGGTCCCTCCAACGCACTCACAATCGTCCGGCGCCTGAGGAGCACTTGCAATATACAACTTATCTCCGTCAATAGCAAACCCAGTTACGGTAAAACGTGTTAATGCGTTATGTTTTTTCCGATTCTGAATGAAATGTATAAATGAACTATAACACTTTGCACGGCTGCCCGCACAGCACGTCCTGCACAGGTAAACAAGCAAACACTACAATCAGGTGGTCCCGAAGAAAAAAACAGCTTATCGTACAGTGTAAATCATGATGTTACCTTTTCCTGTATGCATGTTTTGGGGGAACAGTAACATGAGGCCGTTCGACGTAAGAATTGACCATCGAAACGGTTGTCTGATAAAACGAAGAGATTACAACGGCTGTGTTGACAGCTGGCCATCCACCCGAAACTGTTCTGTTTGCTTTCGGGGTTGTTTCTGCTAAAAGTTACCCGGAACGGATAGCCATTGCCACTTGTTGAATAAAACCCACGCGAAACGTGGATTTGGGGTTTCAGAAGAAATCTTGTGCAATGAGAGCAAGAGTCCTTTCGTCATCGATAGAAAGGCGCCACTGTATGGATTACTGTCATATTCTTGGGTGGGAGAGACCGGGCCAAACTACTACAGGTAAACAAACCTCAATAAGAACAGCAACACGATTATAGCATTGACGTACGAGAAGGTAAGCAATCCGACGATATGTGGTTTGGTATAATAATGACATCAACGATAATGTTGCAGGCTGCGGTGATGGTGAACGCCAAACGTGCTACAATGACTGTATCATCTGGAGTGAGCTGATCACTGCCCACACGTGCCATTTCTTTCTTTATTGCGCTTTCTGCCTTCCCTGGCACAATAAAAACGTTCATCGATGTAATAACGCCGTAGTAATATTCTTACCTGTCTAGTGTTTTCGCGCATCTGCCTTCGAGCCATCTCGAGGATGATTCGCTGCCGTAGCACATCCAGCGGGTTAACGATCGACAGCGACGGTTTCGTCCTTTTCAGCGAAAGTAGACTGTTTTCCTGCCAGGTTGGAGCGTCGGTTGGTCATCGGTTGGGTAGGCCGCGTGCCAAGGGTGAGCATAAAATGATGGAGGAGGGGAAAAAGAAGGTCATTAACACGGTGTCATATTCTTGCCCGTTTGAACGGGCGAAAGGATACAAAAACGTTACTATGGTTTGGCCTATCTATATTCCCTCATTATCTCATAAGCGGGGTTTGGTTTGCATGATAATTTAGTCATAAGTACATACACAAATTTAGTCATAATTTAATAAACAAAACGAAACAAACAAACTACGCTTAATATTTTATTAAAAAGATATATACTACATCCATGTATGTTTACAATGTCTCCGTAGGTCGTAAAGGAGACGAAAGTTAAATGTCCTAAACTAATGGAAAAGGGTCCCGGGTAAAGTCATCGGTCTCGTAGTACAGTCGTCAGGTCGTACGACTGAATAACATGCCCCTGATGGGTTCAAGCCTCATATGGACCGTCCTCCATCACCTGAAGAACTGTCTATTCGGTTGCGTGGTACTGAATAAGTCTCGAAAGCTTGTATAGATTTAACATAGGAAAGCATCCAATGTTCTATTTCGTAATATGCTTTACTATTTTTGGAAGTTATTTCTTTCCTTCGCACTTAGTAAGTGCCTATTGGCATGCAATATAATGTGCTTTAATCCTGTTATAATTGTGTATGGTTAAATATGACCGTTTTTAACATCATCTACTAATGTACAGCTTTAAATTTTAAAGCAAAAGCATTCAGTAAAACATACAAAATACAACCCGCACTTCGCAAGGATAATTAAATGGTATAGTTTTGGCCTTTTTCAGAGGTAGGTAGTCTTTCCAAGAATGTTACCACATTTTCCACAACGACTATGAACATTTAAGCACACTTGAAAACACCTAGAAATCACTCAACATCGTTCCATCCATCATACATACGCCAAGTGGTTGTATCATAAAATTAATTTTATCGCTAAACGTACCGCCACTAAGTATCCCTTTTCCAGCGGAGACAATTGGCTGCCAAGGGCCGGGCGTGTATTGCGTGAAACCATTGGAAAAGCCCGCACAATCGTTCCGCAACACGTGCTTGTCATCAGTTACGGGAAAATGTCTACTTGCGAAGCGATGCGGGTCACCCAGCAATCTCCCGCCATCCTTTCCCACCCCTTCTGCAAGTAGTGGTTCGTCTACCCTTTGCCTGATAAAGGATGAAAGCGCTCAGTGAGACGAACGGTACCCCTGCATGCAGTTGGGATGCAGTTGTAACCATTTCTATTAAACCGTTCCTGGCTGGCAGGCAAAGGAAGTGCGAGCGCATGCAAGGGGAAAGTCAGCCTGCACAAGGATACAGTGGAAATGGTACAATTTCCCAAAGCACTTCGGTTGCTCGAGGACAACCGGTTGAATAAATCACATAAACACTGTCCGTTGCAGCCAGGGAGTGGTTCCGTTTAAGCGCGGGTCGACCATTTCTAGCTAAAGCCAGGGCACAGGTACGGCTAGAGTTGCGTGGTGGCTGCACTACTGTTTCAAACTTGCCACCATGGAAAGCGTAGGTAACGCGAGGAAAGGGATCTGTCTCGGGGCGACGTACACAGTAGCCAGGGGAAATTAGACATTAGCTGAATATTCTGGGACGGTTTCCATTTCAACACTGTCATCTTGCATGCTGTTTTGGTGTAGGGTAAAGGCTTGGTTGTTTTCAAATTGGTTATAATTCGATTGAATCAATCATTTGTGCGGAAACATAAATAAAGTGTTTATTTATTCACCAAAAAAAGAACATGAACTCCATTAATGATGTTTACCATTTTCGTTTTTTATATAATGTCTGCGTCAACCAGTTGCACTCACACGGCACATACACGCATCGGCGAGCTGACCTATTGCAATTGAAAAACAGCGTGTGTTTGTTACCTCACTCACCTGCGAAACGCCGTGAAACCATTCCACGGTGCACTGTCAAACGGTCAGCCCAGCCCGCTGACATATTTTCTCACCGAAATGTCAATCGATTGCAGGCGGTGGGTAAATATTTCAAAAAAGTGTTTATTAACAACTGTGGGTCGAACATACTACAGGGTAGTATTGGGCTTTCCCGGACTCGATTGCTATGCATCGACCGCTAATAATGACAGGCTGGGAGTGGGAACGATTTCTCCCCGTTTTTGCAAATACACTAGAAACCGTTGTGCCTGTAAGTGAACAGTTTTTCCGCCCACCGGTTGTGCTTGGTTGCCAACGGTTATCGCTAAGAGATGTGAAACCACTCATGCTGAAGTGAGTGAGGCAGGACCAGCATTTTGACAGAAACAAAACCCATTCAGTGGAACGTATTTGCGCGTTTCCTACTCAGTAAACCAACGGTTGAGTGTGTGTGGTCGTTGAAAAATAGACAAAACACTAACAACCATTCAGCTGTGCATATGAGTGTGAATTAATTTAAATCCATTTTTTTATCCTTTAGTGGTCGCTTCACTCAGCAACAGGCGTGCGCTAGTTCTAATCGGTTTAAATGTTGTTTTGTCGCTATCCGTTTTGTACGCGCCGCCGCATCCAGCCGCATTGTGTGACAGGCTCACTAATTAACTACTGTCATTTCACTCTTTTTCGCCCGTTCACACCTTGGGCGGTGGCAGCAAGATAAAAAGAAACCACACAACAGACATTGCTGTGACTGATTGCTTGGGTGACAGATTTCCCGAGAGCAGGCAGCAGATACACTACGGGAAGTCTACAGAAGCAAATACATCCGTCAGCTGGAAAACTCGCTCCCCGGGGCTAAAGGAAATATTGCCGGATGGATGGTACAAGTTTAAACTGCAAAAACGAACATTGTTTCATGGAACATGGTGAGTGATTGATGTCGCCAAGACGAAGATTCAACGGGACAGAGAGGTTTTGATCGTTCCTGTCCGAAAGGCTTAGTAAGTGTTGAATCGTCTTCGTTTGATTTCCGTTAAGTTTAAGGCGTTTTGTACATCAAAAAAATAATATTTTAAATCTAAACGTTGAGATAGGATATTTGGATCATGTAATACATATTTTAATACCCGATAAAGTAGTGCAAACAACCTTTTCAATTTTCAAATGAATTTGAAGAACAGCTGTCAATACATTATTTGAAGTTAAATTTTGCAATTTAATTTACAGGAGATTTCGAAGATTTTTACAGATTATAGATTATGTTATTGACTGGTGCAATCATCAAAACTAGGAGGTATCTTACTCTTTCGTATTTCATGAACCTAAATAAATTCTATCGCCTCCTATCCTGCAATTTGAACTTGAACTGTCGTCAGCAGTTTTGACAAACTTACCTGTACAACGCGGCTGTCACTGTACGGTAGGGCGGACACCTGCAGGCTTACGCACAGCAACGCCATCACCGCCGTCCAGAGCCATAGGGTTGCCTTCATTTTGCTGCGAATACAAATGGACAAATGAAATGAAAGTGTGAAAATTAGCTCAACCACCCATCGTCTGGCGGTGAATTGGAGGACAAGGGTGAAACCTTGGCCGAAATGGTATCCCTCATTGAATGGCCGAAAAATGAAAAGATTCAATTAAATATTTGGTATTCGAACGGTACAAATATAGTCGGTGGAGTTAAATTACAAGTGAAACCTTTGCGCTGTCCTTAGGTCCATTTTTTGGGGCGCACGGTGGTGGTGATGGTGATGATGATGATTGCCACCTAATAAGCGACTGGTCAACAATAATCAACCTTCGATTGGGATATATTTTTCGTGCTTTTGATACTGGCGTTTGATTGGGTTGGGTGGAGTGTTATTGATATGCTATTATTATCGTTTTGGGTGAGAAGTGCTTTCTGGCACGAAAGCAAATAGGAAATTTTCAATTAATAATTATCATTTTTCTGTTGCTACAGATTATTCGGGAATAAAAGCGGTAAATATTGAAAATGATTATTAAATGTTAAATCGGGCGCTTTGAAATTGTATTTGCAGATGAATTGATATTACTCTATTTGCATGAAGCCCACACATCAGAACAACGCATGTCACAAATGTACATGTTTGTTCGATTAATAATTCAACCTCGGCCGGTGTAAAAGAAAGGCAAACAATTTCAATTTTCATGTTCACATGAGAACAATTGTTGGGCCATAACGGGTTGACGGTGCTCCATCCGCGCTACCCGGAAGCGGCCGTAATTTGCTTAATGTGATTTAAACGTTACCATACCAGGCGCAACGTGCTATAATCGATATTGCTTTTGGCATTACTTTTTATTCCCTGTGTGCTGCTAGTGAGATCAAACTCACCAGACCTTCTGGCACGGCGTGCACGGTTCAGGAAGTTGTGTCCAGAAGCTAAAGCAATCAATCAACACACGCACACGTACACGCACGGCTTCTAGCGCCATGATGATGGGCGCCTTCATTAAAATTGCATGTCACCATTTTTCAACTCAAACTGACCTTTACCGCGAAAGAGACGTCGGAAAGGTGGATGTTAATCCTACCGAAAAGGTGAACCACCGTTGTATCATTATTCATTTCACTTTGGTAAAGCAAACAGCTACAATTATGAAAAACAATTTGAAAACACCAAAATTTGTTTACACGCATGTCACACTAGCTCTTACGTTTTGTTGCTTTTATTCACTTACTTTATTTAAGGGATATTTTTTTATTGGTACGAAACTAACACTTTGACACTAAGCCACCAGAAGCAAAACACAAAGGCCTTAAAAGTTTCAAAACACACTAGCACTACCTGTGGATCTTCATCGTTGCCACTCGCCAACCAAACTAACCGACAGCAGTGCGGAAAACACCTTCTTTAAATACTGTGCCCAGGTGATAGCCCCATTTTGTGAAATGTCCCCCCGTCTACCTTCACTGATAATTGAGGAAGGCTGTTGAGCTGAGGAGGGAATGGAGGTTTGCTTGCCTTTCGATGAATAATATTTGCGTGAGCTATAAACATCATGTGTCCCGCTGGGGAGGAGAAAAACAGAACGGCGTATGCCGCGCGAAGCACAGGTGTCTCCCATTCGAACGACGAGGCGGGGAAGAATGGATGTGTGTTGTATTTTTGGTACTTTCTCACCTCTTTTTATGGTGTTAAAAGTTGTGTCCTTACGGTTGACTATGACAGGATATTTTTAGATTAATTAATATCTAAACTTTTACTGCCTAAATGCGACAGGTTCCAAAACGAAGTTGTTTGACTTAATCACTATATTCGTGGCCGGTGTGTTTCTGTATTTTAAGCTAAATTCTATCATTAAAAAATATAAAAAAAATTTTAACCAGTTTCAAAATCATTTCATTTGAAATATTTTTACGGCAAGACTATTAAGAGAGAATTTAATCACCAACAGTAAAGTATTATGATAGTATTTTACTAACATTTTAATCCCTATTGCCAATGAATTCAATGAGTGCACCAAAATATCATCATAAAAGGTAGAAACGTTTCGGCAACCGGCCAGTAAATGAAACACCAAATTTTCGCCCAAAATTGTTCACGCAACAGATGGTTTATATTTAAATAAAAATTGAAAGCATCCATACAAATGTGCGTTATTTTTAACCAGTCAATGAAAGCTAGTGGAGGCCACCGTGACATAAGGTTTACCTTTTTTTAGTAGTTTTTAGTACACCACAAGCACTAGACAGAAAATTAATATAAAATGTTAAGCAGCTTTACGCAAACAAATGGGACTGGAATTGAAAAACAAAACCTAACCAAAAGTAGTATCGCCACCAGTACGTTCGCCATGAGTTTCCTTGTGCGTCAATGTTGGCACCGTTGGTTGGCATTATTTTGTCGCCCCCAACGACCCATGTTGCTGATCCCATTGATGGATCGATCCGGTGGACAACACGGACCTGCAGAGGTGTAAATTGCTAAAGCGTACACGCCGTCCAGTCTATATGCACTCATGCTGAGGGGCGAGGGTAGTTGAAAAAAGTGCGATACAATACCAAGCGGTGGTTCGATCGGTCGAGGATCCAGCACCACTGCACCAGATGTGTTTATCTCGTGTCGAAACTATTTTGATCTTTAGGTGCAAATTGATTTATTGATGGATGGCTATTTCACAAGCCCTTTTTTGCTATTTTTTTGTAATATCGAAGCAATTGCCTGCATTATGTTCCATTTGCAATCAATGAGCATTAAGGGTTCATGTTCTGTTCGACAGCAACATAACGCTAAGTAGACTAGCGTATGATAGTGGTATTATGCCGAGCGATAGAAAAGCCTTATTGACCTACACTACCATAATGTACAATTTAAGTTCAACGACAGTTGCATTGGTGCAATTTGCAGCTCCATTCGCCGTGATGCGGATTTACGGTTTTTACAAAAGCTTGCTGACACCATTCTCTTACTGTGAATTTCCCCGTTAAAATAGTCCTTGTATCAGTGTAGCTTGAACCATCGCGATCAATAGTGAATCTGTGCTACACTGCCCTTCGGTATTCGATTTCCTTGGAAAAGTGGTAAAGTAATTTGGAAACTTATCCTTAAACGGAAAGTACAACCTATTTTCTCCACTGGCATTCTCAGCCAGGCGCTTTGTGGTAGAAAAAACAGTTCATTGCGTGTAGGTTGATCGGTTGCTACCATTTTGTGCACAAAACAAAACAAAAACTAAACAGACCCAGATAAGTTTCTTCTAGGTTAAACATTGGAAGTAATGCAGGGATCGGTTACGAAGAATTGGAAAGTATTTTAGGTCACTCGGTGATGAAAATTGTTCACAAGTGGTTTCTGAAGGATACCACAGCACAATTCAGTCTGAGTTTAGATGCATTTAAAGCAGAAACAATACACTTAATGCAGTTCAGAGTTGAGCACTCAGTGAACAACAGATTTATGTTACAGTGCAATTATGATGATTTTTACATTTTCTTTTCGTGTGCATTATCTAGCAACTCCTTATATCATGATTTTTTGAGCAATTGTAAAAGAATTGGTATAATTTACATATTGCTCATTCACCTTAACATCCTTTATTAAATCATTTTCGCTAATCAATATCACAGGAATCAAGTACAATGGAAGCTTTTATCCATATTCCGCTTACTCTTAATTGGTCGGAAATTGTTTCGCGACGGAAATAGTGCTTCCGGTGGCAATGTTTAGGATATTGAAATTACAAATTCGGTTCGCTACTATATCGATCACCATTTGAGTCTTCTTTAATCCAATTCTGGGTATCGATGATGCCAAATATAGTAGAAATCGTAGCGCTTCGGAAGTTTTCGTGTTCTACGAGGGAAACATGTTGCATCAGTTGGATAGTAATAGGTTCGTAAAAGGATTAAGACAAAAGTAACATTTTAGTCTTAAAGTTAACGTTGATACTTAAAGTCGATATTAACAATTATATTCTTAGATTCAGTAGTTCCTTAGCAGTTCCATGAACTAACTATGAATTATATTTTCTATTACGCTGTTCTGCCTACACTTTTCCATGTGTTATTACAAAACAACAACAACTTTTCAACATTTTTATCTTCTAATTTTGCAACTGAATTCCTCTGCATATGTAAAAAAGACTGGCAAAACTTTGAAGATAGGCAAAAATGGGCAAACGAATGGAGCAACGACGACACTGCAAAAGTCCTAAATTGCTCACTTCCGGAAGAGAAACAGTACCGCACGGTAGCAAACACGATCGTTTCCATCCATAGTATGGTAACGGCGTGGTAAATGGACACGAGGGAAAACTACACCAGCGAACTTTGACTGCAAAATAGTATCAGGAAAAAAAAATACAGAAACAAACATTGCCTCAACAACGATTCCTGCCAACCTCTTTCTGCTGTGAAAGTGCAATGTACGCGGGAAGGGGAAAGTAAAAATAAATTGTCATGATTATTGTGTTACTTATCGTAAACAATGCGGAGTAAAGTGATTCTCGAGCAAACGGGACCGCTCGCGAAGCTATTCTCGCCCAGGCTGGAGAGTAGGACAAAGTTTGTGTTCGCAAAAAGGGAAAATGCACGAGCGAAGTGCAGGGCAAGCTCGGCAAAGGGTGATGGAAAACGTATCCGTGTAAGCCAGTGTAGTTCGTTCTTGATTGGTCTCTTTTTGCCACCGAACAACAAACGACCTGTTGATATCGCTCGCTTCCTGTCATCGAGATGTAATAGTTGTGGCTCGTTAACTACACAATGGACAAACGGTGACAACCACGCTGTTGTTTGTGCGTTGGCGATTGCATGTAAAAGCCATGGTAAGCAGGACCTACTTCGGGAGATGAGGGAAAATTAATTTTCCCTGCGGCCGGTTTGACTCGTAACAAATTAGGCTTTGAGCTGCTGGTCCCTTCGCTTCCTCCACCGCTCCCCGCGCGCAGTGGCACGCGGTCTAAATAAACAATCGTTTTATCATCTCGCCGTGGAAAAATTCATGCTGCTCCGGATTCCTTCAGCCAGCTGACGGTGTGAATTCAAAGTACGATTAACTACCGTTTGGTTTACCATTTACCAGCAACCGAGCGCCATAATTTATACAATGCGGCTCCCACGAATCTGCCCACAGCCGAACGGGACTCCGCCCGGAACCGTCACGCTGGTTGCTGTTGCTCCGACGTCTCGGAGATGGAAAAGATTAATTCATTCGGTATCGGTGAGCCCGCGCTGGATGGGCGAAAGAATTTGTGCCGGTGTCTTCGCTGTCTCGTGCCGCAGGACAATCCACTGGTGGATTACTTTCGACCACTGTCTGCGTTTGTGGTGCTATTGATTTTTGCTCTATCATTTACAGACAGGGTAATTCGTACAGCTTCACTAAATGGAGCTTAGCAGGGTAATGAATATTCAATGGGGGTGATATAATACGACCGAGGGACAAGGAATTATACTCTATCAAGGATGTTTTGTACATTGAACATCGTTTGCGAAGTGAAAATTAAAATCGTTTCAAGAAAACAATGGCTTACATCTCTTGTAACCGTCCCAAAAGTCCAAAAGTTGAACATTGAGTAAAAATATTAAATTTCATTACAAGCAAAGGTATAAGCAAAATATCAAGCTAACCAAAAAACAGTGCTGCGGCTTTTTTGATAATTAATGAGGATTTGCGAAGCCTTTTCTTCCCTGTTTTCGTACCGAAAAAATGCGTCGGTGATCTGGCCGGATTTGGTCGGATTAATTGGTGTGTATAAAGCGATTCTTGGATTGTGGTAATGAGTCAACGCTACTAGGATCAGATTCGGTGGTTTACTACGTAGGGTGTTTGGTGTAATTACTTTAACTTGTTCGAGCAGCAGGGATTCAGTTATATTTACAATAAAATCTGCGTTTAAAAATTGCTTCTAATTATTAGATTATGAATCATTCGGTAATGGTGGAGAGGGATTACAATTGTTTAAAATACTAGTAAAATAAGATTCACCGTCGTGATGGATTAAAAAATACTGAAAACACGGAAAATAGACTAAATTTGTATCGCAAAATGGTGAGACATTTTTTACGATACATATTTAGTACATTGAAACACAGACGGGTGCACAATTTATTGATTTTCTACTGCCAACCCATGTCAATTTGAAGTGGAAGTACAAAGTTTTGAAACCGATTATGACCCAAAAAATAATTGAATTTACTCCGATACAGGTATACATAAATCCTACAAGTGTTTATTGCAAATAGCACGGAGCAGGTGCGTCGGAACATTTTAGGAACGAATGTTGGAGTATAAAATATATAAATAAATAATCGCTTAACTAGCAGATATATATCAAGAAGAATATACAGACATTTTAGAGAGTAAAATATTTAGCAAATTTTGTTCACACATTTGTTAGCTTTATTTAAAAAAAAAGGAATTACATCCTTTTACCATCTCTTACTGTTTTTTAATAATTAAAAAAAAACAGCTTTTGTTTGTCTTTGTATAATGCAATACTTTTTGGTGAAATTTGACTAATATGATTCCACAAAATATTCCACTACTGCTTTCTATATGATAAGGTGTACATTTTAAGAAAAATTTCATTGTTAAGCTTCATTATACTATCTATAAACACTCTTACCTACGATTGTACCTACTTCTCGCGGTACTCATCTCAGCTCTTCGATCCAATAAATCGTAAAACCAATTACAGCCAGCCATTTCAATGCAAAGCAATGGTACGCCAAAGGCACAACCAATTCAACGTACGGGCACTAGAACGCAGCAATCTCCATCTCGAACTCGAGCCGGTTGAAGGAGACGGTATCGGAGCTTTGGTGGAAGACCAACGGTTGCGTGAAGCTCGCGCTTGACGCAATTCAATTACAAACAATCATTGCGAAAGGAATGATTCCACGCACAGTCCAGTGAAGAATGCGGGCAGTTGAATGTGTTCCTAGCGTGGTATTATTTCTGCTCATCCCGCAGCCTCAAATACCACGGGGAAATTCCTTTGCAGCCAGAGTCAGAGTCCTACAAGCGGAATGTTCCCCGCCGAATGGGCAATCTAATTCTTGGAGCTGTTCCACGTGAGAAGCTTTAAAAATGCATGGATCAGGGTAATTCTTGCTAATAAAGCTATCTGCTTCGTAACAAGCATCGCTTCATGGTTGGGAGCCAAATTTGCTGCGAGAAAAAAGTGGTTGCTATCGTTCCCAGTCAGGAGGAAAAAGTATGATCGAATGAAAACTAAATCTGTATTTATAAGCATTTAATGAGCACGAATCATTCGATGCTTCGCCATATTCTGTTCGTTCGAAGAAGAAAAAAAAAAGAAGCAAAAGATGTTCACTTACACTCAAATGCTTATGCTGTGCCGATTTTTCGACCCAGTGAACATTTCGCGAACGTTGACAATTCGGATTACACGCGGCGACGATATTCGAGGAAAAATGGCAAAACTCAATAAATCCAGCGGGCGGTAAAAATTCGAATGCGCATTTCGCCTGTTTGCAGACAATTAGTAAACATGCTCCAGCAACGGAAGGAAAAGGAGGAAACAATTGGCAACAATCGAATCGGTTTCCAAAGCGATTCCGCACCGTATACGCGGTACACCAAATGCGCACGGGCAGAGCGCGGGGTTGCGTGCCAAAAAGGCAGCCCCAAGCGGGTGGCATGCTCGGCCTGTTCGTTTCCCACAGGAATCGGCAAAGTTGTTTACCTTTTCTAAGGGTGGAAACGGGAAGGAGGAAGCGACTTTTCGTTTGCCCAAACTGCTAAGAGCTTGTTGACAGTTGGCTGTAAATGAAATTAATCAGTTTTAATCTCTTTGATGATGGTTGGCGTAATGGCGCTGATGAGCGCTGGGATCAGGAAAACCATCCGTTACCCTTTTTTCCATTTTTTGAGGGGGTAAATGAGACTTGACTTTGTAGCCGTTACCGGTTGGTGGGTGTCCCTCGTTTTGATAGATGGTAGGGAACAAGGGGGTAATATCAACGCATTAAAGAATATGAACATTTGGCCAGAAGTTTGAGAGGTCGTTTTATTCACTTGCTCGGTTTCCTCGCCTGATTATGCTTTGCACTTGACTGGTTGATAGTAAAGGATGTGTTAATGAATTCATTACCAAATATTGTTTCGGTAAGTTTTATTTTCAAAAGATAGGAAATGACTTTTGAGAGCTACTGAAGTGGTGCTTGAGATACGAAAGTTAAACCAACTATGGATAAGAAAAATTGAAAGTAACTTTGTCTCTTTGATGTCTAGGTGTGTGTGCTCATGTACATTATTGTTAACGCACTTATTTAATAATCAATGTGTCGGTTCTGTGTAATGCATTTCCCCTCTGCTGCCCATTCCCTAAGTGCTTTTAGCTCGAGAGAGCGTTCAACCACAGCGTTCACCCACAGATGGCCGGTTTAGATGGTTTCCCAAAACTCGTACGATAGTGCGTTTACGATCTTTCGGGGCAATATCACGCGTGGCGTACCAGATAACTCCGCGTCCGCGCTCAGCAAAACACGCTCGATAAGCGTTTATGTCATCGTTATGGAACGCGTTCGACATGCATGTGCCCGTGGAATAGAAAATAAACCAAACAAAAACAATTCACGTGACAATCGAGGGCAATTTCCCTTCACAGACACATGCGCTCCCACACAAGCATTACAACCGCGTTATCGGTGGTTTTTATTAATTAGATCATAGGCAATCGTGCGCACTTTGCCGCGTGGTTGACAGTTGGTCATTAAGGCGTTAACGGAACTTTGCCGAAAATAGCACCGCGAGTGAATACTGCTCGATAAATCATAATCGCCCACGGAGGAGCCCAGACAGCGCCAGTGGAGGATACGGACCTGCTTATCAGCCTGCAAGCGAGAGTGTGGGTTGCGTGGCGTAGTAAGTGGTTTCGGAAAGACTAACGGATCGGATTGTCTGGTTTTATCTCTGGATTAGGGTATTTAGATTTGTTTTTTAAATCCTCGCACACATGTCTTAATGCAAACAGTAACGCAAACAGTTACTGTAGACAGATTAAAAATGTTCAATTTCGTTCGATACAGTAACAATAGTTCGACTGTAAATCATTTTATTGCTATGTAATCCATGTGTTGTTACTATCGTTGGTAGATTTACCTTTTTCTCACAGTAAAATCAGTTTATAACTATATTTATAATTGAATTAAAATGATAGGAAGCTAATGTAAAAGTCTATGCTGAATACAAGCTCGTTATTTGGCGTGTTATGCTATCTCTGTTCTGTTTATTTTTACAGTTCATGCACATACAAATCGTGCAATCTAGACGATATAAATTAATACTAATGCTAATTTTATCCATTTCAACGAAATCATATAAAAATAGGCAATTCACGCTATTGAATTCTTTAAAAAAATTTCAAAATAAAATAAAATTGCCTGTTAATAAAGTATTGATCAGTTTAATCTCGTATTCCAAACATAAGTTCAATTGAGGTGCGAAATGCGTTGTGAAGTAATCCTACGAAAATCCAACGACTCTCACATTCCTTGAATACGTTATAATTATGAAAAAGCGAGAATAAAGATTTTCGTTTTGTTCGTTTGTTTAGATCTATTTGGTCTATCTATTTATCGTCTATCTTTATAGATACTTTGGGGAAACAAATTATTGGCATGCACAAACCTGTTTATTTATACACCAACAATTGGCATTTGGAGAGTAGCTTAGAAATAAATAAATATATAAGTTTTCGACATTCGACGAATTTAACGCTGCTAACGTCCACTCCTCGTTACATTCACACCACCTAAACCACCATCGTCTGGCCGATTATTAAATAATACCGTGGCCGAAAAGCGGAACGCAAACAGCAAACAGAGATGTTGGACGCGGTATTTCCAATAAATCCGAAAACTTCCCTCGCATTTGCAGTAAATAAAAAGGAGAGCCAATGAGAAATGCAAAGAATAGGACAACAAACCCAATCTCCAGAAAGCTGATTTATTTACACCATCCAGCTGTATCGCGTTCCTGGAATTGATGAAAATCGTTGCAAAAGAATTAAGCACAGTTTAGCGTGCATGAACGAGCCGGAACGGTCCAATTCACATCGCAGCGACCGAGAGGTGGCCGTACAAGTGGGCGGGAGCTCAAGTTTATCTCCCCCTGATCGGTAAAGTGGTTGGGATGAGATTTTCCCTGCGGGAAGTGTGCCTTTGCCGCCACAATCTCAATCGACCGGAGACAGACAAAACGATTCGGAACGCTAAACCGCATCCCGGATGTTAATTTTGCCTTCGGTTACGAGCTTACGAGGGAGGAACGGGATGTGTTTTCGGTTTGCGTAAGCGGCAACTTGTTGGAATGTGACAGCGGTATAGAATCTTCTAGCACTTACTGTCATATTTCTGTGGTGAAGGTACAGCTCTTTGTTGCACGAGAAAGTTGTACGGGCGAAAGTCTGTGCACAGTTGTGTGTTTCAGAAGAAAAGCCTTTTCCTTGACCGCCTAATCGGGTTTGATTGCGTTGAGTTGGCTCGTGGTGGAGCCTTAAATTATAATTGGTTTGCCGAACGGCCGATGTCCGGACGACCTCTCTTACTTAGCACTAATTGAGAGCTTGGACAAAACGGAAAATTCCAAAGTCCCACTCATGGTGGGTGATTTGCATTCTCAAACCTTTCCACAAGGGGCCGCCCAATTTACTGCCTGGAAACGACATTTCGCGATGTAATCCTCTTGCAAGGCTTTCATTATTTTGTCCGCATGCAAATAATGGACAATGGCCTTATTACTACCAATTTAACAACGTATATGATGCCTCACTGCCTCCTTACAAAACGTGCCCATTCAGCCGTAAGACAGAAGCAGCAGTAACGATCTGTCTAGCGCCAAACTTTACTTCCCACACGCGCTTCCCATACGCTGCACGAGTTGTATTCGCGAATTGTCACGGCTTTACACACATACTTATCAGACTCACCGACTGGAGCGGTACGTGTTGGCAAGCAACGAATTTAACTGCCTGAGCCGAAGCCACCAAGTTTTGCTTATTATATGTGGCATTACCTCGAACCCGTCTAATCTATGCGCAAACCTTTCGGGAAAGTGAAAGCACTCAACACGGCGGCTGTTGCTGAACGTCCAAACAAAACACGCACGCACACAATGAAGCGATTTGCTTAGGGAATGGTTTTCTAAGGGTAGCAAGCAGGGGCAAAAAGGGAGAAGCAGCCAGTCTGAGGTTGAAGTCACATAATTATGTATAATTCCTTGCCGCTCAAGCACGTCATCGTCCCGCTGAGCAGTCAGTTGGGGCGATATTGATTGAATGGTTTTTAGCACAAAAGGGAGCATGTTTCAGACAAAAGTGTGTCACCATTAGTACCGGGGGTGCTTACTTCTAATAGCGAATGCTAGGAAGGCGCTACTGGAATGGGAAGCTGGATTCATTCATGCATGTGTGGCACACACCATCGAAGGCGACAGACCGCAACTTGACGGAATCATTAGAAATGAGAAAGAAAAGCATTAGGAGGATTAGAGCGAGTGTTCAGATGACATTTATACGTTCTGAAGAATGAAGCTAACTACTTTAACATTATGAACAATAAGACGGTTTCAAACCTTTATAAATGTTGGGAAGTCAATTCTAGTTATTACCTCATTATATATTCTTAACCTTTTCATTACAAAATGTTTCACTCGCGCTCGAAGTAAGCCAAATACTGTCCACGAGCTTGCGAACTAATCCCTTGCGTAATGATATAAAATATTCCACGAATGCACAAGGGAATGGATGCAATTGAAATGTACCTTCATTTTCCCTTACCACTACACACATCCTTTAATGTAAGGGTACCACCCATGTAAAAGAAAATGCAATGTTTATCTACAATATCCTATCAGGATGCTCTTTTTGTTCGCATTTAATCTAACAATCCCGCATTCACTTTAACTCCTGCATTTTTCATTTCAGTTGGATGCGTACATTACAGACCAGGTGCATCATATCCACTGCTCTAGCCTCTCCGTTTAATTACTTAGCTCAGCCATGAAGCTTCACGGTCAACGCTGGGGGAGTTGAAACGTGCTTTAAGCCGAACGGCATTTATTGACGACAGGATTGAGCGGGAGTTGCATCAGCTTTAAGGTACTGATTATACGTTTGCTGGTTCTAAACATTGAGTAGCAAATCTGAAAAAGAATTGGGTAATTTTCAGATGAATATTTCAACAAACACCGTACATTGTTTTAAAACATTTTAATTTGTAGTACTTTATACAGTACTTACGGTATTTTGTTTGATGTAGAATAAGCCTATCATATGTTTAGTTACATTTAAATCTTATTCATTTTCTTACAGCTTACGGTTCTTTTTTAACACAGTTTCAAATTCCCAGATTGTTGATTAAAGTTTCATAAACTTTTTCGTTTACACATCATAAAACATGTAACCAATAAAGGAACAATAACTGTTAAAACTTTGCCACGGAGCAATAAACAGTGAAACAAGAACATAATGTACTAAGGATGGAAAAATGTGTTGAAAAACACCTCCTTGATATGACAACTCCTGCCACAACTCCAACACGTGCTTTGTCTGTTACCCGTACCAGCCCATCCCATCCCGCCTAATGCACGTGCGAAAGTTTACAAAATATTACAATTCAATCAATTTTGCTTCCCCGCCGAGAGAATAGACAGCCGGTGAAACCGGTTGCACGCCGGAACGGCACATCCGACTCAATAACCTCCCGCCGGGCCGAACCTGCAGCGTAACAGGATAACATAAATGTTTAAAAATCAAAACACTAGAACAAACGCGAACACCATCAGCGTGTGAACACGCCAACCTGCTGCCGCTTTGAAAATGAAGTCTCCGGGCGGTGATAAAAATATAGAATTGTGTAAAAATACAGCAAAACAAAGACGTCCTGAAAGCAATTCACGGAACCATGCAGAACCGTCCTGGGCTGTGGAAATATCCTGCAGGATGTCTGGCTGTTCGTTCCATTCACGATGCAGCGTCTTCGTCTTTCCTGCCGAAGATGCACTCGCTTTCTTCATTGCTTGGTAAGCAACGGTACGGAAAGATCGAGCAAAAACTTCCCTAGCTAGTAGAGAGTTCCAGTGAATGAGCTTATTGGATCTGCAGGGCAAATCGTGTGCAACAGTTGTGTTGGCAAGAGTCTTTGTAGGTGTGTGTGTGGGGGGAGCAATCCTTCTAGAGCTGTTACAAGGGGTACGGTGTGAAACAATCCTTCTCGTCCTATCGGTACGTCAGCGAAGAGGTCAATGATGGAGAAAAGACGCATTTCAAAACGATACAAAGTGGTAAGGTTAATAAAGCTTAGTTAGGTGGGATTTTTCTCGGGTTAAATGCCCTTTTCTCGAAAAGGCCTCCCATCGGACGGCTGAGGAAGCGACGACGCAGAAAACTACTCATCTTGAGCAGACAACCGGTACCGGAATGCGATCCTGGGGCTGGGCGGTCGCTCACAGCCGTGAGCCGCATTTTATCATCGGCTTCACCGTCCAATGGTCAGACGAGCTGTTCTGTCGTAATCTTGAGCTTAGCACGATACTTGGAAGATGGTGCCCGTACTGGTCGAGGCTGTGCGAAGCGCCGGAAATAAGGCACACACACACAGGAGATAAATAATAATAACAACTTTATCTGGTCGTTTCGGCACGAAGCAAGCACCTAGCACAGTGGACGTGCGATTTTGCTCACGCTCCCCGACCCGGTCAGGGCGACTTCTTGACTGTTTGGAACGGTCAACCGTGCGCCAAGAAGTCGGTGGCTCGTCGGTGTGAAGGTGAACCGGAAAATTTGATTAATCTACTGCTCGCCGGGCGGGTTCCGGACAGCCGGGAAGCAGCTTATACCGCTGTGACTTACGCAAAAGTTCTATTTTAATCCCCACTCACCTCGACTCTGCTGGAAAGTGGAAAGTCGGGAAATGCTTTAAGCAAGCCCGAACTGCTGTTGCTGCTTCAACAATATTCCAACCACTTTGGCTGCAAGCTGTTGTTTTTGTGCGATCTGTTTTTGTGTGATCTTAAATTTCTACGAATTTTTGAATCGCACAACGAACGTCTCGTTTGAAGTTACTCCCGACCGCAAGCAGTAACTGACTGTTAAACCATAATTCAATTACACCTCCCGAAAAGAAACAAAAACCACCTGCCTCGGTTAGCCACACAAGCAGCAACCGCAGCCACGGTGCCGCGGTAGTGATGGCCACTTTGCCTGTCCTTCGTCCATTTGCAGCGGCAGGGGCAATTTTCCGTCGGCTGAACGAGAAGCGAATTAAATGGCACAATCGGAGATGCCGATCTACTTTGCGCGATTATCTGCCAGGTTCGTTTTGGGGTGGGTGAGTATTGCGAATGAAAAGAATAGAAAATGGTTGAAAATCAGCGTACTAGCGAATGAAGGGAGAGTAAGATGCAGGAAATTTAAACAGAAATTGTTATGAGGGAAGAGAAATTCGCATACTAATGGTATCTGTGTTACTGGCCACGGGTACCTCGTTTGCATTTGACAATATCGGATTAATGTTAAATTCGTTACGGCGCGCAAGACATCCAGGGCAAAACACACCGTTGCTTAACAGTCCGGTAACGGTCACTTGTTGCTGTAAGTCTAGTTTACCACCCAATGTTGCTGTAGTTCACAAGTGAATGGGGATTTTATTTTGTAAAAGACGAAGCCCTGTATGGAAGTGAATGGACATGTATGTAGAGATAAGAAAATAATAAGATTCTTAATGCACTCTAATGGGATATTAAAAAAAGGTATATGAAAGAATATAAATTAATTTGCAACATATAAACCTGACATAAACGATGCATGAAAATACTGAAAAATGAATTAATATAAAATCCAACAATGTATACGCCTGAAGGTATGCAAATAGTGCACCATCATGTGAACCTTTATGTGAAGAGCCAAACAGAAATAATCATACTAATCATAAATTATTTTTCTGATGTACAGTAAACAGTACAGTAATAAAATATGCAAAAATAATGTAATATATAATCTCAATACAGCCCAATTTCACAACCCTGCTCGTGATAATCGAAAATTATAGCAAATCTACGAAACACTAGGCTTCTCCATCGAGGTCTATTAATCCAAGCCATGCGCCTCCATTAGATGGTCTCAAAAACTGTAATAGCTTATCTTTTTTTTCAACCAATTTTTGTTTGAGTATTAAACATTTTTCATGTCTCTTATAGTTTAATGTGCTTTTATAAATCAATATTCATCGGAAAAAAAGCCCTAGATTAATCGTCGGTGACGATTTCGGCAAGTGTCCAACTATTCATTTCAAAGATGTAGCATACTTGTGGAATGCAATTTTCCCTCTTCCAAGTGTAGACTTTATGCGACTGTTGAGTTCATATTCCAGTAAAGTTTTCCTGCAACTAAATGGGAAAATATTCATTCCCCTGTTCTACGAGCAGTGCATGCTAACTTTACGGTGCTATACGAAGTGCAGATGCTTTTTAATAATGTTCTGATTCTTTCCCTGTCACGGGGGCTACGAAAGGTGCATCCACAATGTCCGTGAGAATTAAACCCCTTTTTAACTTGCTTTTTTTTGCTTCTCACAGTTGCATAGTTGTTTTCGCTTTTGCATTCATTTTCTCCTAGTAATTCACGAAGGCTACTATTCCGCCAAGGTTATGAGTTCAGCGACAAGGAGAAATATGCCAGCGTAAAGAGACATGCTGCAGAACCCTTTATTTTATCGTTTTTGATCTTATTGAAACGTTGCTTTCATGGCATTCAGATTAGGGTTGGTTTTGTCTGCAGTCAGTACCGTTTGTTTGTAGGTAGCTAAGCTGCTCAGTCTTCTTTTTGGGTAGGATGGAGGCTACTCCAGCATTTAGTATGCGTACGATTTATTTATTTAAGGTCGTATCTCAATCTAAGTTCAAACCATTAATGAAATACCTGTAGAAACGAAGAGCATTCGCGAATTAAATATATCCGAAAGAAATAAGACTCCAAATACCCAAAGAGAAATGATGGAATAAATTAACTGATCAAATGTATTGAATAAATGAAGCATTCAAACTTCAAATTATGTTGCTCATGAAAGGTAAATAGTTTGATAATTTAATAAAAAAAAAACTATACACCCATCAAATATCGAATTCATATCGATAGCAATGTGAATCATTCATGTTTCCCCGTTAAACGCTTTCTACGAAATACTTAAGAATCTATTAACGTTCGAGCGCATCATCGATTGATCTTAAAATATCCACTTCAAACGCGCGAAAGCCTTCCGTTGCAGCCAAAGACGTAGGACGTTAATCGAAGCGTCAACGAGAAACGGGTGAGCAGAAGCTGCCCACTGCTTCATCCAACCGATTGACCGATTAGAAACTCCCGATTGGATGGTCTTCGATGAAACAGAAAAGGAAAAAACGAAACAAACCAACGAAAACCCGATTATACGCCTTTACCTATGCAAATGGACCATTTTCTTGGTGACCTTTTCACACGGTTCACCGAAAAAGCGATCCATTACCCCAAAAATTTACCAACCGTACTTGTGCGTGTGCACGGACACCTGCACGGCCATCGGTTTAACTCTTTAACAGTCTGCTGGCGGCGACGCAAATTCGCTAACGAACCATTTTAGGGTAAGTGTCACATTTTCAGACCCCACACTCCACTCCCCAGCAGGGCAGGGCACTTTAGCAATACGGGACAGGGGCGGGAAATTGAATTGCCGACCAGCTTACGGCAGCAAACTTGTTTACACTGCTGTTGGGATGAAGCCGTGCGGCTGCCGTAACGCTGTAGCGAGCTTCCGCGAAACCATTACCTATCCGGTGCCCCGAGTAGAGCGATTTGCATCCATCGAGACAGCCCAACATCCCGGAGAAAGGTACCCCCTGTGTTCGGAAGTATCCAAAGCTTTGGTGTGCTGATTGTGACACCGACGATTAAACTGCCCGGCGGAGCCGATTCATTAAACTTTATCGCTGGCTCGAAACTATCTGCCACCACTATCTTTCCGCGTGTAGCGAGTTTATTGGCAAAAATATTCGATAATTTTCAAGGCGCGCTCGAGCGGAAACGATCGACACCGTGAAGGTAGTACTTTGCATATTTTACACACTTTCTTTTCTTTCCCTCGCGGAATTAGTGCCAGCCAGGAAATCAATCAAAAGCGTTGATTTATGGCAGGCCTCAGGGAAGTGGGGGAGGGGTCCCCAAATTTAAGTCCTTCCCGCAGGGCGCCAAGGTAGAGGATATTGAAATCGATTTTCATAATCATCTCTCCGCTCGAAACTTTCACCCCCATCGAGACTAATCGAGCCGAACGCAGGCCGGCCAGAGCGGGCATTTGCGTCAGTCCAGCACGGAAGCCAACGGGAATGGTGGACACCAATGTGGGCTACCGGTTTGGTGTGGTGAAGTTTTATGCTTCAGTCAGGCCGTAGGCCGGCTAACGCGCAGGGGCGCCAATTTATAAATAAATCTCGAACAGACTCAATCGGGATGCAAGTTGCGTACTGAACGACACCGTGGTGGTATTAGGGCGGATACTTCCTGCGGAAGATGTCACAGTTGAGAGGAGGATGGTGTTGGTGTTGTTGTTTTTGATAGCTTGATGCAAAAGTATGTATCTTTAATCGTTTAGCATTGGGGAAAAGGAAGGAGCAAGATAAACAAAGAAAAGGCTCAAAAGATTTTCTTCCTCGTAAGGTTTCCCTTTGAAAGTCAGTTTTAGATGATCCAACCAAGTTGTAGAATGAACAATAATGGAATTGATTGGTGGAAAAATAAATAAAATAACATAAAACTATCTCTCGTACGTATGAGATCCTTATCAATCCAGGAAATCGTTTACAAAAAAAAGTGATTCCTCCATGACTTGTCAACCTGTGTATTTGTGAAATAAAATATTTCAGTTTGCGACAACCTTTCGTGAAATGAAACGTTTAGCATGAGTATTTTAAATAATTATTCATTTTGTTATCCCTACGCCGCAACAATTGTTATCTTATTCTCGGTCTTAAGCCTAAGGCAGGAGTGTCCGATAAAGCTTCACGGCAACTCGCCTTCTTAATTTGGGCTTATCTCCTCACTTTGATCCTTGTGGATGGTCTAAAAGGACTTTAGAGACTGGGTCGTTTAGTTACTTGCGTAAAACATGGCTTCTTCTTCTTCTTCTTCTTCTTTGGCTCAACAACCGATGTCGGTCAAGGCCTGCCTGTACCCACTTGTGGGCTTGGCTTTCAGTGACTAATTGATTCGCCCCATAGCAGGATAGTCAGTCCTACGTATGGCGGCGCGGTCTATTTGGGGATTGAACCCATGACGGGCATGTTGTTAAGTCGTACAAGTTGACGACTGTACTACGAGACCGGCTTAAAACGTAAAACATGGCTACCCTACCGAAACCCAGGATTTAAGTCGCTCACGCTGTTCAGACGGCTGCTCTAAACGAGTTTCTCTCAACTTCCATAACCTTTTTTATATTACGCATAAGAATGGCCTAGTTGATCGCATCAATATGTTTTATTGCAAATATAAATTTCTGGGTTTTCAAAGCTAGTACATTAAATAGATTAAATGATATTTTTTATTTTTTTGCGCAAAAGTAATATTGTCGTATTTTCAAGTAATTTTCACATACTTTCCCTATATTCGAAGGACTCAAGATATACATAAAAACAAACGTATTAAAAATAAGCTTAGTAACAAGAAATTTCAGTTTGAACCACGCACAACATAGTTGTTCTGATACGTCTTATTGATTGCATATTATTCGTATAATATGTGTTAGATTATTGATTCGAATATAAGTCGTAATTGGCAAGAATGTAGCTCAAATAGTCTCAAGATCACAACATACTTTGGATATTCGAATTGACTTCGTGACTGATAAATTAGAAGTGAATACTTCAGCTACGAATTATAATTAATACTGATTAAGATTATTAATGACAATTGTAAATTACGACTCAAGCCAATGAAAGTGTTCACTGTCGATAGCAAAAGTTCTCAGAGAATTTTGTCAGACGTGTTCACCACTTAACCCAAAACCCATCGATCCCGCCGTTCGAGTTTATGAGGCAAAATGAACGAAAAATTTAAAACGCATTAAAAATACATTCTCAACATGGACAGGACTACATGAAATTTAAAAAAAAATCATCACACTTTCCGCACGCGCGGGTGATAATGTTTTGCGCTCGTTGTGAAGAAAAAATCCCGACAAGGTAACACCAGTAATTGCCGGTATCGTAAATTAATTTATCGCCAAAATATTCCTTTTTCAAAAAAAATCCTCCCCAAGTAAAAAAAATCCATATTTTGTAGCCTGATTACCGCACGTTTGCGGTTGACAACACCGCCGGCAGCACACGGTCAACGCTCACAGGGTCAATCGGTGGACCTGCCACACGGCTCACGGCTTCATTTGGGACGCCGTTCAGCGTTTGGGGTTCGTGCACGTTCCGACCTTAACTAAACACACAGGTCGATAGAAGCTCCGAAGGGAGCTGCCGGCTTGAGCAAATCAAATTCCAACCGGACGCACCTGCCCGACCTGCCGCAGCACCGGGAAATGCCACCGGGAGACCGTGACCGGGCAGTATGTGAGCTTTCGAAATCTGCTATCTGCGAAGTATCTCAACGTGCCAACCACGTTACCACTGCTGGAGGGTTGCTCGGAGCTATTTCGGACACACAACCCCACCGTGTCTAAGATGCCTCACATGCCGGACGTGCCGGACGGGACGGTCTTTTCACCGAAAGCGATCTTTCACTCCGCGGCAGTGCTTTGACGTAAAACTATTCTCACGCATACTTTCCACTGCTTCCCAGTTTTGGGTGGTCAAGATTTTTAGGGGGAAACCGTTTGAACACCCAAAAAAATGTTTCCAAATTTCCCTATCGAATAAGAAAAGCCCCTTCAGGTTGTCCCCACGCTACGGGGTTTTTCGTGCAAGGGAGCTTTTTTTTTAATTTTTCTCACCATTATTTCATGTCGAAACACGCGGGAAAAAGTTTCCCAAAATTAGCTACCCTGCACTCGCACATATACATTCCTCGGTGGTTTTACGTCACACTTTCTATCACACTTGCCTGTATCGACTTTGCCCGCGTGACCGGAGGAGAGCTCACATTTAAGTGGCATTAATTTGTGGCATACTTTGCCGTAAAATCCGTCCGACCTCCGGCACGAGGCACACGCTTTTATTGTTTTACAGGTCGAACATTCCGATGAGGCATAGTGAATAAAAAAAAAGCAGGAATCGCCACTGGCTGGATTCACGCTTCGGCCATCCAGAAAGCACCGAATTGCTGGTTACGATTGGAATGTTTTATTAGCTAGGCACCAATTTACCGAAGGGCCGAGTGAGTTTGGTTAGTGGAAAAAATATTTGCCCAAAAGAATGTAAATATGCACCCGATCAGGCTTTCCGATGGGTTTGCTTTTTGTGTTGTTTTTCTTCTTCTCATTCTCCCTATTTAACATTGCTTTTTGGTAAAATTTCTCCAAGTATGTATGAACTAAAAGTTTTCGCTTTTACAGTACAAATTCATCCGACGGAACGAAGAAGGATGGGGAAATTTCTAACCACTTGTTCGGGTTTGGTGTGTTTGAGTGTGAAATAAAGCTTTTCAAAGTCGGTTTGAAGTTTAAACGGAGAGTTTTGACTTTTGGTACCGTTGTTTCGTAAGCTAAGAATTCAATTCAAAGGCTGCGCTCCCCATGAGCGGAAGCCAGAGATGAGAAGATTTTGAATATTTTTGAATTCAACAACATTCCAACAAAGTTAGAATGGAAATTATGAGATAAGGTTTTTGGTTGGGTTTGAATGAACCTTCAAATTAATCTATTTTTGGGGAGGAGATTTTGGAGCTCTTTTAACAAAACGGTAAAGTAATTTCATAACGGAAACAACACATTGATTTTTTCTGACTTTTGTTAATACTCACTGAATTTCCTATTCTAAAACATGCTCTTGAGAATAAACTTGCTTGTATATTAATACTTATTTAATTTTCTTAACTAAAATTTTGTTGTGGGGCTTTATGTCGTATTTTACATTGGAATTTGTGCCTTCTGCACCATTTTCATTTTCCTTAAAAAGTTGGATATAAATTTGAACTTATACGAAGATTAGTGGATGGGAACTAATAAAAAGTTAAAAAAAAAAAATAATTGCTTTATCAATTAAGCTCTGCATAATCATTATCAACTGTACAACTAGCCAAATGAGAACTTGCAATATTTTCAATTAATGTTCAATTTATTAGCCACAAGTATTTTAACAATTCAAAAAGATAATGTACTTTTTCTTTCATACACACTGAACAAAGTCGTTTAAAAAAGAATAATAGTATAAATATAATAAAAATATAATTTTCTTCTTGATATACCAAATTCGAACGCTTTTGAAGTAAAACATTTAGTTAAACTATACAATGCAAAGAACTGGGACAGTGTTCCTAATAAAAATCACAAAACATGAAAAAAATTATTCCCAGGTTTATGTACCAAGCACACGGAAGCGTTGAAATATGAGACGAATTCTGAGTTTATGCGTGTCTTCCCTAGCCCATTTAATATCGTTTTTCGACCATTCCATTTATAATAATCTTTAAACTTTCTCTCTCTCTCTGTCTCTCTTTCTGTATCTATCCTAAAAAATACTTACGTTTGCAATGTCACTGAGATTCACCAAAAACGTTCGACTACGGCTGCGTTGAGACACACTGGACGTCAAACTTCCGGAATTTCACAAGTTTTCTGTTCACTTTTCAAACACCATAAGTCTTTCAAAACTGAGTTTCACACAACAGAACGTACGGAAACAGTAACTTCCTTGGTACGAAACAATGCTTCAGCAATGCACTCACGTGGTCTGCACAAAAAGAAAACCAAAGTAATGTAAGAGAGGTTTCGGATTTTACACCGTCGGAATGTGCAAACGGCCAACCCGGAACGAACAGACGGGAATGTATCTGATGCAGCAGGTCGAACAGGTATGCACTAGCAATGAAACGTTGCTCTAATTGTAAAACAAACGTTCTCGTGCTTCTAATCACTGGAAAACAAACAAACAAATTATCAAACAAAGATAGTAAATTCACACACGTTTTCGATAGTTGCTCTACTAGACCACTAACAAGGTGCACTGTATAGGGTTTGGAGTAAACTCTGTTGCTTCCGTTCACGTGGCCGTGTGGGACCGTTTTTTGAAAATCGCACCGTTAGAATGAGCCACCACCGTCAACTCACCGATACGAAACGGTCTAGCGGCGAGCCAGGAACTCCCTCCCAAGGTTCAACAAGTGTTATTTCCACGACGTCCTTCCAGCGAATCGTGGACTTCCACTTCGTGAATACCCTTTTTATAAACGTTTGGCCTCTGGCAGCGGGATCCAATCCGCGCCAGCAGACTCGACTCGGCCCGATAACGACGATGACGACAACGATGACGATGACGACGACGACGACGACGACGACGACGACGACGGCTCCGATGGACACGACCGGAAACGGTACCGCACACACAGTGGCAATGTGTGGCCCACACACCTACGCATTTTTCAGGAGGATTCGGGATGAAAATGGTACGGAAGCTGACAGTTACAGTGAACAAGCCGAGAAGGCTTCACCCTGGTTACAACCGCGGGAAGATATGTTGTACCTTTCTTTGAAACTTGTTGGTTCTGGTGGATTTTCGGTAAAAATAAAACTTGAACAAATTGTTAATTGTGCTTAGTCAGATTGAAAAGTTTTTGTTTTTACGATATAAATTAAAGAGAGCGCACATATTAAAAAGTGTTAAAGAAGATACGATTCAAACTTCCAGATTTTAGAGCATTTTGTATGTTGTATAAGAAGTTACGCAATAAATTTGTGAATTTGCTTCAACAACATAAAAAATGATGTTTTTTATGATGCAACGTATTGAACGCCATTTTTTAGAAAGCAAAAACGTCAACGATTTTCAGCAACGTGGTTCAAATTAAAAAGTTTGCCGCTCGGCATAGGGTGGTTCATTGAACCGCACTTATGAAATTATTTGCTTAAACGATTAATAAATCCCTGATAATATGGGGAAATATGTAATGAAGAAACTAGTAGTTTTCAATAAAAGCAACAATTATTAAAGCGAATAGGAAAACATTGCTAATAAATGAGATCAAATGAAAAAAGTACGAACAGATACGGTACAAATTGCAAATTGTAAACACTTGAAATGCACGATGTAAACATAATGTACTGTGTAGCGCTATCTCTTTTCTACCTTGGAGTGCTTCTATTTCTCTTTCAGTTTTTTCGTCGAATGACAGCGTCTGTTTCATCGCTGGTTAAAAGTGGTGATGGGCAACACACTGTATCTAGGAGTGCGAAAATTTTACACGATATTTTGAATAGTTTTGATAAATATTTTTTATCTTAAAACATCTCCGGAATGATAACACTTTAGTTTATTTACATCGCTGATTGCACATGTGGATTATGAAAAACGAAGTAAATTTGATAAAATCACCTCATGAATTATGGGGTTCAAAATGGCGCCCAGCTATGCACATCACTAGGCCAACAACAAAAGCAAAGAAACACAGCTTGCTTTTTCGGTCGTTCTAGATACGGGGGAAAAATAACGCTGGTTTCTATATTCGCCCATAGAAGAAGGCAAACATGTCGCGCTCGAAAGTGTAAGCATTTAACGTAATGCTATCGATAGTGATTATTTAACGCGATATCGTAAAGCATTTTGGCAATTTTACCGATCGGCGGGCGCGCGCGTCATCTCGCTAGTGCACACACACACACATACATACACACCGAAGCGTTGAAGTTGGTAGCGTGCGTGTTGGTGCAGTGAAAATAGGGCGAGCGGCCAGCGAGGTCAGCGGAGGTGCGGTAATCGCGCGGATATAATTCGCGATCGCAACCATTTTAGCGACGGTTTTCGGTTTCCAGCACAAAGTAGCCCGTTTTCTAGGTCACCATTACCCCCGGGGTGCGCCGGTTGGTACGTGCCGTTGTTTGGAACGCGAATCGAAAGTCCTTGCGGATGATGACATTGCTATGAGCGGGTGGTAGCGTTTGGCGAATGTCGAACCAGCAACTGTCCGCTGCGGCTGTGCCGTGGTGAAGGAGAGGGCTTCTTGGATCGGCTGCCGAGGAAATTGATTGGCTTGCTTTGCTGTCTAGTCCAACCGTAAGCGCAGTTGCTTATTTTTTTGCTCGTTGCCGGTGTGATTCATCCGTGAGCGGGCTTCGACCATGTCCGGCACTGTGGAAAAGAGTGACAAATCCTCTACGGAGAAGAAAGAATCGGACGAAACTAGCACTTCTTCAACAACAAACTCCACTACCGCTGACAAAGGCAACAGCAACAGTAACAGCAGTACCAGCAACAACAGCAGCAATAACAATAACAACAACGAGGATAGTCCGAAATCATCCAGCGTAAGCAGTTCAACCAAAACAAATGACCGGAAAAGCGTAAACAGCAGCAGCAGCAGCAGCAGCAGCACGGAAGAAGGCACAAAGGGTGTCACGCATACAGTAGTAGCGAAATCCATCAAGCGGCTATCGGATGGTACCGGCGGCAACAATTCGTCCGTCAGCAGTAGCAGCGGCAGCATCGCCACTATCGTATGTAAAACTGAAGATCCGAACCTGCTGTCCTCCGGCAGCAAGGGTGTGCCGGGTGCCCAGACGTGCGGCTGGTGCCTAGAGGTGAAGAGTCCGCTGAACTATGTGCTGCCGATGCAAGGCATCAAGAAGGAGTTCTGTTCCGAATCGTGCATTATGGAGTATCGGAAGCTAAGCAAGCGGACGTGCATACAGTGCGGGAACGTGGTGCGTGCGAACGCCCCGAAACCCAACTTTTGCTCGACATTCTGCTTGAAGAAGTATCAGAAGAAACGGGCGGCCGGTCTGCTGCAGCCGACCGAAGACTTGGTTGCGAATGGTAGCACCAACAACAATAACAACGTTAGCAGTCATAATCACAACAATAACAGTAGCAACAGCAGCACCAACACCCCTAGCAACGGAAGCTCAAACGGTGGTAGTGGTCGGCGAAGTCAGGGAGGAGGCGGCAATTTGTCCCCGGGTCGGCCGGCGACCGAACGCTCAGCACAGCCCACAAGCCGGATCAGTCCGGTCACCACAACGCAAACCGGTGCGTTCCAGTACGAAAGTTTCCACGTGTTTGACTGGTCGGAGTATTTGCGGGAGTCGGGCAGCGTGCCGGCACCGGCCGAATGCTTCAAGCAGGCGCTGATACCGCCCAAGAACGAGTTCAAAATCAACATGAAGCTGGAAGCGCTGGATCCCCGCAACATCACCTCGACCTGCATCGCGACCGTGGTCGGTGTGCTGGGTTCCCGTTTGCGCCTCCGGCTCGACGGGGGCGACAACAAGAACGATTTCTGGCGGCTGGTTGACTCGAACGAAATCCACCCGATAGGGCACTGCGAACGGTCGGGCGAGATGCTGAAGCCGCCGCTGGGTTTCCGGCTGAACGCCAGCAGCTGGCCGACGTTTCTGTCGAAAACGCTGAACGGTGCCGTGATGGCACCGGCCGACATCTTCGTACCCGAGCCGCCGACCCCAAAGTGCAATCTGTTCCAGGTCGGGCAGAAGCTGGAAGCGGTCGACAAGAAGAACCCGCAGCTGATCTGTTGCGCCACCGTGAACGAGGTGAAGGACGATCAGATTCACGTGACGTTCGATGGGTGGCGCGGTGCGTTCGATTACTGGTGCCGGTACGATTCGCGCGACATCTTCCCCGTCGGGTGGTGTGCGAGCAGCTGCCATCCGATGCAACCGCCCGGGCAGAAGAATAAGCTGGACGGCAGCGGGCATCGGTCGAAGGCGGGCCGATCGTCGTTCGCGATGGTGTCCGACTCGCCGGACACGATGCAACCGGCCACGCTGGTGACGGCCCACTTCCACAGCCGGTGTAGGGGCGGTCCGCACATCAACAGCTCGAAGCTACCGTCGATGGTGACCGCGCCCAACCACCAAACGCTGGCGAAGCTGTGTCTGCAGGAGGTGCTGGCGGCATCGCACGACCATTCGCTGCTGTCGCCGCTGCTGTTCGGGCTCGAAGGGGACGTGCATATAGTGACGGCGGCCGGGAAGAACTTTACCGTGAAAATACCCGCCTACATCAAGCAGAAGGCAAACGCGGGCGTATCGGAGTTTCTCGAAATGCTGTGCACCTCTTGCCAGGCCTGCCCGCGGCTAATTACGCTCGAGCCCGGGCCGGAACAGTGCGAGGACTGTTCGCTACACTCGTTGCCGTTGAAACGATCGATCAAGACGGAACCGCGGGCAGCGGCTGCCGCTAGTCCACCGCCGACCGCTGCCTCCTCACCGAAAGCGTCCGCAACAGGACGGTCCAGCGCTGGCGGGCACGAGCTTCGACCGGGCAAAGAACCGGCCAAGGACAGGGATACGCATCTGCGCAGCCCTTCGCCGAAGCGCCGGGCCGTCGCCAGCAGCAGCAGCAGCAGCGAACCGAAGGCAGCGGGCAGAAATGCAGAAGAACGCAGCAAAAGCCCCACCAGCAGCAGTGGAGCGACGCCGCTGTCCACCAAGAAGGAGCGCAATGAGCCAAGCTCGCCGGCGACCAGTACCGCTAGCAAAGAGACAGCCGCTACCACTACGGAAACGATAGTCAAGATAACAGCGAACACGAATTCCGGCAGTAGATCTGCAAAGCTAGAAATGTCTCGTAAGTGATTTCTATTTTTCCGATACAGAGTTTTCCAGGAGTTCTCATAGCTGTGGGACACTTTATTGACTCTTTCAATAGCACCCTTGTTTGACAAATCCAGAAGGAATTTTCAAGGGGCTTGTCTAACAAGGGTAGCATAGAGTCCAAATTCCATCATATGAAGTTCACCTCCCACAAGCAAGGGTCAAGGAAATGTCCCACAACTATGAGAACTCCTGCAAACCCCTGTAAAACTATCCCTTGCTTCTTGGACATGTTCGCTAACCTATGTTTTGTTTGCTTTTCTCTTTTAGAAAATCAACCACAACCTAGCACGACAACCGTTACGACAATGGCCACATCGTCTACAGTGAATCAACACAAATCTTCTACCGCGGCTACCACCCCAGTCAGTCAACCGGTCTCGTTGGCTAGCGTGTCCACGGTCGGTAGCAATAGCAAACCGCTTACGACACCAACCAGCACGACCACAATTAAGGTGGAAGTACAGACCGGCAGTACGGTTGGCGTGGGAGCGGCACAAGCAACGGCCGCCGTTGCAGCACCCGCAACCATGCCGGTTCCGGCAGGCCCAGCCGCTGTACCGTATCATCCGGCATCGATCGTTTCACCGCTGGTGCCGGGTGCTTGCACACTCGGCCCCGCTGCCGTCGCAATGACCTCCGTTCCCGGGTCGCTAATTCCAGTGGTGGCACCGGCATCCTCTACCCCGTACCCAACGATGGCAAATGCGGCCCCAACCGGTCCGCACGCCTGCGCCAGCACGGGTGGCGTTGGTATGGGTGCTTATTTTGCGACCGCACCGCCCACCCTGGTGCCATCAGTGCCATCCTTTGTCCCTGCGACGCCCCAGATGCCCCGCGGACCAACGACCGACTGGACGATCGAGGATGTGATACAGTTTATTGCCGTGCAGGATCCATCGCTCGCGATTCATGCCGAGCTGTTCCGGAAGCATGTTAGTATCAAGCCGGGAGCGCGATCGGGATGTTTTGTTGTTGTGTCGTATTTCTAATTAATAATATAACCTCTGCGCTCTCTGCGTTTTAGGAAATCGATGGAAAGGCACTGCTGCTACTCAACAGCGATATGATGATGAAGTACATGGGCCTGAAGCTGGGACCGGCACTAAAAATCTGCAATCTGGTCAGTCGCGTCAAGGGCCGAAGGCACAACCTATGTTAGCTTGTTGGAGGCGGCGGCGACGGACAGCAAGTACCTTGACCGAGCGGGAGACGCTGTAAACAGACACAAATTATCTCTTTCTCTCTTTGTCGCTCCCGTAGTCGGCCCCTACTTGTGTGAGAGACGATTTGTACCTTTTTTCAATACCTTCTCTCAGATTAGCCTAAACACCGCTGATGCGCCGTGGTGTCATGTATAAAATTAAATGATTGTTTATTTTTCTCCCTAAGTAAGAGCACCGTTCGCTGTAGTGCTGCTAATCGATTGCTGAAATCGAGATTATCGTCATACCAATGGATCTTGTAAACGAAACATCAAACGCTACACTATAGGTTGATACAAAACGTGTAAAGGCATGAAGTCACACGCTTAGGTGTGGTCATCAGATGATTTTTCGTTCTACTTAGTACACGCCCGTGAACCGATTTAACCGAAAATAGTAGCTTCATACAGCGTCGATGTTTCTGGGAGCAGTATAAGACCCGTCAATATGAATACGCAAAACGATGCATGTGTATATAGAACAGTTGATAGAAACTGTAACGATTTTTTAGTTTATCCTTTTACTCTTAAATCCACTGAGAATAGATCAATGCAAACAAAACCAGAAAAAAACCCCTGAGCGTACGTTTAATGTTCAATGCGCGATAACATTGGACATATGTCAGCTTTATGATCATATTGTTTTTGCTCATTCCGTTCAGCGTTACAGATGATGCTTATGTTGAGTTATTGGAAAGTTTCTTTTCAACTTGTTTCTCTTTCTATAAATAGTCACTAAATGGATATCTATACCAAGTGTCATTGTAACTAATTTTCCCTTTTTTCTTAGGTCGGACATTTTAAACTGCCTATGGTTCAGAAAATTATGGCAAAACCCATGTGTGTTTTTAGTTTTTCATAAACTCTACTCTAACGTATAGAGTGCAAAATCTCTTCCACACTGCAATACAGATATAAACTATACCTAAACATTAACATAGAACAATGAATGTACAGTTTGACCCTGAATTACGCGGTTAATGTATTGCGGAAGTGAACTATTTCATTATACGATCTAAATACCTAAATTTGAAGGTAGGTTTAAAACTACCAGAATGATGTCGTATGATTTGTTTTAGCTTATTAGTTTATCATTCTTTTATCAATTTGTTAAGGAAAATGCATCTTATGTTTCATATCAGTCTTGTTTTAAAGAAAGTGTAAAATCCGAGAAAAATTGTGCAACTACGAACTCACGTAAATCAACAACCGCGTAACTCAGGGACAGAATGTAGTACAATGATCAACTTAAATGAAACAATACATCAAGAAATAGCAAACCAAGCTGTCAAGCATGAATCAAACAATACCATCAACTAGTGTATGATATAACCACACATATTGAAAAATAGAACGCCGCACGGTCATGATCACGAACCTAGAGATAAAGTAATAGTAACAAAACGCATAAAGCAACACCATGGATTGCAACGGTCGAAATATGTTCTTATCTTTCAGCATAGTTGCATAGCCACACACACACACACACACCCAACACATCTTGCAGAGCGATAAGATATGAGAAAGCTTTGATTCAGTTTCCACACTAAAATTTCACATTAAGTTGTTGCTTAGCTTAGCTCTAGCTACATTTTTATCTCCTCGCGATGCATTGGTTAATCCAAACTCCCCTATCGTGTATGCGCTTTAAAGCGTGTTTTCAGAATTACAATTGCATCCTAACCAAAGATTCGGTAAAGCATACCCTACATGTATTAAATGAAATGAGACCCCACTTGATATGAAAGACACATTTTTGTAGTGTAACAAATCGGACATACAATTAACACATAGCTCAAACATCAAAGGAGATACAAGGAATAGTGAACAAATTATTAAACTATGGACCTACTATGGACCTGCGACATAAATAGCGGACATAGCACAGTCCACTTTAATTAATGATCATAGAAAAAAACCATTGAACTAAAGCGAAATTGACCGCTCCGGGCGTTATGTTTTGAGCTTCGGCACACGATCGAATGAATCCACTGGTTCAATGCAAAACAAAGCGAATAGTTTTAGCGAGCGATACCCCCCCCCCCCTCCCCCCCTCCCCCATTCTCTCGGTTGTTGTGTGATAGCGTGTTGTGGGGCATAGTTTAAAACTCCCGGTAGAAGAGTAAACAGATAACAATATGCAGAATTTGTAAAGAGAACGGCATTAGGTGTGCTGTTTAGCCATATTTGTATTTACTTTGGGCGCGCACGATTTTGGTTAGGATATGGGACATGTTACACCTGTGTGTGCGCGTGTTTGTGTGTTTAAGATAGGAGCAAATGAAGATGATCATCGCAAAATGGGGAAGATCATATTCAGGTGAAGAAAAAAAAGGTATATTAAATGATACACCACAAACCACCACAAGCTCTTAGCACTTACGGCACACGGTTTGACACAAACGAATGTAGGAAGAAAAGACGAATCATTATGCATTTATGTATGCACCAATCGCTATAGATAAAGAGAGCAAGGACACCTAAACGCAACGTGTAAAAACATTAGAGATGAGCAGCCTTCAAGAGGTTCGAGCCATTCCCCCGTCAACACAACGCAATCGTTCGGAACGATGGAAACCGTTGTTTTTTAGACATGATTATCTTATTTTGACAGATCTCACGGCTCTGTTTCAAAAGCTAGCTTGATTAAGTTGTTTTTCCCATTACGCATGTTTTAGAACGCTACGCCACCAAGTCAATCAAAATATTTATAATTTAAAAATTCGAATTTCGTCATTTCGCATCGTGTGATTGTTGTAGGCCATATAAAAGAAGAAAAAAAACAGCAGGCAAAGAAAACGAACACCATAAATGCTGCTCATCCCTGCCCGGTAAACAACTTACAACTGTAAGCGAGACACACATTTGTACTTTGTGATAGCTGTTCTCACCACTTTCCCTCTGCCACAAAAATAAAGAACAAAACGTATGAAATCAACGCATCGGATTGTGATGCTAGTGTGTGTTTCTGTTGAGAAATGTTTCCCCTCGCCCATGCGTGGTGTGCAACATAACTTTGCTCTCCCGTCACAGCATGATGTGCTGGGGTGGTAGCTAGGGTAGTCAAACTCGAATATGTTGGATGGAATAACCGCCTTCCCCCCCAACGGCTCACGCGCGTGTTGTTATCTCCCTGTTGCGACGGCACGAAGCAGAACCGGTTCTCCGAGAGCATAGTTACGGGCGTGAGAGCGTTCGAGCTCCGTCGGCAGCATAAATGTGCGCGTTTGCGTTGCATGCGAGAGCAGCATGTGGAAGCGCGCTTTGTTGCGTGTGCGCTCCGCGAGCCGCGCGAAGCAGTGCGACGGCCGTGTTATGTTGCAAGCTTGGCGGGAGGCCAACCGTATCGCCAGTTCGTGACCGCCGCTAGCCCGAACCGGACCGGAGACCACCGCACGTATACGTGTGCCGGCAGGTGTGGTAGTGAGCACGGCCATCATCGTCATCATCGTCATCGGCTCGAGAAACTCGACACCTACGTGCGACGACGGTGAGCATACACACCTCGGGGTGCCAGCGCGTTGATCGCAGTAGGCTTTACGCGGCAACTGGGTGCGTAAAAAGGATGGGACCTGCCTGCTCTCTGTGTGAGTGTGCTGCGGAATAGCACGTTTGGACCGTCCGTCCGGTTGCTGTGCGGGGTTGCGCTCACCACACGCAAAGCCACTCTCGATCGTGCGCCAGGCCAAGAACTGTGCTCTCGCGTCCATCTATTGTGCCCCGGCAGCTTGTGTTAGCTTTAGCCTGTGCGGTACATGCGTGCGTCATAGCACATCCAGTTTCCGTTCCGTGTACGCAGTTTGCTCCCGTAAGTGTTGGCGGTATTAAAAATGCATTAGAAGAAAAGAAACCCCCCCCCCCCCCCCCCCCTTATCCGTGCTTTTCGTGTCGTGCAGTGTGTGGGCTATTAGAATCTGTGCTTTGGTGCTTTATTACATAAAGGGCAGCAAGTGTGTATGTGTGTGGGTGTGTTTTTAACATAGCAAACCCAGCGCCCAGTGCACAGTGTACCGTGTTTGCGGAAGATAATTAAATTTGTCTTAGGTGGTGTGCTGCTTCTCGATGGAATGAGATGAAAGTAAGAAAGTAAACAGTGTCTGTCCAGTGGTGGATGCTTCTCGGCCCAGCATTGCCCGTGTAAAGGTGTGTAAACCGCTTCTTCTAAAGCGCTCGTACGCGAACGTATGACACCATTTGAATGAACCGCGGCCCGTTCCTGTCGCTGCTGGTGCTGCCCCGGGAGCACCGCTCGAGTTAGACGACGATCATCACTGCCGATCGGATGCAGCATAAGACGGAGCAAACGAAAGATCGCACCATTCGCTCGGCTGCATAGGAAGGAAACCCCCAGCGTTTGTGTGTATGTGTGTGCATTGGTTTCTTTTTTTACATCTCAACCTGTACGAAACATTATAAAATGGTAAGTTAAATTGCTTTAACTTTAGTTCTACCTTAAACAATCTTTTTTCTTGTGTTTTTTTCTCTTTCTCTCCTTTTGATTGGTTAGCTTTTTGCAAACGCGTGATTCGTTTTTTTAAAGGCAACCACCCCTCTCTCTCTCTCTCTCTCTCTCTCTCTCTCTCTCTCTCTTACTCACACACTGGAATTTCTGCATTCAAACCCCGCTTCTCAAATTTCTGCCAACATAAAGCAAATTTTGTGCTTCTGCTCGAAAGCGCTCGCTAATGAGAAGCATGTTTTCGCACAGCCACTGCGCGAGTTTGGCTGTGTTTATTGCGGGGCCCGATCGGTCGCGGCTCTGCACAAACACACACACACACACTCACAGACGCGGGGTGTGTGGGTACAGTTTGCTGTTTGCCTGTGCCTGTGCGCCATCGTACCCAAAAAGGCCAGATACCGGGGGACGGTAACCGTGGGCGAGCCGGTTCCGTGTCGATACGCCAGAACCACTACACCAACCTGCTGCATTCGTGTCGTGTCTGAACGGCGGCATTCACCGTCAGTTGGTGGGCAAAAATGCGAAAAACCCCTCCCCAACTGGGTGGTGTGTAAGTCCAGGGGGAAGTGGCGCAACTGTGTGGGGCTGAGTTTTCGGCCAAGATTTGTGATGGGCAAATTGCACTCTTCGCTGGTACACACCATCTGGTGGGCAGCTGCTGCTGCTTCTGTTGTTAGGAGGTTGAGGGCATGCTAACCTTTTGCGGCAGTTTTTCTGCGTTTACTTTGCGCCTCCAACTCGCTGCTTGGATGAAGTCAACAAACCCGGGTGATCTCATGGGTGTTGTATTCTTAATAGCATATTTATTGGCTTGTCTGTCTAAATTTACCTGCCCTGTGGCAGTGTTTGTACGACGGATTTGCACTGAGAGTCAATAATTTTAGGGGTGTGTGCGTGTGTAAATTTACTGAAATATGATGCGTAAAGTGTGAAATGAAGCTAATGTGTAGGAATTAAAAAACGCTTACACCGTCTAAAAATGCACCAAATTTGTAACCTTTTCCGTCTTTTTTTTTGTTTGGTTCAAACGGTAAATTCAATTGCCATTTTTTTAAAAGTAAAACATTTCATTGCACTCGTTCAGCATGCTAATCAGCATAAATTCACTCAACTCACTGCTGCATAATGCAGCAAAAATACGATTTACAATTTTCCAATCCAAGCCGAAGCCGACCTGCTTATCGTTCGTGCACTATCGAGCTTGTTGGTTGCAGATTGCTTTCGTTTATTTTTTAGAAAGCCCCCATCAATACACACACACACACACACACACACACACACACACACACACACACACACACACACACACACACACACACACACACAAATGCTGATGATAGTGTGCGTGTGTGGTGTAAGTGTGTCAGCGAGCAGCGCGCCACAGCTTATGCTTAACATGAACATACAGGCGGTCCCCGAGATACACGGTACCTCTTATACGCGGATTCGGAGATACGCGGTTTTCTAATTTTGACAATTCTTTGAGCAAATTGTACTGATTTGACACGACAATTGTAAATTGCCAAATAATTTCCGTTTTGATCGAATGTTCAAAACTATTCCAAAAGCTTTGAAACTGTTATAATCTGTCAGAATCATATCAAATAATTCATAAAGTAACTAAAACCACCCCCTACTTGCGAAATTACACGAAAATCAGTGATATTTTAGCTGGAAATCACGAGATTCGACTTACGCGGAAATTCGAGATACGCGGTATTTTGCGGCCGTTTTCGGTCCCCATTAACCGTGTATCTCGGGGACCGCCTGTATTATGTTGTATGTTGGTCGTTCGTTGCTTGGTTCTGCCTTCCTTCTCAACCGGCCAATGTGTGTGTGTGTGTGTGTGTTTTTTTAAATTCCCCCCCCCCCTTTCCAAAAAGCCATAGAGCGAAAGAGATGGCGGCGGCGAGGCACGAGATAAAGTGCACCGTGCTGCACACAGCGTGGCAAGGAGCGCAAATGGGCATCAAGCTGCACATATGGCGATGCACAACGACCAAAACCTCTGAACGATGCAAAAGACGCGCTCACACAGCAGCTGAAACGTGGTATGTGAACTACGAAATGGCCGTGCGAACTTTTCTGCAGCAACATGTGTGTGTGTGTGTGTGTGTGCCTGTTGTGACCATAAAAAGGGCGTTCTAAGCTTAGCCAAACGTGCCCCGAATGGGCTTTGTTATGGTTTCGGGAAAGGGTTGCGTGAGGAGGACGGGGGCGTACTATTTGGTCTGGTTTTTTGCTGCTACAGATGGCCATAAGTGTCTATGCTAGAATTTTTGATCGTTCAATGTAGCGGGTCAATGTAGTAGTGATGGGAAAAATGAAGATATCGTTGCAATCGATTCCGGCTAGCTCCGAAGTTTTCTGGAATCGATTCCGGATAGTAGGTCCGGAATCAGTTTCCGGAATCGGCTCCGGAATTGGTTCCGGAATCGCCTCCGGAATCGGAATTGGCTCCGGAATTGGTTTCGAAATTAGCTTCGGAATCGGAATCGGCCCCGGAATCAGAATCGGATCCGGAATCGGATTTGGCTCCGGGATCGGAATCGGCTCCGGAATCAGAATTAGCAGAATTATCAGAATTGGCTTCGAAACAGAGTCGGTTTCGGCATCTTCTTAGGAAAAGGCGTTTGGGTCCAATGATGCTATGTGTTGATAGCGGCAAAGAATCAAAAATTACTTGTAAATGATCTATTCGCATGGAGATTCCCGGACTTATTTCGCTTCCCACACTTCTAATTTCAATTCAAACCGTTCCATTTCTGGAGTCAAGCCTGATTCCGTTTCCGGAGAAAATTGCCATTCGCAGGTCGATTCCGATTCCGGAGACGATTCTGATTCCGGAGCCGATTCCGATCCTGGAATCGATTCCGGAGTCGACTCCGGAATCGGTTCCGGATTCAACTCCGGAATCGGCTCCGGATTCAACTCCGAAATCGGCCCCCGAACCAACTCCAGAATCGGCTCCGGAATCGACTCCAAAATCGGAATCGATTCCATCATCGGAATCGGCTCCGGAATTGATTCCGAACGCGGAATTGGAATCGGGTAGGTCCAATTCCGAGCTCCCACCAATACAATGTAGAGAGTCTAATGATTTTCATGCTTAAGTGAAATTGCTGTACATTTTTTAAATTGAGTAACGATTTAATAGTTTATGAAAATTTCTGTTTTGTTGCAATGTTAATTCCTATTTTAGAAATATTAACATATTGCTTTGAATATTGAACTTTTAGAACAATGTCACAACGGCATATGTGTTGCCAGCTAAGCTTTTCTAGCTTTTCAACATTTTTCTATTGTGAATAAAATGCATAAAACATTATGAAGAGCATATGAAAAAATATATTTTTTTATGTTTTTAAAAGTTTTTTCATCCAGCTTTACTCTGCGGCTGTGATTTGAGTATGGTAATTTAAGTAAATAATAAAAAAAAGAATGAATCATTTTATTCCATTGCAATGCAAATAACGGCATCGAGCAAACATTATACCTTGCCGCTCGTCGACCCCAGCCACCCTCCCCCCCCACCCCACCTCTCCATTTCCCCTCGATGCATCATCTTGCGCATTCACATCACGCTTCACATTTTTCCTATCATATTTTCCAACCCACCGAACAATCACCATTCCAGCGAGCTAAACGCCATTCTGATCCAACCAGGCGGCCTATCGTCAAAAGTGCAATTGCGTCCTTCCATCCTGCCAAAAACAAAACAAAAAAAAACCAACCCTCACCCCATAGGCGCACCATTTGCATTGCAAAAATCATCGAGTGTGCAGTTGCTCGTTCCCTCGAGGGAGGGTGGACAGAAGGATACGGCGGGGTAACAGTATAAGTCCCTCATTGCTGACCTTTTTTTTTGTTTTGCCTCCAAACCACACCCCCCCCTCCCCGCCCCATTGTGTCGCGTTAAAAATAGTTAACGTGGTTCGAACGGCGGCAATGACTCGAAATTGGACACGCAGCATAACGCCCGTTGGCCTCGGCGCATCGGTGCATCGTCTGCACTTCATTACCATTATCACCATTATTAGCTTTGCGTGCTTGGCAGTCGCGCTAGCCAAGCGGCTCCAAGGGGCTGGGAAAAACTTTGAAAATACCACCACTCCCCCCCCACCCCCTCCCTTTTTGCTGGCGCGGTCAACTTCAGCTCGGCTGCCATTATCGCGCTCCGTGCGCTAAAGGCGACACATCTGTCCAATTAGTGCGCGCCAGTTGGATGCTGATTCGGTTTAGCAGCACACGCGGGGTCGCCGTTCCCTCTCCTGTCCCTTCTGGTGTCTAGCATTAGTCTAGCGTCTGCTCATTTGCGATGCATGCTCGACTGCACAAGTGTTGTGTGCAGCGGTTCCGTGCGGCCAGTGGTTTATTGGTTTTTCGAAGTATTTTTTTTTTTTGGCATTCGTTGCGTTGCCTATTGCTACGGACAAGCACGAAGTACTTGTTTTCTTTTTTTGTGCACGTTTGCTTTTTGTCGTTTTGCAATGTTCTCCGCACTACAACGATTGTGCACCGATGAGAGGTTTCCCTCGTCCCCCCCTCCATTTTGTTCTTTCAACCTGTTTTGTTTATCTTCGCTATTCGGACTGTGCTTTGGTTTTTGCTTCATTCTTCTATTGCTGCTGCTTTCGATGGTTCTATTTCGTTCGGCGCTGAACTTCCGTCCGTCACTTTGCGTCTCTTGTAGTATGATAAATGCTTCTTCTTTTTTTTTTGTTGCTCGATACAGCTTCATGACATTTTGTTTTGCTGTGCAAAAACTCTGTGGTATGCTTTTAAGTTCATTTTCATGAATGTGGTGGTGAAACAACGTGCATTTTCATGCTCGAATTGCAAAAGTCATATCAATTATGGTTCGTTTTAAAAGTTTAATATCAATACCAGGTTTCACTACCGGCAGATGTGCTGTTTCACGATGCTTTGGCAGTGCTTTGTGTCCATTTCGGGCTGAGTAAGGGCGGGGGCAAACTTTCCGTCGGGGAAGAAATTGCAAGCTAATGCAAGATTCTTTGCAGCATTACGTGCAGTAACCTTATTTGATTGACCTACTATATTAACGTAAATTGGAAGTAGAATTGGAGGTGAGAGAAAGACGTTTATACTATTTTAAAGCTTTTTTTTATTGAAACATATGCTTTAATTATGAGGGAAATAGCATCACAATAAGTGTTGGGAGATTCAGGATTCGGAAGATTCGAAGATTCAATCCCTAGGAAGATTCGATCGGATCGGATCCCGTTTGTAGGATTTGAATCCCTAAAAGATTCCTTTGCCATTGCGATTTGATCGGGATTGGGATCCGTTTGCGATTCGATTGAGATTCTGATTGGGATTGCGATTCGATTGGGAATCGGATTGCGATTCCTTTGGGATACGAAAGATTGAGATTCTGATTGCGATGTAATGTAGCATCTAATGAGAAGTTATAGTCACTAAATAAATTATTTTATTTGATATCGAATAAAGGTCCGCGTATCTCGGGAACCTGTACTAATTATGATGTAAGTACTGTAAAGTTAAATAATTTGGAGTAAAACAAAATGACTTCTTATTCCAACTTTAACAAACCCCCCTCCCCCTCCCCCCCCTCGCTGCGAACTAGAATAAAACGCTATACCACATTGGGATTGGGATTGGGATTCGAAGATTCGAGTTCCTTCTGAGATTCATTTTCCCATCACTAATCACAATATCATGATAATTTAATTATCGTATATATCAACGTTTGGTAAAGTACGGCTCGTGAGCTGAGCTTTCTAGATGGCAACTCATTTCTCTTCATAAATTTCTTAGAGCAACCAAACAATTTTCTCAATCTTCTCGTTACGTGAAGCTCTAAGCCCTATTTTATCTGAAGCATTATACAGACAATGAAATACAATTTCCCCTCAAATGTCAGCAGTTTCCAGAATGCCACAACCTTTACCTTCATCTCTAGATATGAATACTATCGTTCACTGTGCCATCCATCACAGTGGTTATTGTACGCTTCTTAGAAGTGTTCGATTGCTACCTCTTTCTTGATGCCACTTCACAACATGCTATCGTGTACGTGTGTATACATCACAAACGGTTGGTGGCACGGAACTAACGAGGCTTTTCCCTGAGAACATACTATCGAAAGTCATCCTGTTACGCCGTTGATTTCTCATGCTCGTCACATGTATTACAAAAAGTATCTATAAAAACATAATGTAAAACCTTCCAAGAACCTTGTGAGAGTGTCGCTAGAACCACCTTTTAATATATCGGGATATATTTTCAATTCGGACAGTTTGGCATTTAACTAGATATACCTTTATCCGTAGAACATTTTTTCCCAAAAATTTAAAAACATTTTTAGAATCCTCGGCACGAAGAATCGGCACGATTTGTGGCGTCGAACGATGCCTCTCGCCCTTCAGTCGGCACAGCCACAAGCGATAGCTCTTCTAGATTGCTCTCCACTTTCAGCCGAGTACCTGGAAGGAAGCTAGGGCCATTTTCCGCCATTTCATCCGATCTACGCTTAGCTTGAAATGAAATCTTCCGTACAAATAGCCGAGCGCCATAGAAACGGTACGGCGCAAAATAGTACCTCCCGGTTGGTAGTTGCTGCTGCTGCTGCTGCTGCTGCTGCTGCTGCTACTGCTAGCAAACGATGAACACAATGAAAACATAATCTCAATGTCCGGTGAGGAATGTACAAGCGATGAATAAATCACTTAAATCTCAACATATACAAGGTCCTCGGAAGGACCGTTCCCTCTGCGTCCTGTTTCTCCATCACCTTCCCTCACACACACACATTACGCTCCGGAAGCATTTGTTAATTCGTTTCCATTTTCCCACCGCAACAAACCGGCAAGCGGAAGGAGGTGGTGGTGTAGTGAACCTTTGCCGTATGACCCATGCCTAGGGTCCGCCTCACACTGTTTCCCACTGTTTTCCTCGGTAGCGGAAGCGTGTGTTCCGGTCTTAGAATTAATTTTCTCTACAAAATTCAATTATAATCCCATGTCCCCGGTACATTGGTCGGGCCGGGGTCAAAGGGAAACCCCCGTTGCCACGTTGCTCACTCACCACACTTTTCGCACGGCGTGCGTGCTCACTACCCTCGCTTCCCAACATCGCAAGCACCTGTACCTACACGGGAAAAGGGAGAAACCGCTGCAGAGTACGTACTTTGGTTGCTTCCTTGGAGAATTTGCCAGCTCATCACTGGAGGTTAGTCGGAAAATCGGTTCCTAATGCTGCTTGGTTTAGCTCCCCGTTTGCTGACCGCTGGGAGTAGCGTTTTCTCTCCCGAGGGAGACCTCGGAACGCGTGGCTACGGTAAAGCGTGTTGTGTGGTACGGTGGTGAAAAATGAACTTCAATTACTTCATAATTTCACTGAGAATAATTGAACCGGGCTGAGTGTTTTATGTGGCTTTTATGGGGAACGACGTTTAAATTGATCGCAAGCGAAGGAAAGGCTGCTAAAAGAGAGATATAAAGACAAAATGGATGAGTTCGAAAACATAAATACCGGTCTGTAGAAAAGGTAATGTGTATGTGTTTGAAGATTAGTTTCTTTATCTAAAAAGTATTTTGTATAAACAAATGTACTCTGAGTTTTTATTAAAACAAATCAAATTTTAGCACAGAAAAACCTCCAAGAAAACAAAATTTCATGTTCAGAACAAGAATAGAACACAATCAATTTCCAATAGCAAAACAATCGAACCTAATTGAACTTCCATTTCCCACTCGCTGTTGCCTATCGGATTATGATCTTCATTTCGCATTACACTCACCACAGCGCTACAGTGTGTGACATTACAGCACACCGGAAAGCACGTATGCATTGGTTGAGACACACACACGGGCGGCACTGTGCCGAACCACAAATGGCGTACTAGATTTGAGGGACCTTTTTCCCGCCCAAATGAAAAGTGAATGCCGCGCCACGTTGGCTGTGGCAACTGCCCTCACTGGAGACCAAATTAACTGCTCCTGTGAAGCGACACACGAACCGCACCAACGGCAAAACCATAACGGAGCGTGGTGACGTGAACACATTTTCCATATGCTAATGGCGTCCGCTCGCCCAAACTCCACCGTGAACGAGGGATGGGGCAAAAAGGGCACAAAATGCCTGAAAGAATACTAAACTCCACGGCTTTTGGTCGACCCCGTCAGGATAAGGCGATGTGGATGTCGTGCCGTGGTGATTGTGCTGTGTGCCGAGCCTACCCAATTTCCCGTGCTTTCCCGTGCTGCTTCACGATGGACGGCGGACGCGTGTACGGGCCATGCGTGTGTGCGTGTGCTTGTCTACACCAGCAGCACCAACAGCAACAACAATGCGCAGGCCGGAATGAGAAATGAAAATGGAAGTCAGTATTTTGTAATCCCTAGTTTAGCTTACTGCCGTCGCCGCCACCGCCTGTCCGTTTCTCCCTCGCTTCCAGTTGCGTTTGCATTGGTGGGAAATGGGAAATGCTGTGACGCGTACGGAAAATAAAAACACTCAACAAATGGCACCCAGTGAGTGGGGAAAGGGTGGAGGGACGTTAGGCAAAAAAAAAAACAACAACAACTAACAAAGAATTAAAGTCGTCCAACGGGTGACCAGGGAAAGGGGTATGATTGTTGACAGTGAAAAGAGGAGAAAAAAAGAAAGCGCCTGGGATACAACAACACGGCAGCAAAGCAAATAAACTCCGTTTTTGTGTCCACCCGGGCTAGGGTAATGGTTTGTTAGTGAAAGGCGGCTGGGAAATGTTTTCCCAGAGCCAATAGTGAATAAAAACGAACCGTGTGTGTTTTTTTTCTGCTCTTTCTAGAGTGTCCACAGTGTTAGAACTTCCACATTTTGTTTCCTCGTCCCTGTTTCCGTGGGGTTCCGTGAAACGAGGCACGCTGGGGAAGGGAAGAAGGTGCATCATTAAGGAGTCCTAATCGTGCCCCGGGGACGTGTACGATTGTGCTGTGCCACCCGGTTGAGCGGTGTTGAGCTGAACGGCCCAATGCGAGCGATAAGAAACATTGAGCATTTGGTCAATGTAGCCCAACGGGCGCCCGTTGGTTGTTTGAGATTGGTTATGATGCAGAGAATTTGTCACTGTAAAGTCCGTGCGAGAAACGAGAAAGGGAAAAGGGGAGGTAACAAAAAAACGGTGACGGAAGGTTAGCATGAAGTAATAGCGCATGGACATATGTTGGAAGCTCTGCGGGCTTTTATCGTTGCCACATCGGTCGTTGTCAAAATCGTTCTGGGTATAGTTGAATCATGTGTTGCATATGTTGGTGGTTTGTTGTGTTGCATGTGATTTAAAGATACATTGTGGACAATGGAATAAAATGGAAAGTAATGTCAGTAATTTTATTCTTATTTTGAGCAATAAACGTGCTTGAAACATGTTAAATGAACAGTGAAACAAAATGAAATAGTTATTTGAATGAAGCCAAAAGAGATTGTAGATTATTAGATCAGAAAATGGGTGTGCAACTTTTGACCCACTTAGGAATAAAGTTTTAACATTCATTTTTTGTGGTTTCGATTAACGAATAGTGCAGTAAGTTAAAGGCGTCTTAGGTTAGGCATTCGCAAAGACGGTATGTAGCATATGTTTTAGTAGTTGTATTGAAAGCGGCGGCACCCTATAGTCAGGCTCCTCATATTTTCACCCATTTTCTGGTTTTCTGGACAGTTTGGAAAATATGTATCGGCATGTACAAAGCTCTTCACTTCATTCTTCACCTCCCCCCCCCCCCCCGCCTCTTAACAGCGACCCGAGGGAATATTTTTTTTACTGTAATCCGGCCCGCGACCCAAAACGAGTTTGACATCACTGATTTAATTTTTAATAAATTTACATTGCATACATTTAGGCGTTTTGCAAGGCTGGACTTGCATTGACCATTTTAGCCATACAAAGACGTGGTGCACGGCCCATGCGAAGTTTCCTATTATTATTATTATTATTATTATTACTATCATTATTATTAATATTATTATTATTATTATTATTTTGATTGGTATAATTATTTTAATTATTTTTATCATTATTATTATTGTGATTATTTTTATTGTTATTAATATTTATTTCATTTCAATGCATACCATTTATCCTGGCGAATGATCTTAAATTACTGTTCTGTTGAGATATTCTGAATATGCTTTCAAGCTGAAGTTTTTTCACTGAATCTGAATCTTTTCACTGCTTATATCTGTTTTATCATTTACTGAACCAGTGTTTAAGACAAAAATCGTTAGATTATAATTCGACTAGATTTCGTTTGCAAGAATTTAACAATAAATTATTTTTTTGTTGTTGTTGCTATTGCTACATAAGGGCATAAAGCATAAACCATATGCATAAAGGGAGCATAAGATTAATTTTACAAGCTACAAAACTGTCACTTTAAATCCTTTTTTTATTTTTCCGATCTGCTCATGCATACATTCTCGTGCAATGAGAAATGAACATTTATCATGGCACAAAATGCAGAACCGAAGCATCTCATCATGTTGTATGAAAAATTAACCAATTTTCCTCACGCGTCTTCCTCTCAACCCTATGACCCACACTAAACCGTTCCTTCCTACACACGCACACCCTGAGCGTACAATTTCGCACCCCTCGACAAGGCCACCAGTGCACGACCGGAAGATTAAAAGCGAGCATATATACACCCACACACACGAACACAAAACTCCCAACCTCATGGCACAAATTTCGTTACAAACCATTGCCTTTTCGCAAAATGGAACACCATCACTGAGGTGACGACGAAAACCTAAACCGCAAAAGCGGAACACCACGCTGAGTGTAAACCAAAGCGCTGGGTGGGCTCTTTTGGGCTCCGTGGTGCATCTTAGGTTAACGCTGCTCAGCGCCATTTGCCAGCGACCATTCTGAGGCCCGAGATTAGCCCGAGAATGCGCGGTGCCCTTTTCGAGATGACTGTTGGCTGTCCCCGGGTTGCTGCCCCCCCGGGTTCCTTTCTGTGAGCTGTGCTCGTTCACAGCTTGTGCAGTGGGTGTAGAATTTTGTCGTTCGTCACGGGTCGACGCGTCACGTCGCTGAAGAGTAATCGACATGCTTTCCTTACGGTGGAGCACATTTTTCATTCGCTGCTTCCCACTCACCTAACCCAAGGAAGGGTGTGTTGTGCGAACCAGCATGAGCGGTGGTCCCCGGGTTATGGCATTTACTAACACTCGCGTTAAACACTTTGCTTCATCTCCGGCACGATAGAGTGTAACAAAGCAGCTAAAATCGTGGTAATGAAGCAGCTGCTGCTGCTGTAGGAGTGGAAGAGAGCGACTGAGACTAAGGACACTCAAAGTCTGGCTAGAATGGTTTTCTGTATTTTTAAATTCCGTTAGAAGAGTGTGTTGTAAACGAGCATCAAATATGTAATTAGCGAATGTACGACGGTATGAACGTAGAACGAAAAACGGTTTGCAGCAAACATTCGCTTAAGATTGTGTTGCGTTGCACTTTACCATAAGTTTATGATTTTTGTATATGTAGATTCACTAGTATTGTCCAAGGGTTAAATTTCATTGCAAAACAGTATTTAATAGTATTGCAAAAATTAACCATCCTCGGAGCTGTACTTGCATTGGCATAGGAACTCTTGGGCAACAAATTATTATTTATTGTTGGTGTGTGATATTTTATTTATAATTTTATATATTTTATTATTTACTTGCTTATTTTAAAATATCTCTTCATACCGTGTTTGAAATTTAAACATAAAAAATCCCATTTTTTTAAACCCACAAACTATTGCATACTTTCAGGCGTTTTGTAATGCCGACAGGGGTTAATTTTTACTTTTACCCGTGCGTGAGTGACACATACCACACAATAAAGATTGCACATACGTGTGTTCCTTGTTGGTCAAACATCATCATGATGTACTAAAAAAATGTGTAAAATGCTCCACAGATCCTTCCCAGGGTACTGCGTTACTATCTTTCGATGAGGTTGAAAGCAAGTCTAACTTGTATCGCATCGACAACCAATGTGTCTGAACGTTTCGCCAATTATCAATGCATTAATCGTGTATGAAGAAGCATAATTTACAATAAACCCCGATTGTAAATCAACATATTTGCAGCATAAATTGAGCAACGATGCAGCACAGTACAGAAGCGCGTTTTACATTCCCAAAATATCTCTTTCGCCAAGGAACGATTGACTAAAGAAGCAACAGTTTGTCGGGCTGATTTTCACCCTCGAGTTTGTAACACACATCAGCGCTGATGTTCCAGCGAAGCTTCTGTTGTCCCTTCCCCTATTCTCCCATTCAAACCGTTCGACAGTTCTGTGCCGCCCTTCACCACTTAATCTATCTAATTTCCGTTTCAGCAAATTTCCGGCCGGTAATTTCATGACTGGCGAACGCAAATGATGTCCCAACCTTGGTCGGGTGTTCGGCCTCAAAGCCAACGGTTTACCTGCTTTTTTTTCTTCTCCGCCTTTAAAAATCTATCTCAACCTGCCTAGAGTTCACGATGTTACACAGGCACTGGTTCGCATCGAACGTATCAGCTTGGCACCATCATCACACGCAAAATAATTCCACACAAACAACACACAAACACACAATCTCTCGCACATAGTTTGATGGTAAAGTTTTTGGGAGTTTTATCCGGGGGGAGAGTTATTTTTTTCTTCTACTTACCCGCATTATCGTTCCACTCGGCGACGCAAAACAACCCGGTAGGGTTCATCGAAAAAGGCTAAAACTTTGAACAACATGTCCATCTTTTTTTTTCTCCTTTCGGCTGGGTCGAAAAGGATGCACACCCCAAACACACTACTCACCGGCCGGCACAGGAAAAACCACAACCACGCACCACCATCACGCCGGCATAAGTACGGTCGAAACGCAGCGTACCCGGGCGTGCGGCACCGCCTCCTGTCGCACTGAATGCAGACACGTGCAAGCGTACAAAGTACCATGCGCTTCCATCTATTGCGCACGAACGCGGGCGTCAAGGTGAACTTGTTTGGGCTGTTTTTCTTGCCTTCTCTGCCCTTCTTTCACCACTCTTTGAACTTTCTTTAATCGCAAAAAAAAAGAAAAAATAGGAAGCTTTTGCAAAAAGGGATTGCTATTCTTTTGTTTGCAACTCTTTCGGTGCCGTTGACGCTGGTCTTTCGGTTGGGATTGTACCATCTTCACCGAATAAACATTCCTTCAGACGGAGTGTGGATGTGTTTGCAGTCTTTGGGAACCATCCGCAGTGGGAAGAATAATTTCAGCCTACCGTTGGGCATTCGGAACCACGGAGGTAGAATGGATTCGAAAGCCGGAAACAAATGCTCCACATCCGTGGTTGTGGTGGGCTGTGTTTCTTGCCCTTCACTCTCGATTTCTCCCGACCCGCGGAGAAGGGTGAAAATGTATGGAAAACCTCCGTACAGTGTGCGCTGGATGCGCTTGCTGTGCCCGTGCAGGATGTTCTCTTCATTTACATTATTTCGTTTTAGTTTGCATTGCTAAATACCGGGACCGGAAACCGTTCATCGTCTCGTTCACTCACACAACTTCCGCATTCCACCACAACTAGGAGAGGCTGTGCTGGAGGGTTTTTGGAAGATGCCTACTAATTTCGTTTCACCGTACCGGGCAGCTTGGGCATTATCCACACCGGGGATACCCTCGGCGCCCCGGAAGCGACGCAAACCCCTCCCCCACCATCTTTTTACCTTCCTGCCAGTGGAATCTACGTTTTTGCCGGCGGAAAGTCCCAAAAGACTACACCTACCTCCTTCCCTCCCTTCCTTCCCCTTTCGCTAACCAAAAGCGTGCACGTAAACTAAGCAAAAGTTGGCTACACCTTCTTGGGCAGCGTGCGCTCTTCCTCTCTCTCTCTTATGCGATTCGGGCATTGTTTTCCGGTTTTTCATTAAAGTTTCAAACAGGAGCTTTGGCTAGATGCTGCCCCCAGCCGTACGGTGTTTACCCCATTCGGCAAGGCAACCGTGGCTGGCATTGTCGGGGTGGGATGCTTTTGGGTGGAATTTTGGGGTCGGTGGATCGTTCCCTGCCTTTCCGGTGTGTCGGCAGTCGGTTGTAATTGTTGGTGTGTTTGATGCGAAGGAAGCTGGGTATTGCTAGACAATAGAGTGTTGGAGTTGGAGATCCTGTACTATTTCTAGGCAGCTTTACAGGTCACCATGGAAAGAGCTAGTGACTCGTGGGGGCACCAAAATAAAGGCAAACAATCTAGCAGACTTTAGTTGTTTCCAAGGACTGGTCCTGGTTTGCAACACATAACGGTGGATTTTGTAAATCGTACCAGATTTACAGCTTAATTGGAGCGATGCCATAAGCTGCCCTTTTGTTATGTTCTACGGCTTATCGTTTGTATTTTTGCTTTTAGTTTTCTGCTTAAGCTTGTAGCATTAAGTGTGTGATTTTTAGTTTCTTTCACACCGTACAAACACGGTAAATCACTTGGGAAGTAATGTACAGTGCCTCACCAAATGGATAGTACAGCCACCGATAAACCGACGGGACACTGGCGTTACAAAAGTGTCCCACACGAAAGTACTGTCATTTACCAGTGAGGCGATCACTTCTGTCAAAGTAAGCTCTGTTCACTGCTGCTTCGATGTAAACAACTTTTCTAAATACAAATAGCGAAGGAAGTGTGAGGTACGATTTTATGAGAATTATTGGACAAAAAACCCCGGAAAATCATTTTATAATTTTGCAAATCAATGCAAAAGATCCAAATGCATAATCCAAATGCAAATGCAAAAGATGCAAAAGTACATAAAACAATACGCATTGGAATTTGCGAAGAAAAACAAAAAGGGGATTTAGCAGTTTCTTTTCTGTGTCAGTGTAGTAAGCGAATCATTATAGAGATGGCGCTAGTGTTTAACGTATTTTCATTTGAAATAAGGAGACAACTTTTGAAGCTCTTTTTGTTCGAAGTGTCACGTCGGTTTGTCGGTGGTACAGCTACAGTCGATTTGTGCTGTAAAGTACTAAAAAAAGTACCTACATTTTCCAAGAGCCTCATTGGCCATTTTGAAACAAATGTGTAATGATAAATTCATAATCGTACTATGAATGTCACCTTATTGTAGGTCTACAAAAAGTCATGATATTGAAGAATATAATACTTATTATTTGGAATAAAGGTACTTAAGATAAGATCACATCCATTCCCCATTCTATGTGCAAGTTGCACTTGTCTACAAATTGCTGGTACATCGAAATCAGGCAAGAGTGTGAGACATTGGACAATTTTTCGTAAGGTCCCTTTGATTGTTATAGCTTTTTGAGTGTTATTGTTTATTTGTCATTTAGTATCTTGCATAGACATGCTGGGACACTTACTTATATAATATATCCTTAATTCATCTATAAACTTAGTTACAGCACTATCAATAAGGAACCGAGAGACAATTGGTTTTAAACTGATTTATACTAAGATTGAAGTCAAAGATTCCTTGGTATTTGTTGAAGCTTTGTATCATTTGGTTAATAGGCGCATTGTAGGAATGTGCAGATCTTGAGACCGTAGGTTTTAACAGCTCACGTGTCCTGAGAGGTCGTTCAGGAGCATAAAGATTCAGCTTTTCTAGCAGGTAGGGAGAGTCTATGTCCCCGCTGATTAACTTTGCGACAAAAAGGAGCTTGTAATGCCTGACGTCTATGTGCTAAGGTTTGTAGACCAAGAAGCATGCACCGTGACAGGTAATCTAATTGTTGTGATGAAGCCCATTGTAATCGGTATTTTGCTATTTTGGAGATTTTTTTTTTTTGAATGTTTTCTATCATAGTCGTCCGCACGTGACACAAAACAACTAAGTTAGACTCTAGGATGGAACGTACTAATGCGGGATATAATGCTTTCAGACATATTGGATCTTTTATCTCAAGAGTTTGCCTGATTACAAATCCTACTGGTCTTGGTAATTATAGAGTGGTACTGCTCGCTAAAGGATAGTGATGAATCAAGAATCACACCAAGTTCCCTGACTGATGACACGCGAGACAACTTGTAACTATTTAATGAGTAAAAAAAAATAAAGGATTTCGTTTCCTGCACATAGAGGCTTATGCAGCTCTTATAGGTCAAAAGCTCGAAGGCTGTATTGTTTGTCGTTATTTAGCATATAGATTTAATACGATTTTTTATTTAAAAATTGCTTTCAATAGACGCCATAATGTTTACATTTAAAAAAATGTTTAGATAAACTCTTTGTCTTTAAATTAAATTTATTGTTTGTATAATAATTGAACTATTCAAATCTCACTCAAAATCACTCCATCTAAAGGAGCATCCACTTGCTTATGTTTAATATCCGTCAAAGAACAGCAGACAATACGCTGCGAAACGTTTAAGCAAAACCTTTAGAAAAAAGCGTTAAAGTCGCCCATTTCGTTCGCATAAATGAAAGGGATTTCAGAAAATGAAAAACCCCCAAACCGCCAACAAATTCCAACCTATGTCATCATCGTGCTTAACAGCATCATCGTTGACGTTGCCGGCTAATGCCCGGTTTTTCCGCTGCTCCGACGACACACACGAGAAAAAGGTTCGTTGATCACCCGCATGAGAAATGGTGGGGTAAGGTGTCCCGCCGGCTGTGGTGGTCGTGGCAAACCCTTTCTTTGAATTTTGCCAATTAAACTTCGTGTACGTTTTCTTTAATAAACTTAAACTCCTTCCGCATCTTTAAGCGATGGTTCTACACCTACGAACGATCGAACCATCAAGCGCTCGGTGGAATGATGTGAGCGGATGTGGGCGAGTGCGGGCATATATATATATATGTGTGTGTGTGTGTGGTTATTTTCGTAGGATCAAAAAGCATCTGTGCTTCAATACTTTTTGTCCATTTTTCTTCTACCACCAACTTGGTGAAGAAGTTTCAAGCATTTCATCTACCCTGCATAACCCCATCATATTGTTTGATTTCTTTTTTTCTGGTACACGAGGCCCGGGTTCGAACTTGAGAAGGGTTCTATCGTTCTATCATCATCATCATCATCATCGTTTTCATCATGTTGGTGTCGTGCTGGATTAAACAACAGGCCAAAAATGATGCGAACAGTTTGGCCGGTGAAGACCAGCAAAGGTCTATGTTTGGGCTGAAACGAACGGCAGGTTGACCGATGAAGCCACCCGCTGTCGCAGCCGAACCGAAGATTGAGATATTGTTATTTTAATTAACCTTCAGCCTAGCGTACGAGTGAACGATGGAAAAGAGTTATAACCAAAAATTATGCATAAAACGGCTCTACGCCCTTCCGCCCGCTCCAATCTCGAACGATGCTGAGCAAGGGTTGAAGGTTGAACAGCGCAGTACAATGTACACTTATTTGCGCGAAAGCTCGTCTAAATCAGGAGAAAATAATGGGTAAAATGCCTACCCTTCCTTCGTTTTGCATCCTGCAAATGCGTGCTCTGCGCACCCCATGACACTATCTTAAAATATTCAGTGACTCGTTTTCGGCAAGGTTGAACTAAAAAGCTATAACTAAAAGACCCCCATTTCCCCGGACAGAAGTTCCTCGCACACCTTTCCTACCCCTCGCCCGAGGGAGGTGTGTTTGTATGGGGTGTGTGCTCGAAGGGTGAAGGATAATTCGCATGAAAAATTCATTACCAACACGGCCACAGCCACACACCGCCGCCACACATGTCGCAATTTGGGGCCGCAAAACGATTATTACGCGCTGCCGACACATCAAATTAGAGTGCACGGAGGGGGCGAGCGTTTTTGTGTTTAGTTCACCTAAACCTAAATCAAACCAACACGATCGATCGATGACCTGATTTGGTACAGGCGCGTGTGGGTGTGTAGGGAAGGGGGCTGATTTGCGTTGTTCCGTTGAGGTCGGACCAAACCACGTGCTCGGTACAAATGAGCGGGTAATTACGAAAAGGTAAAAGCACAAAAACTCCTCCCCGGACCGGGATGAAAGGGTTGGCCAATTTTATGAAGTCAGTTGGTTGGTTAGTCCTGCTGTAGTCCTGCCGATCAGTCACGTGCCGTTGACAGTAAATCAATTGTTTGGGATTAGTTTGTTATTTTCGTGCTGCTGTTGTTGTGTAGTTTGTTGTTGTGAGAGCTCATTTTATAATATTGAAAAGCAAGTTTACATTCAATTTTGCCTGTTGCGTGAACGGCTATCCATTATTATTTGATTTAAAAAAAAGAATGTTTTAATAATGTAAACTTCTCTCGTTTGAGCTTAAATCAACTCAACACGCTTCCGGGCTTTATTGAGCAAACGTAACGAATAAAGTGCTGTTTGCAGATTTGCTCTGCACACAATTCGTAAATTGCATAATATTTACTTTCATACGCTCTGAAATCATTACCAGGGTACGGTTCAACAAGCAGTTGCTTTCAACAAGGATACCAATTAATCAAGCGCACAGTTGGTTTGGCTCATTCTCTATCACGCGTACCCCTTTCACAAACATAATATAATTGTATCCGTGTCGAAAAGAGGGTAGCGCATTCATTCTACCCAAAAATGCCAAATTTGACGGGCTGTAGTTCTATCACTGGGCTCTGGCTGTGCTTCTGCCACATCGTGTGATGGTTCATGCTCAGAACGAGAAATAAAATGTGAAACATTCTGGCACACGTTTTGGTGAAACATTCCAATTGGGTTGCGATTGCGTTGGTGGTGATTTCACAAACTGTTTGAAGTGCTGCAAAGGAATTGGCATTTTTATTCGCTCTCGAATGTGAATGAATCAAATGTGTACCGATGGTTTGGGTAGGATTGGTCTGCTATTGATGTTAATGCAGGAATGTGATGATTTAAGAATAAGTTTAACGATAACTGCTCTACTACTTTTAAAACAGATAGTTTTGTAGAGTAATTGAAGCAATTTTTTAATTGAATTTTATATTTTTTTAAATATTTTTTCCTAAGGAACGATGAGCGGTATACGTTCGAGCAATATGATGTCCTTACATTGCCTACATTTAGGGGTAAATGGAATTAACGATAAACCTTTCTCTTGAGCCAATTGTAGACAGGTTTGGACAAGAGAAATGATGCGCTTATATTGTTTTATTTATTGTTTTATCACTTAAATATTTCATGACTTCTTTCAAACATTTATTTTAAACGTTTATGATCTAAAACAAAATAAATGTTAACCAAAACTAGTCAATGAAAAGCAGTAATATATCACATTGCATACCTTCAGGCGCTTATTCTGAAAGGAAAGCTTTTACTTTACAATTTTGAAATAAATAAAACTCCCATTAGTCCTGTTCTACATTTTAATGGAACAATATTAACATTTTTACTCATCAGCACAAATTCAACTTGAAAATGTAATGTAGCTTTGCAACATGGTTATCGCAAACGACTGTACTTAAACATATTCCCACATTGCCTTTCGTTGTAGATGGCAGAACTACGAAGGATACGAGCACTGCTGGTGCCGCTACTGCTAGCCCTCCTGGCAACGCTTACCGTGGCGGACGACTGTGGTCGGGACTTCCGGGGCAAGTGTAGCTGTGGCTACCAGCTGTACAACTACCGCACACAGTACGTGGTCAACTGCACCAACACCGGCTTCCGGGATACGCTCGTGCTCGAGCGGCTCCCCATCCAGACGGAGGTGGTCATCTTTAACGGCAACTTTGTCGAGGAGCTGCCATGGAACGTGTTCGGTGCGCTGAACGATCTCGTCAACCTAACGATCGTCGACATGAGCAACAACCACATACACGAGATACGGGGCAAGTCGTACCACCACGTGTCGAACGTACGCCGGCTCATACTGAACCACAACAATCTCAGCATCTCCCGGTACGACGACGAGGAGTTTAATCACCATCATCCGCGCGTGTTCTCCAACTTTATCAACCTGCAGGAGCTGCACCTGACCAACGCATTCGCCGACAACACGTCGGCCGAACTGTCCGCCGATCTGCACGACATCTTCGTGAACAGCAATCTCACCAAGCTGGTAAAGCTGCACCTGGAGCAGAACGAAATTGTGCAGTTTAACGATAAGCGCGTGTTCTGCGATCTGCCGTCCCTGCTCGATCTGCATCTCGGCGACAATCTGCTGACCGAGCTGAACTTCAACCTAAGCTGCATGCCCCGGCTCCGCTTTCTCGATCTCGAGCGCAACCGGTTCGAAACGGTGCGGTCGCGCGATCTGGCCCTGCTCGACGCGGTACAGGCACAGCCCGGACGCTCCACCCCGCTGACGGTGGACTTTACGTACAATCCGTTCGTGTGCGACTGCGGGCTGTACCCGCTGTACGATTGGCTCGACCGCACGAACGTTACCGTGCGCAACCGGGACGGGCTGGTGTGTATGCGGAATCGGCAGGTGCGCGAACCGATCCGCACGCTGAACGTGGGCCGCTGTCGGAAGCAGCTGGCGGCGGTGGGTGGCGCTGGCGGTGCTACCGGTCACACTACCACGCTCGTGTTTGTGCTCGTCTGCCTGAGCTGTGTGCTGCTGGCCCTCGTCGGTGGGCTGCTGTACGTTAGCAAGGATAAGCTGCGCGGTTTGCTGACACCGGTCGTCGATTCGGTCTCGAAGAAGGTGCACTACACGACGATCAAGGACGAGGAAGCGCCCGAGCAGTACGTATGATGCAGCGCATCGATTGACGTGCGGTGCAATTTACCACTACTGGAGCATGTCTAGATCCGCGCCGTTGAGCGGAAGGAAGGGGTGAAAACTGAACCGTGTAGACTAGTAGATTTCGTTAAACAGTGTGGAAATGGGGATTGAAGGATTGCTCAAGCAGTAGCAGGCAGCTTGGACAGACGGGGGAGGATAATGTTCGTTATGTTTCTAGTTGAAGGATGTTACACGCTCGATGCAATGTTACTAGGTAATTTGTTTCCAGCAGGAAGAAAAAGAATATCATACGAAAAAGTAGACTTATTTTCCAAAAAGGATTGCTAGTATGGTAAAAGATTAGGCTGCTGAGCTGTCATGAGAAGTAATGATAATACTAAGAGGTTTAAATGATTGAAAGAATTGTGCGTTGCGTACCGATGACGGAATGACTTTAGAAGGTTAAAAAGAAACACATGTCATCATGTAGTTATAAATGGACGATTAAAATGATTTTTTTAAACACATTATGAGAGAAAGTTAAGCTGCATTTATTTGTTGAATTTTTCGTAATTTACTAATAGTAAACACATTCATGTGCGCACAATGATAGAAATCATAGAGTCCCCAAAATTAAGCTAGATCGAATGATAAACACATAGAAAAGGAAATAAAGATGAATGTTATTTTGATAGATTATAACCAAAAAGTAAAAAAAAACACACACACACATCAAAGCATAACATATCCAAGCCGATTATCCGAATGAAACTACTCGACAAAACATGATCGCCCTGTGATTAGCCGTGGTGTAACGATTTCCTTTCGCCTCTTCCACGAATGGTATAATAGGGATTATTCGCCAAAATGTTTGAAACAAAAGCTAGAAACTGATTTTCTGTTTAGTTAAACTGACGGGCTCTAACTGGTAATGGCGATTGACTGTTAAACAAAGTTTTGGGCATGCAAGCGACTCTACTAAAAAACAAATACACTATGAATCCAAGCGAACAAATTAAAGGTATCAAACTGTGCAGCACTGTAGATAGTAAAACAAAAACATCCCGATGGAATTGTAGAACTCGTACGGATGACGTACTCAGAAGTTGGATGGAGAACGGAAATGGAAATCAAAGAGTGATGAACAACACGGCTAAAAAACAACCCATATGCTCGTACTTATCCCCTAGCGTTACGGATGTATTTGTATGATTGATTAGTAGCGGAATAGGACGGTAGTGAAAAAGAAAACTTTTAAATAAAGCCAACACTAACACTAGCCATTACTGGTTTTGCACAATCGTGGTGAAAGTTTTATTCATTATTCCGTTGTACAGGTTCGAACGGTAAGTTGAAAATGTTTTACCTTATCTAAATTGTTAAAACATAGTTACTATTTATTGTTCTTGCTTTTATCTTAAAATAATATAAAATATGTGTCGTAATACTTTTTATGCATTCTTTTCGAAGTTGAGATGTCTGTTGCTGATTAATTTTCAATGTACATTCATATTGATCATATTACACGAAATTATGGATTAACACACTTGATATTGTAAAAATATATAATTTTCTTCCCTATGTATTGATTAGTAGGCATCAAATGAAAAATATTAATATTTTTGGGGGTTTTAATTACCCCACCTTTAATTGGTTCTTAAATTTATAATAATTCTTTTGAAATAAACCTTTTTTACAAATCGCTTAACGCTCTTCCAAAACATGCAAACATTTTAAAATGTCTGTTCAAAAAATACTTCAAGAATAGCAATACAGAATATCCTTCAATTTCTTTACAGATTCTTTTTCTTAGTTGGTGTTAAAATTGTGAGCCATGTTCAACCATACTACTAAAGTGTAGGCTTGCCATTGGTAGTGTGGATTGATATGGTTAGCAAACCATGGTACAGCAAATAAAGCAACTTCTCTTTTTTAGTTAGCTGCTAGAAATAGTTATGGTTAAGGTAAAGTTGAATCATTTATGTTTATTGAATCGAACGCGATCGAAAGAACTTTAGATATTGGTGACCCACCACTAGTGACCGCCCACCGTCTGCCAGGCAATGCAGCTGCTCGAAAGAGATTTTCATAAAATTTTCTAATGATAATAACAAATGTATTTAACGAAATTTAAATGATTGTTCCATAAGGTGATCCTGATATTTTTCTCACTCTAAATAAGTTATGTATATGAAGTCTGAATAAGTCACTGTAATAAATTATATTTTTGATTCTCCCAAAGCTCACGGTTGGGCATGCTTCGTAAAATATGTACAGAGGAGGTTTAGTATACAATCATTGTACTAATGTTGTACTTTAAAAAAAGTAATTCAATGAATAAACACTTTAATGCAGCGCAAGTCCTTTTGTCTCATTTAAGCAATTGTTGTTCGAAAGTAGTAACACACAAAGGAACACCCATCAAACGAATAGAAAAAAAACCACATATGTATGGGACGAAACAGTATATAACTGGAACAATGAAATTGATATTTTGTTGATAGGATATTCATGATAGGATAAAAATGCTCGAATAAACGCAGATAACACACTAGCGGATCGTATTTTTCAGAAAAATCTGGGATTGAACCACCGAACACCAAAAAGCTGATTTTCAAATCCACAAGATTACAGCGTGACATTGTCTCTACACGACTTACGGGTAGTTACCAGGCGCGAATGGTTAAAACAAGTAGTCAAGCTCTGCAGAAAAATGCGACAGTCGCGAGGAAATGGCAGTCTTGGTTCAGCCAATGTGCGTATCATTATTTACATGTCGTAATGTTTCAAGACCAAATGGCATATTTGAAACGACGAAAATGTATTATGAATAGAGCAAATGATTCCATAGTTTAAATCATTTAAGTTCGATGCTCAAACGATCAGGGAAGTTTTGCATCAAAGTAAGATCAACCTCATCTACCATGGAACAACTTTTTCTGAAATCGGCTCGATATATATATATGTATATATATATATATATATATATATATATATATATATATATATATATATATATATACATATATATATATATATATATATATATATATATATATATATATATATATATATATATATATATATATATATATATATATATATATATATATATATATATACCTAAGTAGAGCCAGGGAATGAGTTATTTAGTCTTTTGATGTTTAAAAAACCAAAATGCTCAAACAATTAATATAAGAAAATAATCGTTAAAAAACGTTAAACATAATTAATATAAGAAGTAATAAATAATAATAAGATAATAATAATAATAATAATAATAATCATTGTAAGAGTAATTATTCCCATAATCAGATTTTTGAAGAAAAAAAATGTAAATATATAAACATCAATAAATGTTTATAGAGTTTAGAGTAAAAAGAGTTTAGTAATAGAGTTTTACAACTAGGCCAAACGAGATAATTTAGATGACGTTAATGTTTTATGAACATAGCGAATGATTACTTCAAAAGGATTTAAATCATTTAAGTTCATTTGTTCGAAAGCGATTGAAAGCACTACGGACAATGACAATCCACCTAGTGACTGTTCTTGGTGACTGTTCTTAGTCTCACAGAAAATGAAACTCTTCAAACGAACGTTAAATAAATTTTCCAAAAAAAAGAATAATCCCCAAGTAGTGTATCGAAAGAAATTTAAATGATTGATTCATAGAAGGATCCTTACACATAATATTTCGATATAGGTCTAATAAGAGCTAGAGAATGAGGTAATCAGTGTATAGTAGAACCAACCGATCGACGTTCAGACGATCAGGTAAGTTTTGCATCAAAGTAAGATCAAGCACAGTATCATCTGCAATGGAACAACAGTTTCCGAAATCCGCTCGAAAGACTTAGACCGAAGAAGTGCAAGGGAATGAGTTAGTCAGTGTATACCAGCAAACATTTTCTTAAATTCGTTGCAAGTGCTGAAACACACAACTAAGCGTCCACCAGGATGTAGCATCGTTCACCAAATCGGCCCGATAGAGTTAGGCCCAAAGCCTCAATTCAAACAGTGTTCCGAAGTTTAAGGGAGAAGACATACATTGATTGAATATCACAGATATGATGAGATTGTTTTTAAATCTGTAAGCCCAGAGCTTCGGTTGATATAATGAAATTTAAGCCTAGTTCTAAATCGATATATAGTGCAGTAGAATTAAACCACTCTTATTAAAACCAATATGTGGGACGGAAATGTCTCAGAGCACGAGTGTGGGAAAGCTAGTTGCACCATTAGCAACCAGGAAATAATTGTAATATAAATAGCGATCAACAATATGGAAAAGTCAAAAGTTGCACAAAAGCAACCCAGATCAAAACGACACTATGCGCAAATAGGTATTACCAGCTCAGAAAAAGTGTAGTTTTACTTTTTCCAAACAGTTTGTATACAGATTAATTCACCAATCGTGCGGAAACCCTCCTGAAAATGCGTACATCAGCCGATCGGTGCAGCTCCAAATATACACCGAACAGCAGACAACATGAACGTAGAAAGTGGGCAAAAGATTTCAATGCAAGTGTAGAAAATAAGGATTGGCCTAACGCATATGCACTGCTAGAAGACGATAAAGAAGAGCATCCTATGGATACAGATACGAGCAAGCCTAGCACAACTAGTAATAGTGTTCGTATTCCTCTAATCAAGATTGTGTGCATGTCATTAGGTGAAGTGCACAAAAAAGTAATCGACACAGGAGTAATACGTTAGCACACCAAAGTGGCAAACGAAGGTATAATCGTGTACACATACACAACCGACGACTTTAGAACAGTGGTTAGTTACCTGTCTAAGATTAAAGTGAATTTTCACACACACCAACTGGTGGAGGATCGTACAAGCAAAATAGTACTAAGCGGTCTGTTCGATATGCCCACCGGAAGAGGTAAAAAAAGTGCTAGAAGCTGAAGTTAGCCGTTGATGATTATACCAAAGCAAACTGGCCCTTATTCAGACATGACATCAATTCTAGAATCAAACCTGCTGAAATTTCACAACCTCAAATCGATAATATGATAGAAAAACGTACAACCAGTATATTATCCACGCATGAAATTGCATTACCATTACAATCAGCTGGAAGGTGTAATGTAATAATCTAAACCAAATTTAAATTAAATTTCAATGAGTAAGGACAAACCTAGTAAAAATAAATATGGAAGTTCATGATAATCATAAAAAATAATTAAAACGCAATACTATCATTAAAAATTAATGATCAAACGCTCATAACGGGAAACGAAAAACGTAAGGCACTAAAAGCTGTTTTTGAATCTGCCCAAGTAGTACATAATAACTGCCTAGTACATAATAACCTATTCAAACCAAAAGATATTTCGCAGATTCTTAAAAGATTCAAACTAAAAAAAAACATTGGCATACATAAATAACTACACATTCAAAAGGTTACCCTCAAAAGCCATTATATACCTCAATACCATTCTAAATGCCTTAAATTTGGCTACTTTCCAAATTCATGGAAAATAGCTAAAATTATCGCGATACCCAAACCACAGATCACAGTCAACTATAGACCGATTAGCCTTTTTAGTTGCCTAGGTACAATATTAAAAAAAAATTAGAAAACCGATTAACACTCCATACGTCCAACAACAACATAAACCTGTATAGTCAATTTGTTTTCATCCCATTCTTGCTGCTGCACACCAACTCCATAAATTAAAGAACAATATCATATACAACAGATTTAATACAAAATCAACCGACTTAGTTCTTCATGATGCTGAGAAAGCTTTTGACTCTATCTGGCATTTAAGATTAATTGATCAATTCTGATTCCGAAAGCGATGGTTGTAGAACGGATAAACTATCATGCACAAACGAGGTAAGGAGACAGAAATGACACACCACCGCATCAACTCCACTTGGTGGTAGAATGAGGAAAATAATGGAAAAAGGAAACGTACTGCATTTTTGGTACGATTTTAAATTATTCAAATTTTTAAATTACAATTATTAAAATTAAACTGCAATGGAAGCTTTAAATTACTGACAAGAAAACTGAGGCTATATTTTTGCACACGTTTCACAAGTGCCAGAAAAAAAACGGAATAGAAATATCACAAATAACAACACGGAGATTGCATGAAGTAATGATGTTAAACATAAACAAGAGATGACCATTCAAAGATCACGTTGAGCAGAAAGCAATAAAATGCCAAAAAGTTATGCATGATATATAGAAAATCCCAATTGAACCGCAAGAACTAGCTCTCTTGCTGTGTGAATGTGTTATAAGACCGATAATTCTGTATACATCACCAGTCTGGGGAAACTGCGCTGCTTGTCGTATTTAAAAAAATCAATTGTTTCAAAATAAATGCGTTAATAAATGCTAAATTTGCCAATATTTGTTGAATTTTTAAGGAAATACCATGAACATTATAGCATTAGAAGGTATAGAACTAATTAGGCATAGGAAAGTTATGTAGTGAAGTTATGTATTGACTAGAATCATACATTTTTCCCAATTTATGATTGATCCGGAAGATTACAGTAAGATTATAATAACATAAGGCTAATTAATACGTAAAATTTTAGTTGTGTTATTCACTCTAAGCGCCAGGGTTTTTTTTCAATTTTTTTAAACTACATAAAATTAAAAGATTAAAATTAAGTAATAAAACCAAAACCAAATTAATTTTGCCTGATGATTTTCTATTGCACGCATCGATCCGACTGCGGCAGTTGTTGGAATCGAAAGTAATGCAACTCTGGCTGAGAAGAGCGGAGGGAGAATGGAATATTGGCACATCGAATCATGTGACAGGAAAGTAAGTTTTTGCTTACTGCTAATTAACTAGCAAAACCAATTTTATCCAATACCAATCTACAGATCAAATAGCCTTATTTAATTTGGATACCACCGTATTTATCGAAAGATGGTTATTATAAGACTTAAGATCACACATTCCTTCAATTCATGCATGTACTTATCGGTGGCCCCTCACACAATGGTAAAGTCAGATGTTCTCTAAACAAAAATGCTGTATATTAGTAGGCCGATTAGCACCGATCCTAATGATCCATATACTTATGCAAGGTCACACATCACGAAATTCCTTCAATCCACTACAAAAACAACAATATCGCTCGAAAACATTTATGTTATTGCAACGACCATGTGATACTACTAATTATGAACATCATAAATGTAGAAGAAAATCGAAGGGTACACTGTATTGCTATTCTAAAGTATAAAAACAAACATATAATAATGTATCATCAATAAATTGAAAGAAATTTAAGTAATTGTAGTAATTGTAGTATATAGTGCATTAAGGAAGTTTGAACGTATTTAGTCACATACAAAATGATTATAATAATGATGATTAAAATAAATCAATTCTCTGATATACTCTACATACTCTAATTATCGTCGTAATCAGCAGCTTCAACAGCAGGTGTCGTTCAAGGAAAGATTTGCCGTTTTATCATGACTGTCCTGACTGCTGGTTGATACTTTTCCGGAGTGTTGGATTGTTTGATTGTTGGAAGGATTGATCGTAGTAGTTGATGATGCTGATCTGTTGATTGGTGGTTGATCTGGGCTGATGTTGATGTTGCTACTTGGTGATAAAATCAAAGTCATGGACCGTAAGCGCCCATATTTCATTGAATATATGTTAAAACTACACTCTATTTATCATAAATTCAATACAGAAACAGTAAAACATTACATAAAACTCACCAGTACTAGTCGCAGGAAAAGCTTGTATCAAAGGGAAGAGAGACGGATTCTTGAAAAGGTTACAAATCTGAAATAATACACACGATAAAGACAGGGCTTATGAATAAACAGAATCTTTTTGCTTTTACTATTGTGTATATTGAAAAAATAATTTAAAATTTTACCATGTACCCAGTGCAGAATGTCTTCAATTTGCTTCAGCTCTGGATCTTAAACATCGATCGCTTCACTGGTGAAGCTGTGGATAAAGGATAAATAAAGAACGAAACATCAACGTAAATCTCAACAGACTTACCCAAGCAGACTTACATTTTGTTCCACAAACCCCAACAAATTGCTGGCCATTGGGGCTGGTGTTTTGTTGAACTTCTCCAATGATTAAAATTGTACGCTATACAATAATGTACAAATACAATAATGTACAAAATTAAACATTAAAAATAAACCACTAAAACTCTTATTTTTAAGATTCAAAAATTGTATATTAACATTGTACATACCTCCAGAACACTGGGAACAGTTTGAAAATAATTATTATTGATCTGCTCCGCTGTTTTTTCGTTTGCCGTTGAAGGTAAGGCCGGGATGCTGAGCCTCACTACTTCGTACAGCAGGAGCTGTGGACTTTACACTATTTACAGAAGCCAGAACCAACAAATTTCCAGCACTAATTTGTTGGCCTGTCTCCCCCTTTCCGGCTTAGCCATGCGTTACCATCTGATGCAACTAGTGCAGCAAAAAGAGCTCCTCCTCAAAAAGAGCTCTTGCACCCCTAGTAACGCATGTTACCGCTCTGCACGACGTGGACGTGCCGGAATAGGAGTTGGGTAGGAGGACGAGGCATCGCCTCCTACCCCATTTGCAGAGCATCACTTACCAAGCTGAGTATTCAACTTTTTGCCGTCAACAACCTGATTGATTGTTTCTACTCGTGCAAAATTTATATGCACTTTGAATGTCATTTTTGTTCACTGAGATGTGAGCTCAAACAAAGAAGCTTAAATAAAAAATATAAATGCCAAATCACATTCACTTTTTAAAATTTAAGTTACTTTGTATGAGTTGTGGCAACAGTGAATAAGTATTACATCACAAATTATTACCAGCAGAACATAAGAAACACACAAACTATTACGCACTACAACGTTACAACGAAGTTTTATGGGCTTTTTAAATGAGATGCATTGTTAAATCTTACCTAAACGGTTTGTTTGGTTTCACAAAAAAAAAACACTTACTTACGACGTTGTTGTCAAACATTTGTCAAATGTAGCAGATTGCTCAAACTAAAACTAAAGAATGATCAAACTACTGCATTTGTACAACATCGGACAATTAACACGATTCAACATTAATGTTGCTGCTGATATTTCACTTTTTGAATATGATGAATAATCATTTCAAGGAACCATAAAAAATAGGTTATCCTTACCTCGCCAGCATATTACTAAATTATGCACAAACTTTCCACTTAACCAACTTGTAAACTGAAACACAACTGAATATACCTTACCGCTTGTTGCTGAAACACGACTGTGATCTCTGCTCGGCTTGGACCTCCTTTATGTCTTCAGGATCAACTCTCCTGAGATTTTTCCACTCTCTTTATCTCTCTCCTTCTTTCTTTCTCTCTCTACCTTTTTCTCTTTCTCTCAATCACGAGTTAAATGAAGGAGAAAATGAGTGACTGCGCCGTTTTGCTCATGCCATCGCCAATGCCACACAAAATGAACCGAATGAACTTTTCGAAGGGTTTCGCGAGAAAGTGAGATATTTTTCAACTGTGCCTCGATCGTGCAATCGTACCATGATGTCTTTATCATTTTTCTTATTCTCTTGGGAGTTGCTCTCTTACCTCTTCAAGAATAATTCAGCGAAAATCATTGTACAACTGATGTAAGCCGATGTAATGTAAATTAGTACTTTATCCGTTAACAAAGAGCGGGATTGCTTTAAATTACCAACATACAATTTACTTATTTTCTTAAGTATAGAAACCTTCGAACGGAGGCCACTTCACTAAACAGACACACACACACCCGCAATATTCCAAGACAAACCATTCGCAGAACCCATTTGGATGACATCATGCGACGGACGTGCTTCCTGGAATTGAGTAGCTGGAAGAATACGATCTTTGTTCGGGCAGGAAGCTTAGAAGAAGTTTCTATGTGGAATTATATTTAGTCATACATTCTTCAGCATCTATTTGCTGGATGTTTTACTTCTACATTTTGAAATATTTTGTATGAAAATACATCCCCATAGAACCAAAAAGTACATTCTTTGAAAAATCATATTTTACCTAAATCACGATCATTTGCATCTTGTGCCGAGTTCACTTCGTTTGCTCCGTTACTCGATTGGTCGTTCTATAGTTTTACTGTATTCTAGAAACACACGTTTTATGACGTTACTTTTTTCGTTGGCTTGCATCTACCAGCGGCGTACAATGGATTCAATTATTCTAACCCTTAAATTCTAAAGCCCTTAAATAAAGTGTTGTTTTCTCTCGCTTACTGTTTTACGATCACGTCATCCTGTCGCCTGGGAAACGTACGTACCACAGCCAAATGCAATAGAAGCCGGCGTTGGAATGGCATACCATCGATTGCGCATGGGCGAGGATCGTAATGTCGATTGGTCACGGTGCAGTTGTGGAAATTTCTTACGCCTGCACAGTGTGCCGGCAAGAATGCTGCGGTAGGCTCACATTTCATGAGTGAATAGCTGTGGCGTTTTCTCTGCATAATTGAATGTGAAATATATAAATGTAATAAACATGCATTCGTCAAGCATACAATAGATGACTTTCATAGACTCGTTCGTTGTACCATGTCTCAGAAAAATTAAGCAAATGCAACAGTCGTAACAGACGATTGCTATTGTGATATTAAAGACAAACATAAACAAAAAACGCATTTATGAGAGCGTCTCTTAGAGTGAGAAGCAATTTTATTACTTTTGACTATTGCCAATGGGTCCATTGCATTTCCATGCGCCGAAGTTTGAAAAGTGTATACATGTTCAATATGTACATTTTTCATTTGAATGTAGATTCACAAAGGCATCTCGTGCACATAAGATGCCATGGACTAGTGATTTTAAGGATGGTTCTGGGAATTTGTGCAGACATTATTTTAATTACTTGGATGTACGCTGCAGACAACACATAAATCAAACATACCACCATTTTTGCACACTAAACGCTGGAAACCAAAAATATTGGAAGCTACAGCCAATGTCATTCTTTTGAATTTTGACGAGTTTTACGATTTCGCTATGCCTTGGAAGATTCACAGGCCTGTATATATGTAGAAATGGAGGGAAAGAGAAATCTGACCATCATGGAAAGCTTGCAGAGTTGAATACGCTCAAGATCATAAAATTCGCTGATCTCCAGGTTGGTTTCAGCGAACTGTTCACAGTAACGGACAGCACATAGGAATAAATGTGCATGCTGTTGGGAGCTGGCTGTTTCGCACTATGCTGTTCTTCCACGAGCGGCATCGTAAAAATGTTTTCTTCTTCCCGCTGAGTGAGAGTTATTAGATTATGTGTTCCAATACAGTTAAATGAAAGGATTTAAAATAACTTCTTACGAGTGTTGACCGCGCACTTCTTGGCTCCCATAATTCGCTGAACTGAAGTAGTGGCTATGAATATTTCGATGAATTAGATTTAAACCCGTAACCACATAACAAGCTAACTCGTGTAATTCTTCTCTTCTTGACAAAATCAATTTAAGAAGAGCTAGAAAATTCTTTGTTCATAGTTGCTAAAACTTGAAACCACAGATTCAAACCCGTCTAAATATTGCGTTAAGCGATAGAGCTCGCTTCTGAAACATTGATGGTGGTATGTGAGCAGAAAACACTGATGGTGGTAGGTGATGGACAAACATCCTGGTGTCAAATTGTGCGTCGAGTGCGATCTGACTTGGTGACAGGAAATGTGGGTTGGCTTTTCTGTGTGGCATGAATCGCCGTTACGTGACAACATACCAGTTTCGCCTGATCTAGCGTCTGGATTTTATCTACATGATAGAAGTGAACATTTGAAGAAGAGGCACACATTTTGTATTTTAGTGAAAGGGTTGAAAGGAATATATTTAACACTCATTCCACAACTAAACTCCATCTCTTGATGGGCTATTGGCTACGATGCGTAGAACGATATTGATACTACTATTCCTCACCTGATGACTGCGTCGTTTCACCTGCTCAGAGATTTCACTGTAATTGTACATCCCTGACTCACATCATTAAAATGCCACGCAAAGTTGGCTGAGTTATAAATAAGATACTTGAAGGTCCTAATTTCAAATCAAAATCTTAATCAAAATTTCACTAAATACCATGGATTGAAACGCTCTCCCTCGCTCATGAACTGGTAAGAGGGGTACGCAATCCTACATGCACCTTACATGGGGGGAGGGGGCGGGGTGAGTTGCAAAAAGGTAGAAAACCTTTGATTTAATGAACGTGATATTAGACTGTAAGGCAGTGGTTTTCATTCTTTTTGCAGCTTTTCCTTACGTGTAAGATTTCATTCCCCACTCACAAGTTCATGAACGAGGGGAGATCGGGGAAACTCATTGTTTTAAGTAAAATTTTGATAAAAATGTCCCTCCCAAAAAAGGCAAAACTCCCCCTCTTTGGGGAATTCCCCACCAATTGAAAGCCACTGTAAGGCTTAGCTTTTTGTTTTTTATTAAATATATGTTTAGGTCGTATGTTATAAAATACAACCTACGTAGGCGTGACGTACAGATATGTTAACGCACTTTTAAAGTCGTCCCAGAATTACCTAGCTTGAATCAAAGGTAAGTAGTTGCGCGCAAGGATGCTGGGTGTCAACCGGTCATTCTACAGCCTGAAAAATCAGTTCACCTCGAAGAACCTGAGCCATGGACACTGTCCAAATCTGACGAAACCCTCTTAGTCGCATTTGAGAGGATAATGATCTGAAATATCCTTGGCCCCGTATGTTTGGCAAGAAAATGGAGGAGCTGCTATAATGACGAGCTATACGAGATGTACGGCGACCTCATTGTCATGCAGCGTATCAAGATCGCCAGGCTCCGGTGTGCTAGCCATGTTGTACGCATGAAAACGGACGACCCAGCCCGTAAAGTTTTTTTTAGACCGTCCACAAGGACCGAGTGAGTAATAGAAACGGCTCGTTGTGAGGGGTTCCACTATATCTCTCTTACAAACACGAACTACAAGAAAGAGAAAATGAGCGTACGTTTTGCTCATGCCATCAACAAAGCATACACAAAATGAACCGAATGAACTTTTCGAATGGTTTCGCAAGAGAATGAGATCTCTTTCAAGTGGGCCTCGATCGTGCGATCAGCCTTGGTGATTTTATTAATTTATTTTTTCTTTTGTCTGCTTAACAACATGCTCGTAATGAATAGTTCAGCGAAAATCATTGCACATTATCCGATGAAATGTACATAGCAACCACAACCGTTAACAAATGACGGGAATACTTTAAATCACCAATTTCTAATTTACTTATTTAATTATTTTTTAAGAATAACATCCTATGAACTGAAATTACTTAAGTTAATAGACACACGCACACCTTCGATACTCCAAGACAACCAACAAGATAAAGAGTTGCGACAACCATTCGTGGAACCCACTCGGATGCCATCATGTGCCGGACGTGCTTCCTGGAATTGAGTAGCTGGAAGAATACGATCTTTGTTCGGGCAGGAAGGTTAGAAGAAGTTTCTGTGTGGCATTAGATACAGCACAGGAAGAATGTATCCACATCTATTTGCTGGATGTTCTACTTCTACATTTTGAAATATTTTGTACAAAGTTACATACACATAGAAATACAAAGAAAAATATTTAAAAACTCACCTTTTACATAAACCTCGATCATTTGCATCTTGTGCCGAGTTCGATCTTGTTTATTTACTTTGTTACTCGATTGGTCGTTCAATAGTTTTACTCTTATCCTGTCTTCTAGAAACACACATTTTATGACGGTAGATTTTTCGTTGGCTTGCATCGACCAGCGGCGTACAGGGAACAATGGATTCAATTATTCTAACCCCAAAATTCTAATGTACTTAAATCAGTGTTGCTTTCTCTCGCTTACTGTTTTACGATCACGTCATCCTGTCGCCTGGAAAACGTACGTTTCACAGCCAAATGCAATAGAATCCGGCATTGGAATGGCATACCATCGATTGCGCATGGGCGAGGATCGTAATGTCGATTGGTCACGGGGCAGTTGTGGGAAATTCTTACGCCTGCACAGTGTGCCGGCAAGAATGCAGCGGTAGGCTCACATTTCATGAGTGAATAGCTGTGGCGTTTTCTCTGCATAATTGAATGTGAAATATATAAATGGAATAAACATGCATTCGTCAAGCATACAATAGATGACTTTCTTAGACACGGCTTTAAGAAGTTTGAAAAGTGTGATTGTTCGATATGCACATTTTTCGCCTCAACGTAGACATAAGATGCATGACATGGACGTAGACATGGACAAGCGATTTTAAGGATGGTTCTGGGAATTTGTGCAGACATTATTTTAATTAGTTTAAGCTTGTATGCTGCAGGCAACACATAAATTAAACATACCACCATTTTTGCACACTAAACGTAGGAAACCAAAAATATTGGAAGCTACAGTCAATGTCATTCTTTTGAATTTTGATGAGTTTTACGATTTCGCTATGCCGTGGAAGATTCACCGGCCTGTGTGTATGTAGAAATGCAGGGAAAGAGAAATCTGACCATCATGGAAAGCTTGCAGAGTTGGATACGCTAAAGATCATAAAATTCACTGATCTTAAGGTTGGTTCCAATGAACTGTTCACAGTAACGGACAGCATATAGGAATAAATGTGCATGCTGTTGGGAGCTGGCTGTTTTGTGCTTTGCTGTTCTTCCAGGAGCGGCATCGTAAAAATGTTTTCTTCTTCTCGCTGAGTGGGAGTTATTAGATTATGTGTTCCAAAACAGTTAAATGAAAGAATTTAAAAAAAAATCCTTCGAATTTTGACCAAGCACTTCTTGGCTCCCATGCTTCGTTGAATCGAAGTAATGCCTATGAATATTTCGATGAATTAGATTTAAACCCGTAGCCACATAACAAGCTAACTCGTGTAATTCTTCTCTTCTTAACAAAATCAATTTAAGAAGAGCTAGAAAATTCTTTGTTCATAGTTGCTAAAACTTGAAACCACACATTCAAACCCGTCTAAATATTGCGTTAAGCGATAGAGCTCGCTTCTGAAACATTGATGGTGGTATGTGAGCAGAAAACACTGATGGTGGTAGGTGATGGACAAACATCCTGGTGTCAAATTGTGCGTCGAGTGAGATCTGACTTGGCGACAGGAAATGTGGGTTGGCTTTTCTGTGTGGCATGAATGGCGGTTACGTGACAACATAGCAGTTTGGCCTGATCTAGCGTCTGGATTTTATCTATATGATAGAAGTGAACATTTGAAGAAGAAGCACACATTTTGTATTTTAGTGAAAGGGTTGAAACGAATGTAACGATGTAACACATATTCCACAACTAAACTCCATCTCTTGGTGGGCTCTTGGCTACGATGGGTAGAGCGATATTGTTTCCAAACCGGATGACTGTGTCATTTCACTGTAATGATTGTCACTTGCAAGCTTATATAACAAACATGAATAATTATGTCAATTTATTCTAATACATGTTATTCCTCGAATATGAAGTCGATTGGTTTGACAAAACTAATCCGTTGTTTGTTGATGCTGGAGATTAAAGCAATAATTATAACGACTGATTTTAGCAATAATCTTAATCCAACTATCAACACAACAATTGTGCATTCCTGACTTACATCATTAATGTGCAGGCAGATGATGCCATGCGAAAATATTATAAATAGGATCTTCGAGGATCGGGCCCTAACCCTTCTTTTTTGATTCGGTATTCATTCTGGAAGCGTCAATAAATTTGAAATGCCTGCAATTGAATTGAAATAATTTATTGAATCGTGCCCATGAACTGTGTGAAAAGTAACACATCAGATGATTATTATTCGATTATTCCATGCACCTAAAGGCGACACTCATGCAAGATACTTGGCGAGTTTTTTGCATGATTAATTTCTACTCTTTCCATTTCAGCTCATGTTCTTAGGATCTTTCACTGACTGTCTTTTTCATGACACGCTTCCGACACAGTTCAAAGCCACCACCGATTCGCTGTGGACGCTCATTCGTCATGAACGTGCGCGACTTTTATGACTTAGGCCAGTGGAAATGCGTCTCAAATTGCTTGAACGCAGTAGGAAACGCATCAATCATACTTACCATAATTATGAAGTGTTGATCCTCAAGATGGAATTCCAATCCTTTTAGTATTTAAATCTGCAGATGTGATGGGATGAGAAGGTCAACAAACCCGACAAGCGTACAGCATCCAACACGCTTGAACATGACACACAAACAATTAGCAACCTAACCTGTAAGTCGAAGTAAGCGAAGACGCTTGTGAAGAGAGAACAGTGGAATTGCACTATTTACGACATCCAAAAATCGAAGTAAGCAAAGCATGCGCGAAGTGTGCATCTAACGAACATGATTTGAGGCTGTAAGGATTTCTTAACTTTTTGTTTTTTTATGTCATCATGTATGATTTGGGCGTAGGTTATAAAATTCCAATTAAAAAGACGTGCTATAGCGTATGTTTTATAACACGCAATAATAAAGACACCGTGTGACGGACTAACCTTAATCAAAGGGAGAAACGAGAAGAAATTAAAATAATGTGGTCGCTCAGCTTCAATCATGATTCAAGTAAGACGCTTTTTGACGATTAGAATATACTACAACCCGAGATAGAAGAGGTTCCAAGGAAATATTGTTTTCTAATTTTATAGTTATAATAATAATGAGCTGCAAAATAGGTGGCGTTCCCTAATATATTTAATGAAGGGTTTTTGTATACGATCGCTTTTGTCAGAGGAAATGCTTCTTAAAGACAGCTAGAAATGTTTTCACTCAGATGAAGTTATTAATTATTTCTAATACAGCTCCTTCTAACATTAATCTTCTTGCTCCTCGTGCCATACCTGTTTTTGAAGTACATTTTATCCATCGAATAGACATTTGATTACGTTTTTCTACACACAGAGATTACTAGTTCTTCGACAGGAAACGCAGACAAGGACAATCACAGTCAGATGACGACGAAATGATTAATCAAATCAACAAAAGGGGGACTAAGGACACTGCCCTGAGACAGCCCAACGCCTGAACAAAAAGTGGCGGAAAATACAAAAACAAAAAACCCGGTCATTCAAGAATGCAGAAGGAGCGAGAAGGTTTTAGTTGATTCCAGGTTGAGCCACTTTTTGCAAGAGCAGCGAGTGAGGAACACGATCAAGGGCGTACATGAAATCCATAAACCATAGACCATATAAAGAGGTTCAACTTGATGCTGTGCAACGGTAGGGTAACCGTACAAAATGCGATCAATACTTGAATGATATCATATTTTTAAGCCAGTGCTATGATATTGATATTGTTACGAATGAATACAGGCGTAAAAATAAGCACAAGAGAAAAATGATGCAAATTAAATCAATGCCGAAAGAGCCCAAACCGCTTTGCTTCACGGGAAATTATATTTTCAACTTCTGTTGCAACATTTCTACTTGCTGCAAATGTACAACAGTCAATGGTTGTTAATTATAATGAAAAGACTTATTTTTAAACGGTTCTCAACCCCAAGGGTGGAATTTAGATCTTTTTACGACTTCTCTTTTTGAGGTGCCTGCAAGAATACCAGAAAAAAAACAAAAACCATGAAAAGAATGACTGGAATATTGTTGAATTTGGTTGTTGTGACTGTTGTGGGTCTACAGCGGGTTTCTTTTAAAGGAACATTTTCGCTCTAACTCGCTTCGTTAGAGATGCGCTTTTGCTGGCGCGACGTCAAATCATAAAACAATAATTTCACTCTCCTCTGTGATGGATCTTCGTGTGCAAAGGATTGATTTTTATGCGTTTTGGCGCGCAGACTTGCTCACCCTCTGCGCATTTTTTGTGGTACTCTTGCCATATTCCGGTTTTATCTTCCACCAAAGCGGAACTGTCAAATTCGTCAATAGCAATTCGGGCAACAAATCCGAGCTATAAATTGGACAAATCTTACTTCAAACTAATTTCGTTTAACGCTAATGATGGGTTACCTGGATCACCTTGAAGCGAAGCCTCGAACTCGTTCGGGCGATGTAAAAAGCTGTACCAGCCGTGCCACCGTGACCATTCCACAGTGCATTTCATGCATATGCGCAAACAACCACTGGTAGCCGTTTTATGTGATACGTAATGAAATTCTTTGCACAATGGTGGGCTCGCGTCCGGCATGCCTTTAGGACACCTCAGCTATTAAGATTCGTCATACAGCCGCAGCAAGCTCGTGGTTCATCCTTCTACTCGCCACTTCATGCTCGAGCATGCCGCCATAGATGTGTCGCTCAAACACGCCCAGAGCTCTGCGCTCGGATGATCTAAGGCTCGTGTCCATAGAGGACCACTGGGCGGATATATCGCATATTTCGTGTGGTCCTACAATCTTCTGGATCTCAGCTGGTGGGCTCTGACTGCTGGATTAATTTCCTAGGAAAATGGATGTTCCATGGCTCGTTCCAGTCTATGGTATAGTAGACCGACAAGGTGCGTAGGGATTTGCACTCTCGGCACTTTTGGACGATCTGCCTAAGAGTATATAATTGGTCGGTGATGAATTTGCCTCCAACTAACACATCTTGATAGCTGCCGACGAAATTTATACCAAAGGGCGCAAGTCTGCAGAACAGAATCTAGGACAGCATCTTATACGCGGCTAGTGATGGGCAAAACGGCTCGAAGCCGGAGCTGGCTCCGACAGGCTCCAGACAATTTCGGTTGCGCATTCACGGCTACGGAGCCGGCTCCGCACCAACGGCTCCGGAGTCGGCTCCGTACCAACGGCTCCGTAGCCGACTCCGCACTAACGGCTCCGGAGCTGACTCCGTTCCAACGGCTCCAGATCCGGCTCCACACCAAAGACTCCGCTCCAACGGCTCCGGAGCCAGTTTTAACACAAGGGACTAAAAAAACTTTTTCAAAGAAGTTTCAATTGAGGAAATCCGTAAATAGCGGAGTAGGTCATGTTTAAAGGAAATTATCAAAAGAAAATTCATAAGTTTTGAATATTCTTAAGAAAGGTGAGAACAACGCCATGCATGTCAATACTGAAATCTCATCGTGTGTGAGCTTCCACACTTGCCAGAAGATATATTCGTTTTTTTATTACGCTATCATACACAATGCTGTCTCTATTGAACCGTTAGTCCGGAGCCGTTAGTCCGGAGTCGTCGGTCCGGAGTCGTCGGTCCGGAGCCGTTGGTCCGGGGCCGTTGGTCCGTCGCCAGCTCAGGAACAGTGGGCCCGAAGCCGGGTCCGGAGCCGTTGGAACGGAGCCGTGAGTGCAGAGCCGTTAGTCCGGAGCCGGCTCCGGAGTCGTTGGTGCGCTCCGAAACGCCCATCACTATACGCGGCATTAAAGACAGTGAAAGCACGAAAATTCGAGCATCCCAATCTGTCGCATTTTTTGTGGAGTGGATTAATAACACCCCGCTTCCACTCCTCCGGAAGTTTTTTTTCCTTTTCCCAGATTATCACGAGCATTTCAACGGTAAGTCTTTCCGGCCCCATCTGGAGGATTGGAGTTTGGATCAAAATGGCTCTGATGAAATGCAAAAGTCGAACAAGTTTGAGGATTCGTTAAACTTACTAATGCATGCTAATGCTCATGCCACATTGCGTACGTCGTCTGCGAAAGGATAGTGGAGGCCGCTTTCGCAACGAACAATAGACGGAAAGAGCGGAATGACTTCAACAGAGGGAATGAAAGAGGGCTAAGTGTACCTTCTGCGAACTTCGAGAGACTCAAGCCCGAGGAAGCGGAGGCGGACATCGTAAACGCTTTTTGCTTCCTTCCACCCATTTTTAGTATAGTAGAGGGAGAGGATAGTGATTATGCTGCCGAACTCAAGTAGTCAGCTTCCGATCTGACCTGACTGCAGTCCAGAGTTTTAATCAGACCCAATGCGGTGGAGAAGACTCAGAGCATCATATACCTTGCTAATTACGTTGCTATGATGCAAAGAAAAGCAGAGTGTCTCGTAGAACCACACTCATAAATCTTTCATTGACGATACTCGTGGTGGACAAACGTTGTTATGTTAATGTTTACCGATCTTAATTTTAGATCTGCTACCGATAAATGTATCCCCAACACGAATTATTTGACTAGTTATGCGATTTTTTTTTCTTTAATAGAGGTATTTGTTGAGCAGCATTGATTTAATTTTAGATGTTAACAGCACATAAATATAATTTCTCAGAAGAAAGAATCTAAGCAGAGGTTTAACCGACCCAAAGCCTCCCTTGCCCTACTTTTTTCACACATTTACCTTAATAAATGGACGATAATAACTCCCACGGGGCTTTATCTAGTAAAGGTTAAAATCAATCTTTGAGAAACCATTCGAATATAGGAAGCCATTTATTGGAAGGAACAAAACGACGCAAACACTTTTACGATTCCCCCCTCGTGGAAGGGAAAGTTTTTAGATATCCTCTCTAAATTCCATTAGAGTCACAGTCTTGCCTGTCGTCATGAGAGTCAACGAATTTTATGTTCTTCAGACTATAGACTTAACTATCTCTACATTCCATGTTTACCACATATTCAAACTCATCAATACTCTCTTTTGGGTTGGTGTTTTTTATGTGTTCAAAATGTCAGTGTTTTTGAGTTATGGGTTCCCTGAAGCATACATGCTCCAAGTAATTAAATGAATTTTAGAGTACCATTCTACACCAGCGACCCAGCCAATGGGTGGAGGGTTTGAGCAGTGGCTGAAGCATCTCACGCTCAGTGAAGGGTCCTACGAAAATGAGCCGAAACGGAAAGAGAATGAAATACACATGCTCCTTTTGTTGTGCGATTCGCACTGGTTTGGAGACATTGGCTACCCCCAAATGTGAGACAATTTCCAAGCACCCAAGGTTTATCTCGTTCGAAAACTTGTTCGTAAATGTGTCGTTTTTATGTGGATGTAAAGCTTAAACCATAACCGTTCGTTTGACGGAATGTCCCGTGAGTGGTTCAAAGCATTGCTCTTGCCGGATTTCGCAGCGCTAATTGCTTCTTGTAAGAATAATATATTTTCGACCAAAACAATAGAATCTATACACTGTTAAAAGTGACAATATTTACAGCTCTTCTTGGAGACCTGAACACGTGCAAGCAATTGAGTACAATCTACAGTGATTAATCGGTACTACGATCCTCGCTCTCGCTGAATTCATGCGCCAGTCAAACGGAAGTCGCTAAATGATAGTTAATTAGCAATGAACTTGATATTTTATGATGTCAAGTTGGTGTGATTGTAAACTGGCTATCTAGAGAATTGAAAATGGATTTTATGTAAAACATTTACACATAAACCCCTAAAACATTAAATATACGTATGAATATTTCAAATACATGAACAAGTACACTTCGAATGTTTTGCCGTGAAATTGGTCGTGAGTATAAGCTAGCAAAATTTGAAGGCGAAACAAAAGATGTGCCACTGCTACAAATGATCACTTCTATCATGTAGATAAAATCCAGACACTAGACCAAGCCAAACTGGTATGTTGTCACGTAACCGCCATTCATGCCACACAGAAAACCCAAACCACATTTCCTGTCGCCAAGTCAGATCGCACTCGACGCACAATTTGACACCAGGATGTTAGTCGCCCATCAGTGTGTTTTGTAGAAGCGAGCTCTTCCGCTTTACGCAATGTTTAGACGGGTTTGAATGTGTGGTTTCCGTCTTTTCAAGTTTTAGCAACTGTGAACAAATAATTTTCCAGCTTTTTTAATTGATTGTGTTAAGAAGAGAAGAATTGCAACAGTGAGCTTATATCTGATTACAGGTTTGAATCTAATTAAATCAAGATGATAGAAGATCAAAGAAAGAAAATGCAAATAAATACAATCCGATCCATAAAAAGCATAAAGTATAAATAAATACATGAAGCTTAAAAAGTTCTAAATTTACATTATATTTCTATGAAATATTTGTTTCATCTAAGTTCACTCCATCAAAATATTCGGAGGCACTAATTCCGTTCATTGTACCACTTTAGCGAAGCATGGAAGTCAAAAGGTGCTCGGTCAAAATTCGTAAGAAGGTTTTTTAAAATCCTTTCATTGAACTGGTTTGGAACACATAATCTAATAACTCCCGCTCAGCGGGAAGAAGAAAACATTTTTACGATGCCGCTCATGGAAGAACAGCATAGCGCGAAACAGCCAGCTCCCAACAGCATGCACATTTATTCCTATGTACTGTCCGTTACTGTGAACAGTTCGCTGGAACCAACCTGGAGATCAGCGAATTTTATGATCTTGAGCGTATCCAACTCTGCAAGCTTTCCATGATGGTCAGCTCACAGAGTTCTCCTTCTCTCCATTTCTACATAAACACACGACGGTGAATCTTCCACGGCATAGCGAAATCGTAAAACTCGTCAAAATTCAAAAGAATGACATTGGCTGTAGCTTCCAATATTTTTGGTTTCCTGCGTTCAGTGCGCTGATCTGGTGGTATGTTTGATTTATGTATTGCCTGCAGCATACAAGCTCCAAGTAATTAAAATAATGCACAAATTCCCAGAACCATCCTTAAAATCGCTTGTCCATGGCATCTTATGTCTACGTTGAGGCGAAAAATGTGCATATCGAACAATCACACTTTTCAAACTTCTTAAAGCCGTGTCTAAGAAAGTCATCTATTTTATGCTTGACGAATGCATGTTTATTACATTTATATATTTCACATTAAATTATGCAGAGAAAACGACACAGCTATTCACTCATGAAATGTGAGCCTACCGCAGCATTCTTGCCGGCACACTGTGCAGGCCTAAAAATTTCCACAACGGCACCGTGACCAATCGACATTACGATCCTCGCCCATGCACAATCGATGGTATGTCATTCCAATGCCGGCCTGTATTGAATTTGACTGTGAAACGTACGTTTTCCAGGCGACAGGATGACGTGATCGTAAAACAGTAAGCGAGAGAAAACAACACTTTATTTAAGGATTATAATAATTGAATCCATTGTTCCCTGTACGCCGCTGCTCGATACAGGCCAACGAAAGAAGTAACGTCATAAAACTTGTGTTTCTAGAAGACAGAATAAGAGTAAAACTATTGAACGACCAATCGAGTAACAACGCAAACTTGAAACAAGATGCAAATGGTCGCGGTTTAGGTAAAACATGAGTTTTCAAAGATTGTATTTTTTTTTTATTTTATGGGGATGTATTTTCGTACAAAATATTTTAAAATGTAGAAGTAAAACATCCAGCAAATAGATGCTGAAGAATGTATGACTAAATCTAGTTCCACACAGAAAATTCTTCTAGGCTTCCTTTCCGAACAAAGATCATATTCCTTCAGCTACTCAATTCCAGGAAGCACGTCCGTCGCATGATGTCATGCGAGTGGGTTCCACGAATGATTATCGCAACTCTTTATCTTGTTGTTTGTCTTGGAGTATCGATGGTGTGCGTGTGTCTATTAACTTAAGTGACTTCCCTACATAGGATGTTATTCTTAAAAAATAATTAAATAAGTTAATTGGAAATTGGTGATTTAAAGTATTCCCGTCATTTGTTAACGGTTGTGGTTGTTATGTACATTTGATCGGATAACATCAATTGTGCAATGATTTTCGCTGAACTATTCATTACGAGCATGTTGTTAAGCAGACAAAAGAAAAAATAAATTAATAAAATCACCAAGGCTGATCGCACGATCGAGGCCCACTTGAAAGAGATCTCATTCTCTTGCGAAACCATTCGAAAAGTTCATTAGGTTCATTTTGTGTATGCTTTGTTGATGGCATGAGCAAAACGTACGCTCATTTTCTCTTTCTTGTAGTTCGTGTTTATAAAAGAGATACAGTGGAACCCCTCACAACGACCCGTTTCAATTACTCATTCGGTCCTTGAAGACGGTCTAAAAAAACTTTACGGGCTGGGTCGTCCGTTTTCATGCGTACAACATGGCCAGCGCACCGGAGCCTGGCGAGCTTGATACGCTGCATGACAATGAGGTCGCTGTATATTTCGTATAGTTCGTCATTATAGCGGCTCCTCCATTTTCTTGCCACACATACGGGGCCAAGGATCTTTTAGAGCATCTTCCTATCAAACGCGACTAAGAGGGTTTCGTCATATTTGGACAGTGTCCATGGCTCAGAGGCGTATGTAAGTAGCGGTACTATAGTTACCTATACTCTAGGTACTATATAGTCCCAGTGTTGCAAACTATTGCAACAGCACTTTTTCTTTCGCCCGTAGTAGTATTAAGTATTAAATAACAAGCGTTTTCTTAAGCAGTCTTATATTATTTTATTATTGCGACGCTAAAAATCAATCGCTTGACTCGGGCTACCGCGAAAGAGTGGCCTTCGGTCATTGCCTTAGCCACGCTGTTCGGGAGCCTTTGAGCGATCGGGAATATTCGGCTCGATCGGTATTGGATGCTTCCCACACTACGCGTTTGTACCGCGCTCTGTCGGGAATCACGGTAGATAACACCGACAGATCGAATCTAACGTTAATAATTATTAACACCCAGCTTCGTCCGTTGCGAGGTTCTTTGAGGTGAACTGATTTTTCAGGCTGTAGAATGACCGGTTGGCACCCATCTTACAATATTTACACATTACATGGGAATGGGATCTTACATGGGAGGAAAAGCTGCAAAAAGATTGAAAACCACTGCCTTACAGCCTAAAATCACGTTCATTAAATCAAAGGTTTTCTACCTTTTTGCAACTTCCCCACCTCACTCCCCCCATGTAAGGTGCATGTAGGATTGCGTACCCCCCTTACCAGTTCATGAGCGAGGGAGAACGTGGCAATCCATGGTATTTAGTGAAATTTGGATTAAGATTTTGATTTGAAATTAGGACCTTCAAGGATCTTATTTATAATATTTTCGCATGGCGTCCTCTGCCAACTTTGCGTGGCATTTTAATGATGTTAGTCAGGGATGCACAATTGTTGTGTTGATAGTTGGATTAAGATTATTGCTCCAATCAGTCGTTATAATTATTGCCAATTGCACTGAAATCTCTGAGCACGTGAAACGACACAGTCATTAGGTGAGGAACAGTAGTATCAATACCGCCCTACCCATCGTAGCAAAAAGCCCACCAAGAGATGGAGTTTAGTTGTGGAATGTGTGTTACATATATTTGTTGCAACTCTTTCACTAAAATATAAAATGTGTGCCTCTTCTTCAAATGTTCACTTCTATCATGTAGATAAAATCCAGACGCTAGACCAAACAAAACTTGTATGTTGTCACGTAACGGCGATTCATGCCACACAGAAAAGCCAACCCACATTTCCTGTCGCCAAATCAGATCGCACTCGACGCACAATTTGACACCAGGATGTTTGTCGCCCATCACTGTGTTTTCAGAAGCATCCAGCATTTTAGCATTTTCAGAAGCACCATACCACCATCAGCGTGGTTTTAGAATCGAGCTCTTCCGCTTTGCGCAATGTTTAGATGGGTTTGAATGTGTGATTTCCGCCTTGTCAAGTTTTAGCTACCGTAGTGTATCTGAATCCGTATCATATCTAATAGTGTTAGTCTATAGGTGTAAGGTTAGCAATAAAGATTTCGTAAGCATTAATTCCGTTCATTGCACGACTTTAGCAAAGCATGGGAGCCAAGAAGTGCGCGGTCAAAATTCGTAAGAAGTTCGTTTAAATCCTTTCATTGCACTGTTTTGGAACACATAATCTAATAACTCCCGCTCAGCGGGAAGAAGAAACCATTTTTACGATGCCGCTCATGGAAGAACACCATAGCGCAAAACAGCCAGCTCCCAACAACATGCACATTTATTCCTGTATGCTGTCCGTTACTGTTAAAAGTTCGCTGGAACCAACCTGAAGATCAGCGAATTTTATGATCTTGAGCGTATCCAACTCTGCAAGCTTTCCATGATGGTCAGCTCACAGAGTTCTCCTTCTCTCCATTTCTACATAAACACACGACGGTGAATCTTCCACGGCATAGCGAAATCGTAAAACTCGTCAAAATTCAAAAGAAAGACATTGGCTGTAGCTTCCAATATGTTTGGTTTCCTGCGTTTAGTGTGGAAAAATGGTGGTGTTGCAAACTAATGCAACAGAACTCTTTCTTTCGCCCGTAGTAATATTAGGTATTAAGTAACAAGCATTTTCTTAAGCAGCCTTATATTATTCTTCGTACTCGGGGTACCGCGAAAGAGTGGCCTTCGGTTATGTTCGGGTCGATGCCTTAGCCACGATGTTCGGGAGCCTTTGAGCGATCGGGAATGTTCGGCTCGATCGGTATCGAATGCTTCCCACACTACGCGTTTGTACCGCGCTCAGTCGGGAATCACGGTAGATAGCACCGAGAGATCGAATCTAACGTTAATTATTATTAACAGGTGGTATGTTTGATTTATGTGTTGCCTGCATCATACAAGCTCAAAGTAATTAAAATAATGTCTGCACAAATTCCCAGAACCATCCTTAAAATCCATGACTTGTCCATGGCATCTTATGTCTACGTTGAGGCGAAAAATGTGCATATCGAACAATCACACCTTTCAAACTTCTAAAAGCCTTGTCTAAGAAAGTCATCTACTGTATGCTTGACGAATGCATGTTTATTAAATTTATATATTTCACATTCAATTATGCAGAGAAAACGACACAGCTATTCACTCATGAATTGTGAGCCTACCGCAGCATTCTTGCCGGCACACTGTGCAGGCCTAAGAATTTCCCACAACTGCACCGTGACCAATCGACATTACGATCCTCGCCCATGCGCAATCGATGGTATGCCATTCCAATGCCGGATTCTATTGCATTTGGCTGTGAAACGTACGTTTTCCAGGCGACAGGATGACGTGATCGTAAAACAGTAAGCGAGAGAAAGCAACACTGATTTAAGTACTTTAGAATTTTGGGGTTAGAATAATTGAATCCATTGTTCCCTGTACGCCGCTGGTCGATGCAAGCCAACGAAAAATCTACCGTCATAAAATGTGTGTTTCTAGAAGACAGAATAAGAGTAAAACTATTGAACGACCAATCTAGTAACAAAGCAAATAAACAAGATCGAACTCGGCACAAGATGCAAATGATCGAGGTTTATGTAAAAGGTGAGTTTTCAAATATTTTTCTTTGTATTTCTATGTGTATGTAACTTTGTTCAAAATATTTCTAAATGTAGCAGTAGAACATCCAGCAAATAGATGTGGATACATTCTTCCTGTACTGTATCTAATGCCACACAGACACTTCTCCTAACCTTCCTGCCCGAACAAAGATCGTATTCTTCCAGCTACTCAATTCCAGGAAGCACGTCCGGCGCATGATGTCATCCAAATGGGTTCTGCGAATGGTTTGTCTTGACATATCGATGGTGTGCGTGTGTGTCTGTTTAGTGAAGTGGCCTTCGTTCGTAGGATTTTATGCTTAAAATAATAAGTAATTTGTATGTTGGTAATGTAAAGTATTCCCGCACATTGTTCATGTTTGCAGTAGTTATGTACATTACATCGGATAATATCAGTTTTGCAATGATTTTCGCTGAATTAATCTCTAAGAGCATGAGAACAACTCCCAAGAGAGCAAAAAAAACATCATCATGGCTGATCGCACGATCGAAGCACAGTTGAAAGTGATCGTGAGAGAGTGATCTCTCGCGAAACCATTCGAGAAGTTCATTTGGTTCATTTTGCGAAGGCTTTGTTGATGGCATGAGCAAAACGGACGCTCATTTTCTCTTTCTTGTGATTCGTGGTTGAAAGGCAGAGAGAGAGAGAGTGAACAGTCGCTGGGGAGTTTGATCTCTACTGTACATAAATCGCCCCTCAATCTCGCTGAGATCACAGTCGTGTTTCAGTTGTTATCAGACGTGGAAGTGCTGCTAACTTGCTGCAGTGTGCAAGTGTATAATTTAAAATGTGTAGTTTGTAGTTTGTGCTAGTGAAAAATATGTTTTAAATAAGCTCAACTCTACAAATTGAGTTAAATCGTGCCAGTAATGTAAGAATTTTTAAAAATGATTTCACTTTATGTAATGATTTTGCCAAATTTAAAGTGATCTCATTTTTTTAAAATCTAACATTGTGATCATTGATGTAAGTAGTTGTCCCCTGCTGAAAGGCTACAGCAACAAAAGGTGCAATTGTTCTTAATGGTGCAATTATCAGTTCCTAAACGTCTGTAGTTCTCTAATCCTGTACTCTAATCCTGTAATCCTGTGGTGAAGTAAACAGATTTGTTTAATTTGAGTTTTATATCAACATGTTGTTTATTTTCACTTGTTTGGGAATAAGACAAGAGCTAACATAAGAGACATAAGAGCTTATTAGCCTATTATATTTAAAATATTTTAACGTATAAATTGTTCGAATCATGCCATACTGATGAGCTATACTCAATAGCACAGTTTTACTAAAGAATGCCAGTTTTAATGCATATTATTCATGATAGTGAGTATTTAAAAGAAAAAAAATGGTAACTGTTCAACACTCGCAAGTGACGTCAATTATTAGGAACGTATGATTAACAAGACCATACAAAGCTGACAGATATTTTCTTGTGTCAAGGATTGTTTTTTTTTCAATTAATGCACTAGGTTTATCAGAAAGGTTTTTTATCATACAGTTGAAATCTGTCAGTAAAATGTAAAATGAAATCATAAAACAATGGTGTGCAGTATAATAGCATATTTTGTTTAAACCTCCTAGGTAATAACCTAGAAATTAGACAACCGTGGAGACGCCTAATACCTTAGCTCATATCAGGTTTTTTGAAAGTTCTCGCGAATTTGTCTTCATTTTCAAAAAAAAAGTCAATTGAAAAATCAATTGAAAAAAGTCAATTCAAATCAGTGTTTGTTTTATTGCATTCCAAATTATTTCTCCATCTTGCCGTGTGATGAATCGCTTCGTAATGTTAGATTTTTGAAAATGATTCTATTTTATGAATATTGATTTGCAATGGCTAAATCTCTTTTGTATGATTTATAAGGTAGTTTCATTTTTAAAACATTTGACATTGTAACCAATCATGTGAATATTTGTGTGTTTGTGTATTTGCATTGTATTTTAATATGTGTGAGTGACTCAAGATATACAAAGAGCTATGTCGTCTTAATGCATTTCTCAGTTCCTAAATGTTCATATTGCATATTCGTTCACATGTGCTCAAATTCACACGTAGGGTATTGAACAGATTTGTTGAATTTGATTTTATATCAACACTCTGTTTATGCTCTCTTGTTTGGGTTGAGACATCATCTTAATTATCATTAAAGTAACATATGTAACTGTGTGATTTGAATTTTCGGCAAAAGCTCTATAACAAAGTGATGCTCTGCAAATGGGGTAGGAGGCGATGCCTCGTCCTCCTACCCAACTCCTATTCCGGCACGTCCACGTCGTGCAGAGCGGTAACATGCGTTACTAGGGGTGCAAGAGCTCTTTTTGAGGAGGAGCTCTTTTTGCTGCACTAGTTGCGGTAGATGGTAACGCATGGCTAAGCCGGAAAGGGGGAGACAGGCCAACAAATTAGTGCTGGAAATTTGTTGGTTCTGGCTTCTGTAAATAGTGTAAAGTCCACAGTTCCTGCTGTACGAAGTAGTGAGGCTCAGCATCCCGGCCTAACCTTCAACGGCAAACGAAAAAACAGCGGAGCTAATCAATAATTACTATTTTCAAACTGTTCCAAGTGTTCTGGAGGTATGTACTATGTTAATATTAAAATATCAATTCTTAAAAGATCGGAGTTTCAGCGGTTTATTGTTAATGTTTAATTTTGTAAAACAAACACATTATCCAACAGCGTACAATTTTAATCATTGGAAAAGTTCAACAAAACACCAGCCCCAATGGCCAGCAATTTGTTCGGAGTTTGTGGGACAAAATGTAAGTCTGTTTGGGTAAGTCTGTTGAGATTTGCATTAATGTTTCGTTTATTTATTTATCCTTTATCCACAGCTTCACCAGTGAAGCGATCGATGTTTAAGATCCAGAGCTGACAGCAAATTGAAGACATTCTGCACTGGGTAAGAAACTACATGGTGAAATTTTAAATTATGTTTCAATATTTATAACATTAAAAGCAAAACTCCTAGAAAAACTCTTAAAAATCTTATTAAATCATCTTTATCTCGCTTTTAATCAATTCAGTTTATTCATGAGCCCTGTCTTTATCGTATATATCGTTTCAGATTTGTAACCTTTTCAAGAATCGATCTCCCTACCCTTTGATACAAGCTTTGCCTTCAACTAATACTGGTGAGTTTTATGTAATGTTTTACTGCTTCTGTATTGAATTTATGATAAATAGAGTGTAATAGCCTTAAGCTATAATCAATGAAATATGGACACTTTCAATCCATGACTTTGATTATCATCAAACAGTTCAACAATTCAACGACCAACGGCTTCAAAAGATCAACCTAAACGCGATCAACCATCTGTCCTCAACCATCTAATCAACCATTACAATCAACTCTGCAATTCAACAATCAATCGGCAAACCGATCAACCCGCCACAATCAGCTTAGTTGTGATAAGGTATAGTGGTACCCCGCTCATGAAAAGCAACTTATACTCTGCTGCTTCGGGCGACAACAAAAATGTAAATGCAATGATTAGATTATGTTGGGTTGGGTTTTTAAATTACATTTAATGTTTATTTTTATTATTTAGAGCCTCTCGAAATAGCTTTAAGTTTATCGAAACATTCTTTTCAATTCAGTAGAATGTGTGAGTATATGTGCGTATGTGTGTGTGTGTGTTTTTTTTTAATTAATTTTACAGTAAGTGATGATTTTTTGTCTCTTATTCAATACTCTTAGATTATTTTATATCTCTAATGCTCACAGCAATACAGTCACTTGGCCTCATAGCAATATCTATTGCCGCACTTGCCCTGAAGCTGTTTGCTATACAGTGGAACCCCTCATAACGAGAACCCGTTTACAACGAGCAAATCTAAATGCTCAACCAATACCACTCTTAACGAGTAAAATCTCGCACAACGAGCAATATGTTCCTGGTACATTTTTCGCATGCCGGTGTGCAATCAACTTCACGATTACATTGAGTATTTCTTTTATGTTGAATATATTTCTTCCTTATCCGGCACTGAAACCGCTTTGCGCTTTAGGCCTGCCCTGAGTGTCCGGAACCGCTCACGGTCTCGCGCCTTCGTTTGCCAGTCCGTTATCCCGGCCTTAATGGTGGACGCCTCCAGGCCATCTTGCCAGCTCAATTTGTGCCTCTATACTTGTGGACGGCCCTTCGGAGCCTGGCGAGCTTGATACGCTGCACGACAGTGAGGTCGCTGTACATCTCGTCTCGAATGTGGACTATTACTCAGGAAAAAGTTCGCAAAGGCAAAAAATGTGATATACGTAATGTAATCGAGTATTTCTAGAGCATTTTTCTGGATTTACTTGCTCATGAAGACGAGAATTTCCCCTACAATTTCGGTACGTCAATCATTTGTCAAGTGTTAGTCGAAACGTATTTCGTGTGATCTTTCCAAGAAATTTCAACAATCTTTAATTATTGGCCTGGTACTTGGAAGCTTCCGAGAACAGGTATATCTGGTGAAGAAGATAGCTTCAGATTTAATTGAAGTTTCCATTTTGTACAATATTTACCATATTATTTTAAGTGCCGTGTTTAGATTTTTAACAATAGTTTTTGGATTTTTCGCTGCAGATGAAAGCGCAACATCGTCAGCATAAAAGTATTGCTCACAGTTCTTCATGTAAGGAATATCTAAAGTATATATGTGCGATAGTAAAGGCAAACAGAACACTGCTTTGAGTAACACCGGTTTTTGGCGTACGTATACTTGATGTGCTATTTAAAATATGTGTTCTGTTATGTCGATTAGAATGAATGAATTTACTATATTGATAAAGTAACTTGGAAAATTTGGTTGGATGAGTTTGTAAAGTAAACCTTGATATCAGATAGAGTCAAAAGCTTTCTCAGTATCTAGAAGAATTATTACATCTGTTGTGTGTGGTATTGTTCATTAATCTATGGAGTTGGTGTGTAGTAGCAAGAGTGGGACAGAAACCAAATTGACTATTCGGGATTATGTTGTTGTTGGACGTATGGAGTGATAGTCGGCTTTCTAATTTTTTATTTTTAAATATTGTACCCAAGGTACTAAAAATCTATAGTTTTCTAGTTGACTGTTATCTGTGGTTTGGGTATCGCTATAACTTAAGTTATTGTCAATCCATTTGGAAAGTAGCCATGTTTTAGGCAACTATTTTGAATGGTATTGAGGTAAATATTGCCTTTTGGAGGTTTTTTTTTGAGTATGTAGTTGAAACAGTTTGATTTTATTATGTTAGTCTTTTTTCATTGAAATTAGATCTATTGAGACTTATTATTTTAACGTATTTTTCAGTCAGTGTCTTTGCCACTGTCTGTGACACATATTTCGAATTTTTATAAGGTTAATAATATCTAGGGAGGGGTTATTGAATTATACCTTCCTGCTGATTGTAATGGTATTGCAATATGCAGGAAACGTCTATCATCAGCACATTTGCGGTCCGGGAACGAATTATTCCACTTTTTCTTACAAATTATATGGACAATTCATAACTAGCTTTTTCAAATAACGAGTTAGCACACTGGATCGAGTTTAATCGTTATGAGAGGTTCCACTGTATTCCATTTATGAAATCACGCCTGACAATGTTTTGTGAACTTCGCCCCATTATCTGTCACGATCCTAATTCGTAATTTCTTTTTTGTGCCTTACTCTCGCGTGCTGTACCGGTAAAGTGTCACTTTTCGAAACAAAACAACAGTGACAAACTACTACTACTATGTATATGATAATTCCCTTGATGTAAGAGAGTAAAGATTTGGACGGTTTCAAACGCTTTGGTAAGCAGATACACCGTTGGCAGCGTCTTAAGCCACTGCGCTCGTGTGTATCGAATAAGCTGCCCCCCCCCCCCCCCCCCCCCCCAATTGCCTCGAGGCCAATTACGTTTGCATCCTTTTAAAAGGATCACACGCTTAATTTAAACTACGCACAATAATTATGTGCTGTATTTTCAACAAGCACTTAGGTTTCTTAGGTTCGGCAATCAATCACTGCTCCTGTGGAGATTGAACAGTGTTCATCGATTGATCGTTTGAACAAAAAAGAGCCATTCTGATATGCTTTCCAGCTTGACATTTTTCTTCTTTTTTGCGTAACGACCTACGTGGTGATGCCAGCCTATACAGGCAGCCGGATAGTCAGACCTTGCTACAGGTAGACTGGTTCATATGAGGCTTTTAGTTTCAACCATAATTCTTTGGTATGCAATCACACCGTGTACAATCCTATAAGAGTTATTTCCTTCAAGTCATCATCCACCACGATCGTGTAGAGAATGAAATGAGCAGGAAAATGATAAATAAGTTGCGATTACAAGAAGATTGTAGACTACACTTATTCTCCAGCGTACGCTACTATTTCGCCGTTTCTTTCCTACACTCGCATTGAAATCTTTCTATGCGTAACTTTATACTCTTGCTACTATTTTACTGCTGTGGCTGATTGTTGACGGGCCGTTTATTTATTTGAATGATTTTCTTTACTGTACTCGTTTAATTTTCCAGGTAATAAAGGGATTATTTTCATGTTTTAAACGATCGAGTGTCTAAACATCTTTTGTTTGAAACATCTTCCTACTTTGAAATGACTTTGAATTGACATGTAAATGCATTGCATTCTTTCATTCCCAATTAGTTGCCTATAGCACTCCTAGACCGACTAAGGTTGATGCGCCAAATAGAGAAAGTATAACAAATGTCTAACGATTTGTGTACTGTACCAGGTAAAAATTATATTAATTTACTAAGCCAATTTGACAAACCAGAAGTTGTTTTCAAATTGGGCAGAGCCTTCGGCAACACTCTCGCCCCAGCGTGGTTGGGATCTGCGTGTCTAACGATAGTGAACTAGTAAGGTAGTTCAATTAAGTTCGACGCGTTAAGAATCGTGTTATGTTCTATTTTTTTAATTAAAAATAGTGACATCATGGGTTAGCATTTATTGTGTGATAACCGCACTACACAACGGTTTTTTGTTGTGTTTGATTCTACCGAGAGCGAACAATATGTTTAATGTCTTTGGACCGGTTTAGACTGATGTAGTCAGTTTTGCCCTCCCGGTGGTGCACATCAAACTTATTTTTGGGCGATATTTTAACTTATTTTGATTGACATTTTAAATGTTCAATCGTTAAAAATACTCATACCCATAAAACTTTATGGCAAGTGTTGCAAAACATATGTTAAAATTCGTAGTAAATCAAAATTTCAATAAATTCTTATTCAAATGAATTTCTCGTAATTTTGGGAGATTTTTAAATGCGATATTTATTGCAAAAAATCTACCGTTTCACTCGTGTTTTTACACTTATGGTACGGTGCTAAACACGTACTTTCGTAAAAATATGATTAATGTGCAAAGCCGCTGAATGGTATGTTACGCAAGTCATTTTTATGCTTTTTAAGCGCTAAAACGGAGATCTTCGCAAAGTGTATGAATTCACAATGAAATAAATTTCTGATATAGTTGATTTTGATTATTGGATGTTGGTCTGCAATGGACGTAAATGCAATGGTTTCAGTAAGGATTTTCATATTATTTGCCTCTATTTATCATGAGTTTACCGTTTAGCTACGGGCAAGAAAGACAAGGCAATGATGAATAATGAGAAGAATCGTAACATGATGAAGAAACAATAAATATAACAGTTGTAAGAATAAATATGTCTCCTTCAGGAGCCCCATACTTTATTGCCATACTCTCTAACATCGGCCTACAGCGCACACGGTATAGTCTGCATTGGCATGTACTTTGCTAAGCTGTAAGCTTGGAAAACATTTAACTCACGATAAAATAGCACATAGTGCAATCATTTTTCTCTCTTCCTTGATTAAACGTTTTATGAGAGGATGAATATTTTCATAGAACAACCTCTTAAATTGCTAATAGATGGTTTTATTCAAGCAGAGCTTCTCTGTGCTCTGTGTTTTCCTCGATAATACAGCAAAAAGCGAAATTAACTAAAAAAGCTTTATTGCGAAGAACTCTCTAACATCGGCCTACAGCGCACACGGTTTAGCCTGCATTGGCAGGTACTTTGCCAAGCTGTAAGCTTGGAAAACATTTAACTCGCGATAAAATAGCACAATCGTTTTTCTCTCTTCCTTGATTAAACGTTTTATGAGAGGATGAATACTTTAATAGAACAACCTCTTAAATTGGTGATGGATTGCTTTATTCAAGCAGAGCTTCTCTGTGCTCTGTGTTTTCCTCGATAATACAGCAAAAAGCGAAATTAACTAAAAAAGCTTTATTGCGAAGAACTCTCTAACATCGGCCTACAGCGCACACGGTTTAGCCTGCATTGGCAGGTACTTTGCCAAGCTGTAAGCTTGGAAAACATTTAACTTATGATGAAATAGCACATAGTGCATTCACCCTATATGATCCTTGATTAAACGTTTTAAGAGAGGATGAATACTTTATTAGAGCAACCTCTTAAATTGCTGATAAATGGTTTTATTCAAGCAGAGCTTCTCTGTGCTCTGTGCTTTCCTCGATAATATAGCAAAAAGCTGCTCTTTTATGCCAAGGATGTGAGATCGTATATTATGGAATGCTTACGTATAGTTCGCCTCACATGAGGGTAGAGAGAGTGAATATCTAATACTGACAACCGACTAGTAGAGAAATTAGTCTATTATTTCCAGGCTTCGAGTTTTTGCTGGCGTTGTATCTGTAGCTGTTGTAACTGTAACCTATTGCAAGTAGCTAACGTCGCAATCTTGTACTGTCTTCATTTGGTTTTTTCGCTTCCTGTATGTTCTATTCTTCACTCAGCTTGCAGTTTGCGACAGTAGCAACAAATGTCGACTGTTGATGCAGGATCAGTGATTGTTTGTATAATGCTAATATATGATTTACCTATAACTGAACCAATGAACTGGTTTCAGTGCACTTAAACACTTTCCATACGATAGGCTCCATGGAGAGATAATGTTGCTAACATTAACATATCCTTCAGATACATCGCTTGAAGGAAAATGTTCACGCTCTCCCTGCATTCGAACGAACCAATGTACAATGGGCAGCACTTAGATCCATAGGATCTCGTCAGACACACTTGACATTGCGTGTATTGAAACTTAAGCTTTGTTCACCTTGTCAAACATCTAGTTCCTGTTGATGTTGTTGTGGTAGAACTATAGCTGTGTTGGACCTCATGGGACTCTTTCGCCTCTTATCAATCATCTAATGATACTCTTGGCTGGTAAGTCTTCACATACTGCAACCCGGGACAACCCTTTCAGTTTTGTGATGCGTCAGCCCGTTGGTGCTCTAACTTTATCATTGCGAACTTATTAAGGTGAGCTACAATTTGCACGCTGTACTCGAGGTACTCGATTGTACTATTGCCCTAGGCTAGCACGAAACTAAAGATCGTTTATTGTTAGTTAAGCTTTGCTTTCTTTTTATAAAAGAAAAAAAAAACTCCGAACTTAGTTCATTTGATGCCTTATAACGTCTTAAGGGAAGGATTATAACGTCTTAAGGGAAGTATCGGTTCGTTTGAACTATCATATTGATAAGGGAAATTTGTTTCCTACCTCTTCTTTTTCAAATCTTTAATTCGTCCGATTATTCACTGGTGTAACAGTCTAAAACAGCAGTGTTGGTGTTTGATTCCAATTGTGCATGTCATGATGCATAGAGTATGTTTAAAATGCTAACGATAAAAAAGGTTTTTTCCTTTTATTATTCAAAATATAGGCACAGGCTGTGTATTGCTATGAGACAATTAAATGTTTGCATGAAACTGGATATAAACATATCCTTTTCAATTATTACAAATCACACACACACACACAGTTACGCACAACGTGGCTTACAATTCTATTGATTCGACAATTTTCTCTGTAAAATGTCTAACAACTATGTAGGGATATGGTTTTGCATAGTCATCGTCGGAACTAGGCGTAATTTAATTTAAAAAAAAAGGAATCTTTTTTAAAAGAACATAAACCATTGTTATACAAGATTTCACTTCCAACATTTTTGCTGCAGCTAGCAAACTTGTACGATATATATGCACAAAAACAGATAGAGGGACGGTTAAAATTGCTAGAGGTTTTATATGTTAATTAATTGTTGCAGTAATCTATAGTTTATTGAAAACTATTCTAAAATGCACAAAATAAAAAAAATGTACAAAATGTATAGGTACGCATACCATGAAAAAGAAACATGTAATATGGATTTTAAACCCATTTTACACTCCCGTTGTTTCATTTATATATCGCCGGTGGTACTCGCACAATAAAACAGTAAAGAGAATAGTTCTAATTGTTGAACAATTGTTTGTTAAAAGAAACTGTCTGCAAATGCAATAAATGGACATGAAAAACAACCAAATAGGGAACACTTGTAAAGTATAATAATGAAATAATCCGAACGATCAATGTTGAATGCTACTCCAGTGGATTCCCTCTATCCAATTTCCGTTACGAACTCGGCCCATTTCAAGCTACCTTTCTTGGTTTGCATTTGCATTTCACTTAATTGAACCTATTCTGTGCAGCGGACGATTGCACATTCACAATAAAAATAATTCATCACTATCCATGTCCGAAGCACTGATCAAACATCGATCAAACCAGGTTTCATATTAGCAATGCAGAAGGACGGAACCAATAAACCCCCCTCCCCCCCCCTCCCCTTCGTGCACCGCATCATACGCCATCTGACCTGCTTGACGATCATCCGAAATGTTTTTCTCCTCTACAAATAAAAGGCACCACAAAAAACTGCTGTTTCCTCTGTTCACATCCCGGTGAGTATAAGGCGTCATCCATTAATTACGTAACGCAAAAACTGCAATTTGTCGACCCCCTCCCCCCGTAGTGTAACAAACTGTAACTTTGAAAGAACCCCCCCCCTCCCCCTACATTACGTAACAAATGGAGCCCACCCCCCTCAAATAGCTTTGTTTATTGAAGAAAACTAGATTTTTGTTTTTTTTTCCTTTTTTTATATTCCAATTTTTTTTAAATACATTCTTTTCCCGAGTTTCGCGACATTCGAGTTACGCGAATTTTTATTTTTGTTCATATGTCAAATCAGTACCATTTTCTCGTACAATTGTCAAATGAATAATAAATTGCAATTTTTCCACAAAAAAATAAATAACTAATAAAACAGAAAAAACCGAAATGTCTACACGAATTGAATTAAATAAGTAATAAAGTGCATAAAAGCACTACATCTAATGAAAAAAAACATGGTTATACAAGTTATGTGTTGGCTGCAAAATGTTATATTCTACTTACACGAAAATCCGAGGTACGCGAATGTCTCCGGGACGCATTATTCGCGTAACTCGGGGAAAGACTGTAAACAAAAAGTTACATTATATTTTATATAAAGAAAAGTTTTCCCATGCAGCAATAAAAAATTCAAAAAGAATCTGAAAATCGGATCCTCAGCACAGGTTGCAATGTACTTGCATCACCATCATCAGAAGCGTTTTTCATCCAGCCATCTTCCTGGTCCTCCATAAACATGCATATCTTTAGAAAAATTCCCTTTGCTTTAGATGTTGTATCATCATCAAATTGATTATTCCATTTCACACATAACATGTGATGTTTAATATGTTATGCATGTCCTACAGCTTACGAACAAAATCGGTAATGTTTGCAAGAGTTTCGGCTGTATTTTCGATGTATTTATAAAATGACGATGATTGATCAACTCTGACAAAAAAACGACTGACTGCATCAACTCCATCTCCAATTTGTTTGAAACGAATTGGGCTTGTCAGGAACTGGATTGGAATTACACCTGTTTACAGCGTTACAGTTGATTATCGTGCCATTTGCTTTCAATCGCTTGACGTCACTTGCAAACTGCATGCTACTATCATCAAATGCCTGACAATATGTACAATTGAATGGCACGCACACTGTGGACGTCGCAGTAACTGAATGCAACGTTACTGCGACGATCCTGTGTTCTTTTTTCGAGCAAACTCGTTTTCTCTCGTTTTTTACTCATTTGTTATTTAAAAAAAATCTAACATGTTATTTTACGTAACGTAACAAAAGTTAAACTCTCCCTCTCCCCATGTAACAAATCGTAGCTTTTGACGATATCCCCTCAACCCCCTATCAGCGTTACATAATCGATGGATGACGCCTAAATAATCGTGTTTTTTCCCTTCTCAGCTTTATGATTGCTTTTCATGTCTACCGCGCAGCACCGGTGATGGACTTAAACTTCCCGAGCGAGAAGCATCAATGAAGAAGTGAATGATTTACAACTGTCTTTTGTAATAGCTGGCCTGGTGCCCGTGTCATCGAATCCTCCTTCTCAACAATTTGGACTGACAAAGAAGAAGAAGAAGAAAAAGAAGAAGAAAAGGCCTATGAATATCAATCTCGTGCTAGAAAAAAAATCGATGCGAGCAAAAAGTAGTATGCCATTGCGAGTAGAAACAGGTCTGGGAGCAAAATGTGGCCCGTCGACGTGTTTCTTCTATGGCGCCATCGGCAACAATTATAAAATCTTCTATGTTAACCAAATTAAACAACTTAACCTCTCATAATTGGCATACTACGGCAAAAGCTTAAACAGTGACTATTAAAAACGGTTGGAACGAGGTTGGTTGCCCGTCATAGGCTTAAACGGGTATTTTGCAAACTGACGATCTGGCGGTCGCATTTAAATTAGGTCATATTAAAAGCATTCATTTGAAATGAAGATCACCACCGACTTCGGATCGAGATGTGATGTTTCATCGGACGCTGTAATTCATCTATTGAAGCAAACGATTCTACGAATGGTGCTGGCATTATTGCAACATTTGGTGTTATTACTAGTGTCTTTGGGATGGGCAGTGGGATAGAATGTATTATTAAAATAATAAACGAAAAAAGGTATTGCTACAAACATTATCTACTTCATCCATGTAATATGGATTTTAAACCCATTTTACACTCCCGTTGTTTCATTTATATATCGCCGGTGGTACTCGCACAATAAAACAGTAAAGAGAATAGTTCTAATTGTTGAACAATTGTTTGTTAAAAGAAACTGTCTGCAAATGCAATAAATGGACATGAAAAACAACCAAATAGGGAACACTTGTAAAGTATAATAATGAAATAATCCGAACGATCAATGTTGAATGCTACTCCAGTGGATTCCCTCTATCCAATTTCCGTTACGAACTCGGCCCATTTCAAGCTACCTTTCTTGGTTTGCATTTGCATTTCACTTAATTGAACCTATTCTGTGCAGCGGACGATTGCACATTCACAATAAAAATAATTCATCACTATCCATGTCCGAAGCACTGATCAAACATCGATCAAACCAGGTTTCATATTAGCAATGCAGAAGGACGGAACCAATAAACCCCCCTCCCCCCCCCCTCCCCTTCGTGCACCGCATCATACGCCATCTGACCTGCTTGACGATCATCCGAAATGTTTTTCTCCTCTACAAATAAAAGGCACCACAAAAAACTGCTGTTTCCTCTGTTCACATCCCGGTGAGTATAAGGCGTCATCCATTAATTACGTAACGCAAAAACTGCAATTTGTCGACCCCCTCCCCCCGTAGTGTAACAAACTGTAACTTTGAAAGAACCCCCCCCCTCCCCCTACATTACGTAACAAATGGAGCCCACCCCCCTCAAATAGCTTTGTTTATTGAAGAAAACTAGATTTTTGTTTTTTTTTCCTTTTTTTATATTCCAATTTTTTTTAAATACATTCTTTTCCCGAGTTTCGCGACATTCGAGTTACGCGAATTTTTATTTTTGTTCATATGTCAAATCAGTACCATTTTCTCGTACAATTGTCAAATGAATAATAAATTGCAATTTTTCCACAAAAAAATAAATAACTAATAAAACAGAAAAAACCGAAATGTCTACACGAATTGAATTAAATAAGTAATAAAGTGCATAAAAGCACTACATCTAATGAAAAAAAACATGGTTATACAAGTTATGTGTTGGCTGCAAAATGTTATATTCTACTTACACGAAAATCCGAGGTACGCGAATGTCTCCGGGACGCATTATTCGCGTAACTCGGGGAAAGACTGTAAACAAAAAGTTACATTATATTTTATATAAAGAAAAGTTTTCCCATGCAGCAATAAAAAATTCAAAAAGAATCTGAAAATCGGATCCTCAGCACAGGTTGCAATGTACTTGCATCACCATCATCAGAAGCGTTTTTCATCCAGCCATCTTCCTGGTCCTCCATAAACATGCATATCTTTAGAAAAATTCCCTTTGCTTTAGATGTTGTATCATCATCAAATTGATTATTCCATTTCACACATAACATGTGATGTTTAATATGTTATGCATGTCCTACAGCTTACGAACAAAATCGGTAATGTTTGCAAGAGTTTCGGCTGTATTTTCGATGTATTTATAAAATGACGATGATTGATCAACTCTGACAAAAAAACGACTGACTGCATCAACTCCATCTCCAATTTGTTTGAAACGAATTGGGCTTGTCAGGAACTGGATTGGAATTACACCTGTTTACAGCGTTACAGTTGATTATCGTGCCATTTGCTTTCAATCGCTTGACGTCACTTGCAAACTGCATGCTACTATCATCAAATGCCTGACAATATGTACAATTGAATGGCACGCACACTGTGGACGTCGCAGTAACTGAATGCAACGTTACTGCGACGATCCTGTGTTCTTTTTTCGAGCAAACTCGTTTTCTCTCGTTTTTTACTCATTTGTTATTTAAAAAAAATCTAACATGTTATTTTACGTAACGTAACAAAAGTTAAACTCTCCCTCTCCCCATGTAACAAATCGTAGCTTTTGACGATATCCCCTCAACCCCCTATCAGCGTTACATAATCGATGGATGACGCCTAAATAATCGTGTTTTTTCCCTTCTCAGCTTTATGATTGCTTTTCATGTCTACCGCGCAGCACCGGTGATGGACTTAAACTTCCCGAGCGAGAAGCATCAATGAAGAAGTGAATGATTTACAACTGTCTTTTGTAATAGCTGGCCTGGTGCCCGTGTCATCGAATCCTCCTTCTCAACAATTTGGACTGACAAAGAAGAAGAAGAAGAAAAAGAAGAAGAAAAGGCCTATGAATATCAATCTCGTGCTAGAAAAAAAATCGATGCGAGCAAAAAGTAGTATGCCATTGCGAGTAGAAACAGGTCTGGGAGCAAAATGTGGCCCGTCGACGTGTTTCTTCTATGGCGCCATCGGCAACAATTATAAAATCTTCTATGTTAACCAAATTAAACAACTTAACCTCTCATAATTGGCATACTACGGCAAAAGCTTAAACAGTGACTATTAAAAACGGTTGGAACGAGGTTGGTTGCCCGTCATAGGCTTAAACGGGTATTTTGCAAACTGACGATCTGGCGGTCGCATTTAAATTAGGTCATATTAAAAGCATTCATTTGAAATGAAGATCACCACCGACTTCGGATCGAGATGTGATGTTTCATCGGACGCTGTAATTCATCTATTGAAGCAAACGATTCTACGAATGGTGCTGGCATTATTGCAACATTTGGTGTTATTACTAGTGTCTTTGGGATGGGCAGTGGGATAGAATGTATTATTAAAATAATAAACGAAAAAAGGTATTGCTACAAACATTATCTACTTTCTTTCAATACATCCCCAAAATGCTTTCGCGTTTTGCTTTGATAGTAAAATTAACATTTGATTTTATTACATTATGCTCAATGGTATGGGTTTCCGATTTGATAGGCCTCTGTCTGTCTGTCTGTCCGTCTGTCTGTTCGTTTAAAATGCTATTGTCCTGTGGCAGAATACGGGGAGGTTGGAGAGAGACTTTGTCAGGAGTACTACACGGCGACCGGGAGATAGGGGGAACCGGGTGTAGGTATTCGGTTTTACCTTTGCTTACAGCTTTAAAACTCCATCCGACAACTTTTGCGTTGCCTCTTTGCGCTTTTGTTTTTTTTTTTCAATTTTCAATCCACAGCAGATGAGTATAAGGCGAGCGTTTTATTAAAAAGGACGTCATTTAGTAGAGTGAGAGTAGTAAAAGTGGCTTCGCAGGACGACCGTGGTGATGTGTGACCTTTTTTTTTTTGTTAGTGCGGACTAAGCTCTTCTTATCAGTAATTATTTTGATTTTGTCATGTTGCAATGGTTTACACATTGTAAGAGTGATTCATATCGATACCATCCACGCCCAATGAATTGGGATTTGATTAAAAGGGTAAAGGAATGTGTACAGCCCAGATGGTCGACTAGCTACAAGACAAGCTAGTAGATCTGCAACAGATGTGTTAACTATCGCGCAGTAGCAGTCAAGGAGTTTCATGATACGTTTTCTGTTGCTATTTTCCTCACATTTTACAATTGACAACGAGTGCTAACACGATTGCTAACCACACATCACTGCTGAAGAAGGATCGGTTTCTTATTGTTTTTCCTTTGTTGTTGCTTGTTCTTTTGCTCTCGATTTAATACAGCAAGCTTACTTAAACTACCTATCATACCTATGCAAATACATTATTCTCGTAAGTATTGACCATGTCTTTTTTTATTTTTTATCTTATGATAAGAACATTGTGCACATGTCCGCTGAGTTGATTTGAAATTTATAAATACATAGCGCGAAAGAATGTTTTTTTGTTTGTTTGTTTTGCTTGGAGCTACACACTTTCAACGATGTTTTATATGTTTTACTATACACACAAGCGCTCAAAGAGCAACGCGCATCGCAGCTTTTAAGTTTTAAATGCAGAACAATTCTCAATCGAAACATTATGTACCGCTACGCTTCAACGATTTGGAGTAGTTTTGAAGAAGAGAAATTCTATGCGCACGATAAGCCGCTGTAGGAACCATCCAGTATTAATAGGGATCCGCCGAACGAGGAAGCCAAGTTCCAATTGGAATCGCCAAATCGATACCACATGTGACACAAACGTTAAGCAAATAAAAGCGTAAAAAATATTAAGTGAAGTGCTAAGTGTTCTGAGTCCGAGTTTCTCTCGATTAGCCGATGATATCCATTTGTGAACCCTGAATCTATACTGTTGGATCCCAGTTACCACAGGGATAATGGATAACGAAAATGCAATGGTAATACATAGCAACCATGCGGTATATAAGCAGCTCGATAGCTCATCACTCACTCACTCTTTAGTTGACTTCAAAATACATATCTTAAAACTAGAACCTGTGTGCAATAGTCCGAGTAGTTCGGACATATCATATACCAAATGGTGGATAGTACATGGCGACCGTGACATAGAGCCAAAATATTATGAACAATACATCCCCAACGAAGAAATCGAATGAGAGTTGGGAGTGAATCCACTGAAGAAGACATTCTCAACAAAGAACACGTGTTTCCAATAAGAGTCAAAGATATATAGCTAAAAAAGAAGCGATATAATTAGCACACGCAAAATTATCTGCTCAGTTCCAAAAAACTTTGAATTATTTAACTGGATCGTACAGCAACATCATTATCAGAAATTTGGGTGGCTGTTTAAAAAAAATTGGATGAATGAACGAGGAAACTGAATAACAAATTCAATATATTCAAAAAGGAGCAATTAAGCAATAATTATTGCTACCATTGAACACAATACGGTGTACGACGTATAGCAAAAACATTATCAGAAATTTGAGTGATTGTTTTATGCCCAGATAGAGCGAAGAGGATGTTTAAACAACCCATTGCTACGTATCTTGTAATTGAAAATGTCTTTTTTGAGTCATTTTTTTACGCTTTAATTATTCCATGCCCGTTGTTCTTTGAACAAATAGAATACACACGTAGCAGCAGTAGCCTTGCAGGACAGGCCATATTACACGATATGTACCGCCAAGGTTATCTGTACACTTAAGCGAACGAAAAGCTTTAAAGCCTGTCGCGAGCAATGCATTCCAAATTGTTTAATAAGCTTAACTAAGCTTGACTAAAATCAATGTTTAGCAATAGAGGGACTTTTAGCACCAGGTACAGAGGTTATAGCCTTATGCAACGCTTTGAGTAAAATATTTGATAAAGCTTGGACTAACCCTCACTAACTGTTTGATTTTCACCGGGGTCCAGGTAAGGCGCGAAATTGTCGTAAAGATACCCTACAAACGAATAATTGCATTTGCATTATCAAAAAACTGACAAAACTACTCCAAACTGAGGACTCCGCTTGACTGAGGGGAAAGGATGTCTCCCAGAAATGAATTGCAATACGTTTCAAGTGTCATAAGTTTCGATTAGATTGCCGAATAGCGGTGTCACAACTGCAATGGATCCGCTTTACATGAGAGGCATGTGTAACGGCAAACGTTATAAAACAATTGTTTAAAATGCGCTTAAATATCACATACACTACGATGTGGCAGTAATAACATACTTCCAAAACAAAAGAGATCGCCCTCGGGCAGACATGTGCACAATACAGGATGTTGAACAGATTCGCCACTACGAAAAAAAAAGAAAGGCAGACTAGCATAGTGGCCCCGTTAATAAAGAAAAGGTACGAACTGCCTCTCGGCAGCAACCTAAACGTTCTAACGTATCATATATCTCGTGCACTGCCGAGTAAGGCCTTCTGTTCTATCCTACCGCACTCTACTTACTAGAGCCCAACGCGTCGGACGAAACGCTTTCCTCATCGCCGTCGTCTCCCGGGTCGTCCATTTCCGCGTGCCGGGCGTGCAGCAGCTCGTCACTGTTGCCATTTTTCTCACCGCGCACGATCTGATACTCGCGCTGCAGATCGGCTAGCTGGCGGCGTAACTTTACCACCCTGCTGCGCAGATCCTTTTCCCGGCTGACCAGCGCGTGAATGTGGCCGAAGTTGATCTTCAGCTGCGACTGATCGATCGACCAGCGCGTGTACAGCTCGGACCACAGCACAATGCTGAGCGGTGCGACCGACGGCCATATGACGGCGGGATTCGGCTCGTACAGCGGGTTGAGCAGGGATTTCACCACCTCCGGCCGGTTAAGGTGGGACCACAGGCTGGTGGTGCGCGTAGTTACCTTCAGCTGCACCCGGTCCCGCTCGCAGTCGCCCAAAAACGTACCGTACTGGCTGAAGTAGCTGTGCTCGAACAAGGTCACCAGCAGCCGATGGTCGTACTCGAAGCTGCAGGGAAACTGAGCGTACAGCTGGTAAACGCAGTCGAGAAAGAGCAGAAACGTGGCGCTCGAGCTTTTGCGCCGCAGGTTGGTGGGCGTGTAGCAGGAGTGTTTGTGGCGCGTCGAAAACGGGTAGCCACCCTGCAGCCATTCCCGATCGATGAGCGCTTGCAGTCTGGATCATGAACGAAAGGAAATTGGAGAAAAATTAGGAAAATCAGTACGATAACAACAGAACAATTGTAGCATCTAGTTGGCTTCAAACATACCCCCTTATCGTGCGGCTGTCGGGATTAAGGATGATTTGTACCAGCGAGGTTATTACGAGCGTAGTATCCAGACCTTTCCCACCATGCACCAGCACGGGGCTGCCCTCCTGGTCGAGACACTGCGCCACCACGCAGGCCGCATTCAGCGCGTTCAGCACGTACCCGAGCCAGCCGGACATTTCCAGTCGCGACAGCCACTTGTCCGAGCTGCACTGCACATCGTTGCACGCTTCCATCAATTTGATAAAACTATCTAACAACGCCGACACGGAGCTGAACTGCCCGATCGGCCGCGTCACCTTTTTCCACTGCGAGTAGTGCTGATCCGTCTCGGTCGTGCTGCTCTTGCCCTTCGCCCACGTGTCGAATATGAAGCCCTTCTTGCTCCGACCGAGCACCGCATTCAGGATGGCTTCGTCCGCCCGGCAACGCTTCGTAACGCCCGGCGCTGCCAGCGGCTGGGCACTGCGCAGCATGGCCGCACCGTTCGCGTGCCGATAGGAGAGCACCGGAAACCGGCCGCCATCGCGGAAGGCGGCCGATTGCACGATCTGTTCGTCGGTAATGGAGCGGGCAACCACCAGCCGGGCGCCGTACGTTGGACAGACCTGGTACGTACTGTTCACCGTCGTCAGTCGCCACTCGCCGTCTCCGTTCGCGAGCAGCTTGCCAAACTCCTGCTCGGGCCGGTACAGCGAGTGCCCGTCTTCGAGGATGTTATACATCGGGATGTAGAAGAACGGGTACAGCATGCGTGTTTCCTCCAGGTTCGACAGCTGTTCGATCGAGTTGGAAATGTTGAAGTACTCCTGGGGGGAGGCAATTTTCAACGCAATGATGCGCAAATCTTTGCATTTCAGTATGATGGTGCCACCCTCGAGGACGTTGTTGACGATGTTCGGTTTCCGCTCGACGAGATCGATGTTTTGGTGCAGCAGCTGGGGAAAGAGGAAGGGATACGAGCGTATGAGAAATTGCAACCAGTTTGCTTCACACCACAGCCCACAGCTTCTGCGATAAGTTGTTGCAGTGGAGGAGAAGCGATGATAACGACTTGTTTGCGCCAAGGTCAACGAGCGTAAACGCATGGAAACTGTTGGAGTAGGCGCTGAGCTTTTGTCACTGATTGAATAGTTAAATTAAAACACAGGATGGGTTTACCCTCAGAAGCGCTGCGCGTACGTAAGGGTGGGTAGTGTAGCGTTTTGAATTGGCAACTGCGCTTCCAGTTCTTCCGTGACCTACGCGTGGAGTTAAGAAAATGGCGTGCCTCAACAGGAAGGTGCCATAATTGAATTATCTACCATAACGTATACACTGCAGCACAACGCTTGGCAGGGTAATTCAATTAAATCGCCATCAAATGCACCCAAAACAAGTCCATCCATTACGTTAAAAGCTGCCAAAGACCGGAAAGTCAGCATCCATATGGTAACCATATGGATGCCCACCCCTAATGGACACCGGGAATGAGACGGCATTAGGCACTGTTTAACCTCACACTTACCCACAGCTCTTGGGCCCCTTCCTTCCGGGTGCTCAGTATCAAATGGTGGCCAGTGACGCAGAGCGTTCCGTCGATGGGTCGATCGCTAAGCTGATCGTATAGCAGCACGCCATCGAGCTTGGGCGTCAGTATGAGTTCCGCAAACTCCATCCGTACGGCTGGTAATCGTGCTCCACCAACACCCGGAAGGAGTTGTTTTGCTCGCGCGGGCACTCAAACACACACGGACCGATCTGCTGGCGGTAATCCTATTGCTTCTCCGTGGTTTCTGCCCTGACCACAGCAGGTACGAGCGCGTTTGCGTAGCTGCGACGATGCTGTTCAGAGCCTGCCAGATGTACAATAGCCAGCCACCAACAACGCGCCGACGACGTGACGTATACGAAACTCCTAGGAGAAGGCGAAGTGTTATGTTTCGCACGATTAGCCACGACCGAGAACGGCACCAAAATCGTTCAACTGCAGCCTGCAACGTTTGCGTCAGGAAGCAGCATCGATTGGAGCAGTATCAGAACTTTCACATATTGTAAATTTGAGAGAAGGGACGGCGGTCTCCAACAACTTACGTCTCGATTGCGCTGTTGATTCTGTTTTTGTGTCAAGATTTCGACCCGGTGGGTTTAAACACGAATGTTTGCAGCTGTCAAAAATGACATTTCCCAGGTCGCCAAAATGCGAGCCAGTCTCACGAAACGGTTGAAGCGGTTGTGGTCGCGAAAGTGGCAAAAAACTGCCGTTTTCGATGCGTTTGCAACCTCTATCAAATTAAGAGAAAATTTGTGAAAGATTGCTTCGAAAAATTCAATTTTACATCGATCTCATCCTCTAACAAACGGCAATTTGAAGGCAATTGGTAATCGTTGCAAACAGCTCACGCAGGTGAGCAATCGGCTCACCCAGTGAGAACGGCTTCTCACTCGCTAAAAAACGTAAACAAAACAAACTCTTATCAAAAACACCCTCGCGATTGTGCAGATTGCATCAGAAGCAGCAACACAAATAAGCGTGATTCCTTCCGCTGTGCGGTTCAGCTATCTCGATGGGAACGACCACAGACGTTATTAAAGTGCAGCGGGCCGTGCACGATCCCAAAAACCCGTTAGTGTATCTGGATGTAAAGGTTGGCGAGGAGAGCGGTAAGGCTACGGCGTCCTTTGGCTATTGCGTTTCCGAAATCTGCTGCTGTTTTCAACACTTTTCAAACCCACATAATCTTTCCAGTCGGTCGAATCGTGATTGAGCTGCGGGCGGATGTAGTGCCACGGACGGCGGAAAACTTTCGCGCCCTGTGCACGGGAGAGCGCGGCATTGCGCCCGACACCGGCACGCGACTGCACTACAAGGGCAGTCCGTTTCATCGGGTGAAATCGTTGTTCATGTCGCAGGGTGGTGATATCGTGCACTTCAACGGCACTGGCGGTGAAAGCATCTACGGTAAAACGTTTGAGGATGAGAACTTTACACTGCTGGTAGGTGGGGGTTGCAGAAGGATATGCCGTGCAGGAAGGAGTCTCCCTCTCTCTCTCTCTCTGTCTGTCTCTCCGCAGCACGAAGATGGAGCAGTATCGATGGCAAACTTGGGCAAAGCGCACACCAACAATTCCCAGTTCTTCATAACGTCGGGCGAGTGTCCCCACCTGAACGGGACGAACGTGGTGGTTGGGTACGTGATACGCGGTGGTGGCATTGTCGGTGAGATGGAGCGACACTCGAACGATGACGGTGACCCACTCGTACCGATCGTGATCGAGGACTGTGGCCAGATAGCTCCCGGTGACGATTGGCGCGTTAGCGATGACGACGATGAGGTTGACCGCTTGCCACCGTTTCCGGAAGATTGGGACAGATTCTACGACGAGTTTACCGTATGCCGAACGATCGCTGGCATTGGCCACTTTGCGATATATTAACACTTCTTGCCTCCTCACAAAAATTTCCCGTAGGTGGACGAGATGCTGCACTACTTGAACGCCATTCGCTCCGTTGGCAACCGGTACTTTAAGGCGGATCAGTTCGTGCGGTCCAATCGGCGGTACAAGAAGGCGGAACGGTACTACAACTTTTTCACCAACCAGCTGAACAAACTGTCCCCGCGTCGGGACGGAACACGCACACTGTTGGCCGACTTTCAGCTGCTCAACTGTCTCAATCAAGCGGCGGTACGTTTGCGGCTGAAAGACTACCCGAGCGTGGTGGGCGCCTGCAATGCGGCCCTTGCGATCGATCCGGACAACACGAAGGCGCTGTACCGGCGTGGCATTGCGCAGAACGAGCAGCGCAACTACGAGCAGGCGCTGGAAGATCTGGGCCGAGCGCTGAAGCGGATACCGGACGATCGGTTAATCCAGCACGAGTACGAGCGATCGCGCAAGAATCTGCAGCAGTACACGCAGCAGCAGCGGAAAGCGTACGCCAAAATGTTCCAATAAGAATGGGTTCGTACCATTTGTCCGTTTGTCGATCTTTGCTAAACCTTTTGGATACATGTTTCAATGTATGTGGTGGTGTTCGTTATGTGTAAGGCTTTCGGAAACGCTTGTTATCCAACCGCAGATGATTGTTGTTAATAAATGTTAAGCAAACGTAGCATACGTTGGTTTCGTCTGTGGGAGCCTCCGAAAAAGGATGCGCACGAGTATTTCGATCAATCGGTTCCTGATTTTCTTCCCCTTTTAACGCAATACATATGCAATAATCCGGCTACGTTCCAACATGAAAATTACAAAAATTATCATTTTTATTGAAAATTAGATGGATTTCCCCGGGTTACGATGTTTAATACCATTAAAACACACCGATTCCCGTTATACGACGGCACAAGAAAACACAATGAAAGGGGAGAAAAAACAAATAAAGACGATAAGACAAACGCAAAAAAATGTTGATGATAAAACACACTGCGAAAGGAACCTGCCGCTCTCCTAGTGTTCGGCCAGCAGCTTCTGCAGCACCTGGCCATAGATCTCCTCCACCTCCTTGTACTCCGCGTTCAGCGACTCGATGCGCTCGGAAACGCTCGGCAGTCCGCACATGGCGGCCGTCACGTCCACGCCGCGCTTCTTGGCCCGGGCCAGATCGCGCCGATGGCGGCTGTAGTTCATGTTCAGCCGCTTCTTCACCTCCAGCCGGTACGCCCGGTACTGCTCCTCGTTGTCGAGGTCGGTGACGCCGAGCCGCAGGATTTCGTACACCACCCGGCACTGCTTCGGATTGATGAGGTAGGTTTCGCGGGCCGCATGCAGCATCTCCTTCGAGAAGCCGGCCAGCAGCTTTTCGCGCGTGAAGGCGGGCAGCTGCTTGCACCGTCTCGCGTCCACCACCGAGCGGATGTGCTGGATCGCCTCGATCGGTTCCTCGAACGTGATGTCCGTGATGTTGTCCTTCTTGCGGAAGTAATCGTACGTGCTCTGAATGGGGTGAAAGATGCGGAAGAAAGATTCACAAAAAGGTGCTTTGCTCGCCGAAAGTAAATTGATACATACATGCTTGATCAGTCGCGTCGCAATGCCCAGTTTTTGGAATGGGGGCAGTATGAGAATTTGGCTAATGCGTGGCCGCACCTTGTTCGGGTAGGAGTAGTACTGGTACACGCTCACGTACCCAACGGTGGCGTACCGCACGTTGGACACGTCGCCCTCCACCGACCCGTTGTTATTCTCCAGCTCGTAGCGCTCGTACACGGTGAAAAACAGCCAGAGCGGATCAATCTCCACCCGGCTGAACCCGTCGATGTACCAGAACGAAAACATCTCCAGCCGCGTATGGAACTTCATGTACTCGGCATCTTCCGCGCTCGATACGTACACCTCGAACGTGCGCGAGCCCGGCTCCGTCCCGTCGAGCGGATGCTTGAACTCGTCCACCTTCGTACCGACCGGCCGGAAGGAGGGCGCCTTCGACGCATGCACACGCTTGAACTCGTCCAAATTTGTGTAGTAGCTCGCGTTCTCCACTATGCTTGCCAGCGACTTTTCCACATCGTCCGCCTTCAGGCCCTCCGTCTGCAGCTCCTCGACCTTCTTCGCGTAGCTAATGTCGAAGTACAGATCGAGCGGACCGGCCGAGGCCATGATTTCGATCTTCAGGTCGCGGTAGCCAAAGATGCTCTCCGATTCGCCAAATATCTGGTGCGCCATCTCCGGCGCAAACACTAGCTCCTCGTTCTCCACATCCGACTCGTCGCGCACCAGGCGGAACCGGGTGCAGTCCAGCGCGTAGCTGACGTATCCCTTCAGGTCCGCGAGCTGCGACATTTTGTTTCACACAGCAGTACAGCAAAGGAACACCAAACGAGCTAAAGCAGGGATGGAAAAAGGGGGCAAAACAGTGTCCCGATCAAATTTGCGCCAAAACAGAGCTTGTTTGCGATGGTTCACCGGTGTAAGCGGGCTTTCGTTTACCGTTCCACAATCCCTGCACATAGGGGACGGTTTGCCCTATAGCTTACCCGTTTGGAATGTGTTGAGTGGCAAGTTGTTTCACAGCGACAAGTATCGCAATTTACGTGCAGTTTTCCTATGCAAACACTTTTTTAATGGCCGGGTGAAAGCGCAAGCAAGTTGGAAGGGCGCCGAAACGAGCGAGCGAGCACAAACATTTCGCAAATGGTGCCGTCACTGACAGCTGTCAGTTTTGGCAAACATTCGATTTGGCAGTTGGAGGAGGGTTTCGGTGCTTGCGAAATAAAATTGGGAAAGTGTGTGGATTTTGTTTTAATTTTTTTTAGAATACGCAAAGAATATAGCGTAACCTTTACCCCTTAATAATAAAACCCCTTTATTTGCATTATTTCGTTTGGTATGCTTGTCAATACAAACACCTATGCATCTTATCAATTGTTTTTATTTCATTATTTCGACATCTAGGAGAAACACATTTTTCCACGTGCAAGAGAAAAACGGTTGTATATTCATTAAATATGTTTTAATCTCCCGGAGCGATCCCGTGGTACATTCGTCAACTCGAACGACCCAATAACACGCCCGTAATGGGTTCAAGCCCGTACTGGACTGTCACCCCGTAGTAAGAACTGCCTATCCGGCTACTTGGTATTGAATAAAGTCTTGAAAGCATGTATAGGCCGGTATGTCTGCGTAGGACGTTTACGCCAAATAGAAGAAGTAATAATTTATATTAATTTATATGCTACTTTAGAAGTACACACAAAATTTAAAAAATACAATAAAACTGAGCTTTGTTTTTGTCATCAATTGTGTAGTAAAAAATCGCCTGTTTTATGTGAAAATATGTTTGTTTAATTTCCTACAATCTGTTAGCACATTAGCCGCTTTTACACGCTATCGCTCACGTCCGGTTTGTCGGCTTACAAAACTATATTACGAACGCACGTCCATTGTTTAAATGAATAGAAAAGAGAACACGATATATCATATCGTAACAATTTTGCAAAAATCAGAGCTGTGATGCCGTGCCGTTCCCTTTCTCACTTAACCACTATGTAGCCTTATCGATCTAGCAGAGCGAAGGAAGTAACGTGTTATTTCAAGATCGAAGAGAAATCGTTCTTGGTCCTTCTTGATTGGATCGTTTCTGTTTTTTGTATGTGTGTGTGTGGCAGTGTGTTATTAAACAAGATAAGTTTTTGTTGCATTTTTAGTGCTCTTGTTCGTTTTCCTTTGCTGCTCTCGCTCTGGTTGAACACATAAAAATTATAGTGAAAACGATAGATAATATCAACGTAGCTGCTATTTACAAATGTACAATGACGAGTCAGGGCGCGTCTGGACGCCCTTCGCACCAGGGGAAACAACATTGCTATCGGGTTTAGTTTCTTTTTTAATGGTGAAATTTTCACTCAATCTGAAGCTCTCATATCTGTGGTATCCTAAAATGTAGAAGATGATCTTTTTTTCAACCTTATTTTGAGCACACGTGGTTCTCCATCAATAATGTGGATCCATCGCATTTGCTGCGTCTCGGAGCTTCGTCCCTGCCCTGGTCATATTTTAGTGCGAAGTATTTTGACTCGGCAGCGGGTGTGTAGTAGAATGATCCGCTATCCATTAACATAGGCTTGTTTCACGATGACTGCGTACTGGTATCTACTCGTAAAGCTGGCAAATATCAGCAAGTCTGCAATGGAGACAGGAAAAGTTTAATACATTCGAGTTTGATTCAGATTTTACACCCATCCCATCGCAACGTACCTGTAACCTAAGCGAGTTCATCTCGTATCCACCTTTACTTTGCATTTGGTTCTGCAACACAGACAGATGGTTCGTGGTTAGCTCAACGTCGTTCGAGCCAATGTGACCTGCAATTGTGCAACCGAAAAGGCAAAATGAAAAAAAGAGTTACTAATGTTTAATGCCACACTAATCACCACTTCCAGTCCCAAAGCACTTACCGGTGTGTACAAAGTTGGTCGGGTTGCCGATCATTGATCGATCTATTCGCAGGCGCTGGTGGTGCCTCCGGCGGCGCGGGCTTTGCGGCTGGTGGAAGCAGCAGGAGAACCACTGCAGCCAGATGTCACCCGTGCTAGCCATCTTCTTGCCGGTGGTAATCGTCTGGCCGTGCTTTTGCTCCACGGTGGCAGCTGTGTCCGTTACCGGAATCGAGTACGAATCCGACGACTGCGTTGTGCTGCGCTTTCCGCTAGCGAGTTGATCCTGCAAGCGGAAGTGAACGGATACGGATCGATTAGCGGTATGTGCATAAGAAAGACAATGTCAACAGTAAGAGGTAGTAATTAGGTGGCTTTAGAAACGATTATGCTTTGCATGGAAAGCAGCAAAAGCTCTCTGATATGACCTTGAACGTGCATGCGTAAGTTGAATTGATAGAAAAGGGAAAACTTGAGATGAGATCACTTCGCAGCAGCACGTAGCCGGATGTCGGTAAATGAGCGTCTTCATTGAGGTAACTATTACTGCACATTTTGTTCCATTTTTCGTTTCATAATTTTCGAATCTCCCACACACACACACATACAAATGGCCCAGTCATGTCTGCAATTAGGACTGGGGTTCAATGTCAAGCTCCACCAGCTGAGCTGAACTTTCCATCAGTGGAGGAGAGTGGGAAGGTAAAAAGATCTAAACTGAAGCATTTGCAAGCGAAAAAGGGTGAAGAAAAAAAAACCCCACAAACCCCAAAACAGAGACCCCACAGCTATGTTCGGGGTCATACGCAAACAGCGCTTAGTTTGCTGGCGTTGGCGTAGGTTTTTTTTTAAAAGGGTTGTATTTACCCCATTCATCAATGCCTAACGAAGAGGGCGTTTTTATTCGCACATCTGTGTTGTGGTTAAAAGCGGTTCGAATGTAAAGCAAAACACAATTTGATTCTTCTATTTTATAAAAGAAAAATGTCTTAAGTGGTGATTGATGCTGGTCCGATTCATGGGCACACGTTCCGACAGCATACACTTCTGTCGAGTAGCAAACAAAAGGCCACAAAGCTGAGAATGCATCGAACGACCGAGCGAGTGAAAGGCACGGTAATCGAGTTAAATGTGAAAAATTGATCATACATCCACTAGCATAGCAAGTGATCTGCATGATCTCGTTTGTGTGAGTGTGTGTGTGTGTGGTAGATCTAACGTATGAAAGTGAAACTGTTGAAGGTCTCGGCGCAACAACTACATGCCGTTTTGAGGCTTAATTTCAGACCCGATTTGAATGTGCCTACGATCTATCGGGCTGAACGTTCGAATGGCAGTGCCAAGAATAGTGTGGAGTGGTAGGAAATTTCGGTAACTAGGAAGATTAACAAAGCAAGCCAAAATCTTCCATACACAAAGGGAAGCAGAAACTTAATCTTAATTAAATTCTATGCACGCTTCTCTATCAATTACGTTCCCGATTCTTTACCCAACTCGCCCATCAATCGATCCATCCGTCGTGAGATGAACGTGCTTCGAAATTAAAGTGTGATACTGTGTGAACGTTAACGTTTTAAGGGGCAAGCCAGTTTACAGTTTAATTTTTTGCGTTTTATTGAAATTTAAAGTCTCAAAAAGAGGTGGGATCATGTTTGTAAAAAACCGAATGTGTCCTCATACTTCCCTACTTGTTCTCCAAAGTCTTAACGTGCTCTGCAAATCGGTACCTAAATTTATTTGTATCCATAATCTGTGACTTTGTTTGCAGTTAGTATTGAGTATGTATATTTCCTTATGAATCTTTTTGTTCAATTTTTGTTAAGCTTGACTCAGTATTTCTGTACAAATTGCAAAATTTCTTTTGTTTTATTACATGCTGACTACACAGTACCCGATACTAAAGGCCAAACAAACCAGTACTGACGATCATCAATGTTGCAATTCTTAGGCCAAGAGACACTTTATAAAATGATATTTTCGACATTTAAATATTTAGATCAATTTCCACAATCATATACATTAGAGCACTTCAAAAGCACGGTGCAGCACGTACCCGTTTGTTCACTGATGCGGAAAAGCCATGACCGACAAACGACTGATCGATCGGTGCCGTTTGCACACTGCTGGACAGATTTGAATTTACGTTTCCCTTCCCACGTGGCACCAGAGTCAGAGACGGTGAATCGCACATATACACAAACACAATTAATAGTTGTATACCTTAGGTGGTTTTACGGTTCAGTTAGGTTCGGTGTCACGTGTACGGCTCGATCGACACGTTTTACACATATGTATTGTTTCCATAAGCACGCCGTTGTTTCGAGTTCTTCCCATGCTGGTGGTACTCTAGTTTGGATCAGCATCTTGAGCATAGTAGCCTCTGTTGCTAATTTCGCATGCTCTACACGTGCTGTCGTGCGCTGATGGTAGCTATGCTGCACTGCCCCACGCTGTCTAGATGTACGCGACGCACCATACGCGTAATAACGCACCACACAACATAAACGCGAGCGCACACACACGCACCTGAATATCTGTACACCAGCGCCGTTTGATCGATTTTACTTTTATTCCCATATAAGAAGAGCGTGATTATTAGATGACGACGACGCGACCGTTTCAGGCGTGCGCGTACTACGACGCTTAAGGTTGTGCTGTGTGTGCGTGCTTGTCATTTACATTGCGGAATGGCGATGGTTTGGTTTCCATGTACGTTGCCACTCGCAGCCAAAACGCAGCGTCGATTAATGCCCCCTGTTGGGCGCGATTGGCCGCCGAGAAGAAGAGGTGTGCACTATTTATTGTGGCCACACACGCGCCATTGCATAACCTCGACCGGTTGGAGCAAACGTGCAACAAATTTGTACCAACATTTGAACATTACCTATCAACTGTCCGCTTTTGGAAGTAAAGGAGTGTTTGTCGCCAAAAAAAAAACAACAAGCTCCAGTTTCATCACTTGACACGCTATTTAGTGTTAAATGAAAAGAAGAAAACAACGTGCCTCACTTCCAAATACCAAGCGACTCGCGGTGTGCTGTGGGTGCAGTTCCGCATGTTCCGCCATCAGCAAAGCATAAAAATTATGCAACTTTCTCCCCATGGGTGTACTACTACGGGGGTCAAAATGTAGCACCGTGGGGATGTCGCAAAGTGACCGTCGTCATCGTCGTCTTCGGGGGAGTACCTGTCCTTCACGGCAAGTAAATGTTAATGTATCTGGTGTAGCCCCCGTACCTCACACGGGGAGACAAGTAACACCTCGTAGCTGCATCACAAAAAGACTGAGAGGAAGAAGGGAGGTGGAAAAGAAAGTTAAAACACTACCACCAACGGCACAGCACAAACGGGAGCCAGCAGCACACCAAACGGAAGGTTAAGCGCCACCCTACCCATGTTGCTGGGTGGTGTTAAACATTAAACAATTTCGTACGATCGTCTCTCTAGGGTCCAGCCCCGCAATGGATGAGGAAACACACACACACTCGTACAGGGTTCCCTATAGCCGTCTTATGGTGCCCTGTGAGCAAGACGATTGCAAGATGTTTTCGTTGCTTTCGCGGCCACCCGAACAACGGTCATCAGTCGACCGATGGACTGTTTGCTAAAAAAAAGGAATAAAAAAAGATTCAAACTTAACTACACACCACCTTTCCTCATCATCGCGTCTTGAACTGTAAAAGCCAAGTGTTTCCCCTTCTTGCCGCGTTGTTTTTTTACCTTTCGCCAGGGTGATTCACAGCGTGATTCCACTATCTGTGATGCAAAAGATAAAATTAAGTAAACTTTGCAACCGGAACGCTCGGTCGAACAATAACAAACGCCAAGATAAACCTGGACCCAGCCGTTTGGCGTGGTGAGTGAGTGTAAGCAAACTCACTTTTGCGGGGTTTTGAAGAAGATCTTCAAACTCCAAATCGATACAAACTCCAAGGTTGCAGCCAAGGTAGGGTGAAAACATTAGCAAAACAATAACGAACCGTACCTGTATTCCAGGAAGCTGAAGGAAAGTGATCTTCATCTGGAATTTTGAAGATCGTTTGCGATGTAACACAACAGCAGATGATGATGCTCTCGCAATCGGGAAAAGTGTTCAACTTTCGGCTCGCGAGAGTGAGTAAAGTGAATCGAATCGGGTCGAATTTAATGGGAGAAACAAAAGGGTTACTTGAGGGAGCTTACAGGGTTTCTGTAGCCAATTCAACGCAAGATGCAAATATTGGAAATGCTAATAACTTATTTTTACAATAATTTCTAGCTTCTATTACTGATTGGAATAGACTTAGCATACACTTGACTATGTGGAAATGGTATTTGAGGGATTGAAAATGCAGCTTACTATCGAAGTGTATCGATAATAGGCGTTCTTAAAGTCTTCTTTGTTTACATCTCGATTATGAACAATTTGACGATCCCGTCCCGTCTACAGGAATTTATGAAAATGAATCATTGCAACACAGTGAACTGTCCTTCGTATTTTATTCTAAGTTCTTCGGATGTCAACGTTTCTTGGATACTCCAAAACAACACTATTAGTTAGATGCGTATGTCTCTGTGCTATAACCAATGCTGCAAAATGTCATGAGTATCACGAGATTTTCATCAACGAAATAATGAACATATCCGTGGTAGCTTGATGCTCATTGCTGATAGTCAATAAAAGTGCGTCATGACATGCTGAACGCGACATGTGAATTCTTGAGTCCAACGCGATACTCTGACTAACAAGCTTAGCTTAATACTGGCGCAAGCATAATCATGACTTTTTCTGGCTGTGAACAGTGCTGCCAAATGCCACTGTTTCATTCACTAACACTTATGGCTGAAATGAAGCTCAAATCAGATCACATACACAACTGATATGATCAGTGACGATACTTAAACAGTTGGAGAAACAATCACATGTTTGGTGACATTTTGACCCAACTCTTGGTCACTCACTTGGTCACGACATTTTTGTCGGCGATAATCACGATATTCTTGGAATATACTTGGCGCGTGGGCTCTAACAACAAAATGAGCATGCTTTCTCCCTCTATTTCATTTGATTATCTGTCGGGTCAAACAGCGCGAGAAAATATATTCATTTTGTTTCTTGGAATCACTCGCAAGCACTGTATATCTCCCATGACCATTGCGATGATCACCGACACAAAATGTCGCGACCAAGCGACTGACCAAGAGTTGGTTGCACACAATGTCACCAAGCATGTGATGGTCGCACTAACTGTTTGAGGTTCGCCTCTGATCATCACAGAAGAGCTCGTGACGCTGACATGATTGAACTCCCCACTTAAAAATAAATAATTTTAATTAATGCATCCTAATGTGAAAAACATTACATGCAACTCATTCACAAATCATAATTTTACGTATACACAAACATACGCCAGCCGTGAACCGTGGAATCATCGAACTTCGGGTCGAATCAATTTTGATCACTCACTTCTTCAAGAAGAAGCCCCGTTTCCCTGCACAAAACATTTCCACAACAGCACAATTTCATGGCTATTACACGGCCTTTAACATCGCCATTACTGGATTATATTACCACAATTCGTTGCGGCGGCTTCTCCGTTTAATTTGTGTTGCCTCTTCCGAAAAGCGAGCTTCCTCCCTTCCCCCCCTTCAGCACGTTCCGGATTCAATGCCGATGGTGGTGGTGGTGATGATGGTACGTACACCCGATCATATGCAAAAATTACTCCTCGTAATGGTTGAAAAGGCACCACACTATCTCGGGTTCGAGAAGCGCAACTTCCGTGCACTTCCGCCGCACGCGCGCTCGCGCACATAACAGAGAATTTGTGATAATTAACATTTTCACGCACGTACGAAGCAGAGTTGGAGGAGAAGAAAAACCCCCCTAAAGAAGGTGGATAGATTTGAAACACGCATGCGGTGGTGGCACGTGGCAAACGAGCGGAGGTTGGGGATGCGGAAACCGCGAACCATAAGCTGACACAATCGGCCTAAGACAATTAAGCGACTTCAATTAACACATTGCAAGAAGTGGATGGACTCCATACGCCTTGGAGAATGGAGAGCCTCAGGATTCCGGCAAAGGGTTGGCATCGAAACTGAAAGGAAGGAACAAAAAACCGGTCCAACCGGAAAAAGGGCACCAGGAAGATAAAGCTATATGGCTGTGAGAAGCTTAGTACACACGTCAATGTCGGTCCATTCGTTTCCGAAGACGTACACGAGTGATGCCTGCAAGAATGCCGGGACAAGTTATCGTCCAGGAAGTGCAGGTTTCGGAGGCAAGAATCAAGTTTTATTGGGGTGAGAGATGTTGTGTTTCCTTTCCTTTCCAGCCGCAGCGTGAGTTTGAACAGCCTGCCGTCGTTATGCAGCTGAAGTAGCTATGCCATGTACGCGACGATCATCAGCAAAAGCTCCGTACCCTGCAGCACTTGGTTTGACCTGTTTTCGTTTACCTTTCTGCCTCGTTGTCACCGGAGGACGCGAGTGTGGTACGAAGAAGTTCTGAAGCGACTGACCAGTTTTTGCCTGAGCGCGATAAATCCGGAACGCTGTCGGTTTCTACGATAGCGAACTCGCGCTCTTGTTTTACAAATATCATTAATCTAATTAATGGAATGTACGGTAGTACACGTTCAAGTACTCCCGGTGTACCCAGGGCATAAGTAGGGCGACGCTGACTGGAAGCGAGACCGTGCACTGCTCCTGCGTCCCGGTTGATTGTCCCGGGTCGCGCAATAAACGTGACCAGAAAGTGGGTCACGACAACCTCACAACAGTGCCCCGGTGACTGATGTATGTATTTTGGAGGATGAATTCGGGATTGGCAAAACAACTCCCAAAAAGGGTAAAGCAAATGTTGTACAGTCAGTTTTTAAAACGAGTACATGATGTTGGTGCCGAGAGGGGACAAGACACATATACTGTCTCGAGAATAAAACGTGATCGTTCGTAAAACTGAAATGGCGTCGTGTAGTGGGAGCATCGTCTGGTCATAGTTTGGAGACGGTTTTCCTTTAACGATCCGATTCTTCACCTGATCTTTACCACTAGGGTCGTGGTCGAATGGGCAACTTTCCAATTTTTGCACTCCATGCACCCAGACGGAAGAATGTTCGCATTGTGCGTTGCGGCCAAAAGCAATTCTCTGTGAGGGGGAGAGCGTGGTGCTGCACGATCATGCCGTACCCACTGGAACACATCCACCCTCTCTGTTCTCAGAATATGTAGGCAATATTTGTTTACACTATAAAGATGGTTGCATCCGTTTTTATTGCATGCCCGCTCAGCCGGTACAGATATGCGAGAAGAGAGCTGCCGCCGCCACCGCGGCCGTCGCACATTGTTTTCAAGTTTTCCTAAAATGCCATTTCGGATGCCTCGTGTTCCGATTTAGCGAAAGTGAATTCGGAAAATTTTCGAACGCCTCGAGCACGGACGGCACCGCTTTCGACCGTGCGGAAGGGAAAGTACGAAAAAAAAACACACACACACTTACTTGGAAGCGGCGTACCACTTCAAGCCATCACCCTTCCCTGGATGATCATTCAACCGTGGAAAAACAATCGAACGTACGCATTAGAAGTTACAAGTTGTGTCTTTGGCTAACTGGACTTCATTCATATTGCTACAGCACAAACAAGCATTCGCTGATGCTGTGCTTGATGCTCCACGCAGCACCACCGTGGGGGAATGCAGAAATGACCTGATTTTGGTTGCTATTATTGGCCGCAATTTCACGAAACAGGATTGTCGGTTGAATGTGCTATGATTCGCATCGGAAGGAAGCCAAAAAGGGAACGGGACTGGGTGTATCTGGTGGAAAGGTGTATCAAAACATTACCTGCTTAAGATTTAGGTCGAGGAGCAAGTGATTTGGCTTCATTTCCAGCACGCTTACGCAAATCATTCTAAGCAAATGCATACATCTGACATCCGCATAATTCGGACTACGAGACGTGTTTGAATGCAGTTTTAATAGCAATATGAGGTACTATTACAAGTTTGCGACAAGCACTTTGGTGATTTTGATAATCAAATAGTTGCAATTGCAATTGCAATTCTTCATATATTTTTATTTAAATTCATTTTCTCTAGAAATCGCAATAAAACCGAACGAATTGCCTTCATTCCAATATCTAGTTTACAATTATTGAGATTCGAATTTATCTTGATTCGAAATGTTATACTTCATTAGGTATACTTTTAGCACTACCTCCGTGAGAACAGCCCACTGGACCATTGGATAGGCGCACCGACTTCTACAACACCGGACGGATTCAATTCTCATCCGGACAGTCACACTGTAGCACCGACAAAGGCTATTCTATTCAAATTCGACTCATAAGTCGCATATTTAGTCCCTAGCAATGTCCAGGGTCCACTCCAGGTCCAGCTTGTCCGGTGTTGTCCCACTGTTGTATCAGAATGTCAGAATCGATTTCGTTTGATTTCGTTTATCATATGAGACTTTTGTTATCTTGGATCTTGGAATACCTTTCCTATCAAACAAGTATCAACGATTACATTTGCCATTTGCGGAAATATCACGAAAAGCATTGCACAAATCAATCATGGTATCGTTTTTTTCCTTCTCTCTGTACCAATTACAATAGCCACCTCACGCATGCGTTTAAGTAAAGTGTTGTTTAATGTCTTTTCTTGTTGCCTCTTCCTTGCTAGAACGTCTCTACCCACGTAATCGTGTTCCCTTGGCTTCGGGTTTGTCGTTTTCAAGCACTGTCCGATAACGAATGCATCGCCAATCAGCAGCAAATGCCAGACAACCGGACAACGGCTGCTCACGTACCACCAAGTTTGCGCACTCTCCCTATCAGCCAGCCGTCACAAAACCATCAAGAGGGTGGATGGATGCAGACGCGCAAAAATGACCATCGTTGGGTCAGTGCCGCGGAACATGGAACACTTGGATGACTCACAGCCCTCTTGGCGGGGAAGCGTCCACGACTCACTCGCTCTCTCTACCTATTCGGGGTCGGGGCGTGTTCTTACTGGCCTCGACTTACTGTTCGACTCCATTTCACTCAACCAAGGTACGGCTGTATGGGCTGAATCGAAGCGGGGAATAAATTATTTTGCACCCATATATTACACGTTCAACCAAATGTGTTTCATCCACTTGACTACATGCGCTGGTTGGGGGGTTTAAACTGAGGCCGTGTTTTCTTATGCTTTCTTTCGCAAGGGACGTCAGGCTCAGGTTGTTTGTGTGCGTTCTTCGTTTTTTTTACCTTGCTTTATAATATGACTTAATTTTGTCGGTAGAATAGACTTATTGAGCTTGTACCGCGGATGTAATGACAACTTCAATTTAATCGTACACCAGCTGGAAAGGAATTCAAGCGCAACCAACAGCGCCCGAGTATAGCGCGTGTTTACTTTTACAATCACTATGTAAACCAACCGTGTCTGGTTCTGGACTATGTGTACGCGTGGTACGTCTGGATGCAGAGAAGAACTGCTGTTGTTGGGGCGTGAGTAAGCCAAGAAAAGTGGCCACTAAAGATGCTTTAATAAAACAGCTCATCCAAGTGGCGGGGTGGTAAAACACAACGCAACGCGCACGATCGGTGATTCACAACAATGAACGATCGTATGGAGAGGAAAGATGTAAAACGATTTTTTGCAGAAGAAAGAATGGATGAGTCATGGCATAGAAAAGAATGAATTTAAAGTAGTATAGTGAATGATAGTATCATTATCACCTTCGTTCTTTAATGTTAGATTTTCTATTCATGTGTTTGTTTTATCAATTACATTATTTTTCGTCACTGTTTCATTTCTAATGCTTCCTGATTTATTATGTTCATTTTTATACAAATTCCCAACATTTTGCAACATGATCATCACTTTAGATGTCTTTCGCCTAAACTACTAGAAGTTATAGACTTACTTAGGAACTAACCAAAACCAACACATCTTGAAATCCAAAACCAAACATCAACCTCCACCGTAAATAGGACAACAATAACGATCCTACCGAAACGAAGCAGGTCATCCGACGAGACGGGACGCACTTGGACCGACTGTTCGAACTGTTTGCCGCAGCTTCTGGCGTGAAAAGCCCCATGTAGCTACACACACCGGCACACACGATGGTCATTTATCACCGCGAACAGGGTATGGGGGAAGATAACGATAAAATGCCCCGTGTGTCCGAAAAGAGGCCACCCCCGGCAGTGGCATCGTATCGTGTGTATTCCTTTCTTTTATACGGAGTGACCCCTGCGGGCATACTCGAGGCATACCCCTCGTCGCTTACTCCCCCATAGCGTGCAGTGTGTTTCGGTGCTTTTTCGCGATCGGTGTGCGGCATCTTTTCGCAGAGGGATGATTATTGATAGCGTTGGGGAAAGAAAACCACACCATCCGAAAAAACACTCACTCCGGTCTGGGGCGGCTGGTGCAGCATTGTGTTTCGTTTTGGTCGGGTTCGTCGATCGCGCCGAACTCGCATAGCCAATGTGATGAAATGCAATTAACGAGATATGAGAGGAAGCAACGCGTATCCAGTAACTTCACACACAAAAAAAAACCTTCTGCGATTAAGTTAAACAACGGAACGGAATGATTTTGGGCTCATAAAATCAATTACAGTGCTGTGGGTCAATTAATTATGCATCAACCAGTGCGCGCGCGCCGGACACGTGGGGCCCGGTGAAAACCACACTTTGGTCGTAAAAAAAGGGTCGTGTTGATACGTCGTTGTAATGGAACGAGGCAAAAATTGGGCCACAAACCAATCGTATTGGCTTAACACTTCACGATGGAGCAGCAAGCATTAAAGGGGTTGGCAACCTAAATTTTACGGTATGCGACGTCACTCGCAGGGGAGTGCTTAATTGGTCACTCGCGAAAATTCCGTTTACAATGGAAAAAATACGACACGAAACAATTAAATTGCCCTCCCATGTGTACACTTAACACGATTATTGCCAACAGTATCATTAGGTTGATTATATATAGTTTATATTAAAATTGATTTATTGTTAAAAACGATTTGGAACAACAAGTCCGAAAATGAGCAGAATTGTTTCCAAGGTAAGCTGCTTTTGCTGATCAAAAGGGTTCATTTAACCATATTAAAATCCACTAAACGAACCATATTGTTGAAATTTTGCTGATATGCTTAGAACGCCACATCTAACAAGACGATCAAGAGTGATCTCCCGACCAGTGTCGTAAACTCGATGGTTCTGTCGAAATGATGGCCTGGTATCATTTCATCCCCCAAAACGCTTTCAACACTCCATCCATCCGGATCGAGCGATCGCGGAAGCAGCAGTCAAAGATCACGCACAGCATCACCAACCCTCCCGAAAAGTCCCGAAAACGAACGCGTTCTTTCTTCCAAGAAAAAAAAAACAAAACATGATAATAATAAAACCGATCAAGCGCGGATCACTAACGCACGCACATGTTACGAAAAAAAGTACGAAACACCACCATTCAGCCCATTGCATCCCGTTCGTCGTGAGGGGAGTGATGTTTCGCAACTGCGCGACTGCCGACGGCAGAAGAAATTTGAATCAATTTCAGGGAGACCACCCCGGCGGCGTGGTCCACCAAACAAACTGTGCGTCCGAAATTCCACCCGCACCATAAACTTACGGCCCGCGCTGGATTGGCCCACCCGCAACCAAATGGGACGAAGGATGGTTTGGATGGCATCGATTTGATTATATGGCGGATTTGATTGACGCCGAGGAAAGTGCGCACAGCGCTGCCCTGATGCACTTTGAACGCGTCCAAGGGAACGGCGGCAAACGTTATGGTGTTATGGGTGTTAAATTGGGAAATTCGTATCGCCGCATCAGTCATAAACATTTGAAAGTAGTGGCAGATGATGATGCAAGAAAGTGTGCACCGCAACTGTTCCCAACCTGATGATGGTTATTGGATCGGGACGCTGGGAAATGGTTTCAATTGCGAAAGTTTTAATCCACCTTTGCTGTTGGTATTAAAGATGGACAAATTAGTGCAAATTGCTGCGCAATTTCAATACGCGCCAAAGAGTTTTTGGATGATCTTTCTACTAAGATTCCGTTATTGCAAGAGGGTTATATCTTAATTATTGAAGCACAAAAGTCGTCTAGTAAAAAAGGCACAACAAATCGCCAAGAACGGAAACAATCAATGAGGAAGCGAACGCAAAATACGTGAGAAACTGCTTCATCCCCAAAATTCCCCTAGTTAAAGAGGTAATGAATTTTCCTTGCTAATGAAACTCCATTTCCGTCTATTTCATCGCTCGAATCAGCGTTAAAACCCACTAACCCTGGCAACATGAAGAATGACAACAATATAGTAATAATTTTCCCATCATACATCGGAAACGTTCCGTAGCTTGCTTTTTGATGACGAGCGGCGACCTGTCATTATGCTTTACCTATCGCCTTAAACCAAGGCCAGTCGCAGTTAAAACGTGCTTCCGCTTGAAACAAGACTACAAACACCAAGTGGATGTTTATGCATCGGTCAATGCTGGGCACGCTGGAAAATACACCCAAAATCACACTATGCTACCGCGGTCAGTACCGATTTATACCGATAAACCGTTAAACGCCACCCTTAGTAGAATGAGTAGAAAATTACGTACCACAACACCAAGCGCCAAGTGGGGGACACAGGGGGAAGTCTACAGTCGTGTTGTGATCACTAGCTAGGCCAGAGCATGGAATTCCTCGACGCTTCGTCTACGAGAACCGGACCGGACGCACCCTAAAAGGAAAGAGAAGAAAAAACACACGACGGAGTGAACAAAAGAAAGGGAAATGAATCACAAATCAATGTTTGGACAGTGTACGAACGCGCTAAGAATTGCAGCCGAATGGTTTGTTGATCGTCTTATAAAAACCCGCCCGTGTCTACCAATCATTTGAGTCGATCGTTATTTGTTATTGACAGCTTTGGGAGCGGGGTTTGGCCCGCTTGGTGCTAAATCATTCCCGACGGGGCCAATCCAATCAATCGGTTAGGATGGTTGGGGCAAAAGAGTGCCAGCAATGCACGTAACTCTAGGTGCACCTTAAACGCTTACACACGCGCCGTAGTAGTAGTAGTAGTAGTAGTAGTAAGAGCTCATAACTCTGCTGGGGCCTACCCTGAGGGTGAGCTGAACGAATCGGTTTGGCAACCCGGGGGGACAGGGGGTAATCTGTTTTAGCGAATAGAGATGAAATAAATTTTCAGCAACTCAAGCCACCGAACACTCGCGATGGCGTAAGAGGTTAGCCGGTTTTGGGACGGTCGGTCGGCGCAATAACACCGGAAGTCCGGTGTAGATCAGCCGTCAGGCGGTGTCATGCCGGTGTCAGCTAACGAGAAGTGATTTACACAGCACAGATTGATTCCGATCAAATTGCTCCCGTTTTTTTTGTACGGATTTTGTGTTGTAGGTCAGCAATTTTTTAAGGTCTTTTTTGTTGTTGTAGTTGGTGGTGGTGGGTTTCAATATTGTAGGCCACCAGCTTGCGAAGAAAGTGAAAGGCTCGCTTTAAGCGGACGTATGCGTCTGTTGCAGAGGTTCGCACGTGTGACGTACCAAGTCGACGGTAGAAAGTCAAAGAATTAGTAACGCGCTTTTGCAATCCTTGGTGAATTGATTAATGCAATGCAATGATCTTCACATTGAACTGCGTAAAATTAGTAAATAAATTAGTTGCTAAGGATTAACTTACAATGAGAAGATCAGATGAGATGAGAATATAAGATCTCATTTACTAGAAGCAGGATAGTCTAGTACCTTTGTCGTTATGGCCCCTAAGATTAAAATTTCAAAACTATGCCGAAGTACAGATGGCCCAATAAATAACTCCAATCTCATATTATTCAGTAGCTAAAAAGGTTCGCATTCAATATTTGTCCATGTTGCTTCAAAGTACCCAGCAAGGCGCACTGCTTCGACGACACGATCCGGTCAGGGGTTGGCCTTCAACCTGCCTGCAGAAAAGAGGGGTACCTACCACCAACAGCAAACGCAAACTTGTCCCTCTTGCCGTCAGCCAACCCAAGCGTCTAGGTAAACTACAGGTGACGTTGCTGTAACACACGCAATTCCCACGAAGTAAAGCACAGGAAACGAGGAATGAGTGCTGGGTGGCGGTGTTGATGGTGCCAATCTTGCTAAAGTGAACAGCACAGTGTGTAGCTACGTTTTGCTAAACGTCTGCACGGCGACGAAGGCGTGTGGCACACGTGAAATGGCACCCGAAGGTGGCGTTTATGTTGAACAACGCATTCGAAGAGGTATTTTACAGCAGGTTCGGCGGCTCATGGGTAACAACGACACCTCTCTATGGACTAGCAGTGTGGTTTGGGTTTTTTTTGTCTGTCTGCATCTGACTGTCTACAAGGGTGACCGCAAATGCAAGCCCGATGTCAATCCTTCGCAGTAACTTAATTACCTACCCGTGCGCTTTACGGTGCAGTACCGCTCCCCACCGACAGAGGTGTTGTTAAGAGACTTAAAGGATTTAAGCGGGCTTTGTAAATTGTTTCCTGTTCATGTTATCTGCGCATCATACACGGCGGCGGGCACGTGGTGTTCGCAGGGGCTCTCAAGTGTCTTCAGCTGATCGCACACGTAAAGCTTTGCAGGTGATTTTCTTTGAAGAGACGCTTTAACACACTAAGCCAAACAGTTCACACATAAGTATGTCCCGTCTAATAATAAGAATACATTGAGTAAGCCCTATCAATCGAAAAATTTACGTCCTGGTAATTTGAGTCGAATTGAGAGGGCATCAAAATTCCATTTAAATTACTGCGGCTTTCAAAAGAGCATTCGACGACTAACAGCAGTTGGGACGTTCAAAGCCGCCATACCAATATGAAACCACATAACAACGTTTCGGGTACGGTCAAAAATAAAAATCCAAATCTGTTGTAACATTATTTCGCTCCCCGATTTTGGCTTCGATCGCAATCATTAGGCGCAATGATCGGTCGGGCGCACAACAGAAGCTAATGGTAGGAAATTTCTCCCTCGGGATGCATAACGACGTGAAGAGGAAAACAAAATCATGAACATAAAATCACTGCAACTGTGACGGCCATTTAAAGCGATCGCCGGTTTGGTCGGGGTGGCACGGAAATCACCCCACCCGGGAGGTCATTGTACCGCTTAATATCCGTTTGACAGTGATGAACAGCGAAGTGAGTTTCGCTTGTGAGGACAGGGGGGGGGGGGGGGGGGTTGGCGCCTATTCATGTGGTCGGTTTTTACATACAAACCGGCACAACATAACAATTGGAGTTGGGAAATTTGTTGCGTAGCCTGGGGTCGTGGTAGACAAACAAACGGCCAACCAGACTGACAGACAGGCAGGCCGGCCGGCAGCAGCACAACAAGTTAAGCATAATAACAAAACCACATTCGGATTAAAGATCTGCCATGTGGGGGGGAAACTGGGAGATCGGGTAAGGTTCCGGTGTATGGTTGACGATCTCCATACACACACCCGAATGTACCGATAATTGTTGGTAGAACCGGGACCACAAAGTCAGCACATCGTAGGCTTAATGGCGGATATTATGACGCGAAACGATCAACTGGCCGATTTGACGGCAAACGGTTGTGGGGTTATAGTAATTTAAGCTTAATGCAAGCTTAATTCAAATGCGATCGTTTCAGAGTTTAATGTATTCTGCAGTATGAGGGCAAACCAATCGTAGTTTCAGTTTGACCCGCGATGTCACAGACGAAACAGCGACGCACGATTGAAAGTTTGCAAAATAAAAAGAGAAACAAAAGATATTAAACAATTCCCATTAGGAGTTGTGATTGTGTGCTGTCATCGGGCATTTGCTTTTAAACTTTATTGGCCACTTTCTATCAACAGGCCCGCACGTCAGAGAAAATTAATTAACGGAAATAAAACCCCCAACCGTGATGTGCGCGCACACACTCACACGCGCTTTAGAAACCGAAACCGTCCATCATTTTTATGGAGCGAAGCATTGGCCGACGAAACTAAACATTTCAACGGATCGTCTAAGAGCAAGCTGCTGACTCGGTAGCTCATCGTAATGTCGCCGCCTGCAGGCAGGTGAGAAGAGATCCACGCGGCAAGCGAAGCTGCAAAAAGTCTCTTCCTGTGCGAAATTGTCCCCTTGGCTGCAATAATTTTCCAGCGCATTTTTATGTACGGCCACCGTGCACGGGGGCCCAAGATGGCCGGGCCACACAGCATCAGCGGCACACACACACACACACACACACACACACACACACACACACACACACACTTCACCACTTTCACTTTGACGGTGGTAGAAGGAAGAGTGCCACAGCAATAGAGCCGGCTTCCCGGAGCCGCGGTACGGCAACCCCGTAACAAACATTGCGCTTAATCGACCGGCGTTAACAAGTTTAATGGATTTACATCAATTTACGAGTGCAACAATCGTATTAATTTCAACCATTTTGCTGCCTCGGTCGGTTGGAACGATTGGGATGGTTGGGAGAGTCTAGCAAACGCGCAGAGTCGAGTCGACTACACGTTGGGGAAGCATGTGTGGACGGTTGGATTTCAGGCCCGCAAAGGGTCTGCTGCTCTGAAGCTATGCCGGTGGTGGTGTGTGCTGCAAGGAAATGCGAGATATGCTGCCGAGTGTGTCCGGAGCCAATCTTCTGGCGATTAGAGAAATAATCCACCAAACGGTGGGCGAAAGTGAAGCAGTAGTGCAACAGGGTGGCAGGGGTATAATTTTCCTCTTTTTTTAACTTTCCACGAAGAATAGGTGTAATTTAATCATGTGAAAATTGGTTTCATTTGATAACGAGATTTCTGCAATAAAAAACAAATCGCAAATGTAACCTTCAAAGTACATGCTCAGAAGTTGACCCATGGTGAGATAAAAAGTCGGAAAAGCAACGTAAATAATTAACAAAAATAGCCTTCTACTTACACCCAGAATAGCGTGAAGCCTCCAAAACAACCGGAAAGAATTTCGAAAATTAAACAAGATTCCAGTCTCAAGATGAAATGCTCAGTACTTCCCTTCTCAGCGGCGACCCTGGTAGCAGGCCGAACTGAACTGTTGTAATGAAAATAATTAAACACAACAAGTACGGCAAAAATTAAACGAGCTCTGCTGTGCTCTTGCTAGAGATTCTCGAACCATTCTCGCTGTTCTTATTGCCTATCTGTCTAGTTTACGAGTGTGTTCGTCTACAAAATTCAGGAAAAAAGGTTCCAACGATCAGACAAACCACCCAGCACCGTCAAGGCCTCCAAGACCTCGGGGCAACGATGCTGTGTTGCGTCGTGATCGGGCTAGCGCACCCAAAGACACACTGTCGGCTTAAGACACTTTGGTTTATAGCATCATTCACGCTCGCACGGCTTGTGCGCCTTGTCTTTGTGCCGCGTTGGAAGTGAGATGGATGGATTTTATGCAAACAGCAAATGTGCCTTCGCGTACACAAACCACTACACCACCCGTCATCTCTTCTGGGCGTGGTAGAATGTAGATGAAACAGCATTCAGAAATGTTTTTGTTAGTTATGTTTGGTGTCTAGCATACATTCCGTCCCGGCGATGATCCTCGGCGCTCGTGCAAGTATGCTTGTTGGGTTATAATGACATCACAAAGGACGGTCGTCGAGTGTGAGTCAGAAAACGTTCACCTCAATAAGTCGTCTGAAAAGATAGCCTAATGTCAACGGTAGAAGCTTTCCAATGTGTTTAGTGTCACCGAAATCAAAGGCATGGTATTGCCCTTCCAATCAGCGTGCAATGCTGATGGTAAATATAGAACGGATGTCGGGTGATTAATTGAAATCCAACACCCGTTCGGAAGTTGTCAGCTGTCAGAGAGCGACATTGGCGGGAGGAGGATGAAATTTCATCTCCATGCCGATTCGCGGCCCAATTTGCAGTTTTTGGGGGGCGATTGCAACCAGAGAGCAAAGCTGTAGGTTACATCTTTCGGTACCACGATCCAACCGTGCGGCGCCGCCGTGGATCGATCGTGGATCAGGTTTCGTTCTCCGTTGTACCGGTAAACTGTGCACATTGGAGCCGTTCTTGCCTGGATGCTCCAAATGGGGGTTGGGATAAGCGTTATCGAGTGTGCCCCGTTTGGCATATTTCTAGAACCGTTACCCTTGTTTTCAGCTTTCTGCACGAACTCCACACCACGTCTTTCTGCTCAATCGACCGAATGTACCGATTCTGCACGATATTGATCGCCGGCAATGTGCGCCCGATCGTTACCAGGCATAAAGTAGGCCGGGAAGTAGACCTCACCAAAACGGTTCTGACTAATGGACTGCCAGCGGTACCTGAGACCGCGCTGAGCGCAGTGTTTGTTTACACTTCGTGTACTGCTCCCAGTGCTGGCGGCAGTGAAGATGATACCGTACCAACTTATAACCAGCCCACACCTCAATGCCTCACGCAAGGCGCGATCTCGTTTCGCCCCAAACGCTGAATCGTCTGGAATCAGAATGCTATGGTCAGAGCGGGTGTTGATTGGTGGCTGAGCAGCAAATTGCTTCCCCTAGCATATGTCCCAGCATATCTAGGTCAGAAGCCTCCACAATTCGATAGAGCTAATTAATTGGACAAACCATCTATTTCGGCCCCGTTCGGGAGGGAAGAGAGGTCCAACACAAGCAACCGGGTACTGGTGCTGCCACGCTCGTAAATAAATGGTAAGGTAATGGGGCACCCAAAGATTATATCTGCCGCGGGTCGGGTTTGGTTTCTAGCTCAAGGCTTTGCCACTTTCTTATAAACAACTTCTGCGCGCGCTGTGGTCAATTATTCTTTTCGGTAGATCATAAACTTCCACCGCGCCACGCTTCACCTTTTGCACTGTGGAAGATGATGCTTTTAAGGCCACGATCAAGCGCTATCTTCTTCGTCTGCAACGCTCCCCGCAGGAATAGTTTTCCCTTGATCTTTGCGCAGATTTTGAAATCTTTACTGTTGATCATCACCATTTTATCGCGCATACAGGTGAAGGAAGGACGGGGTAAAATGTTTGTAGGACTCGAGTGGAAAGGTTAAGATCAATTATTTGAGCCGTGTGCAGAAATGAATAATTATAAAAAAAAAGCAGAACCAACCAAGACTTGCGTCACCTAAAAGCATTTCTAGCAGTAACGACAGGGGGCTCCCTAATGGAAGTATCACATGGGAAATATGCTGTGTGTGTTTATCCGTAGTATAAGGAAGCGCTTTTGTAAACTCAATCCCACGTTAGTGTTTGTTGTTATTCTCAGAGACTTCAAATACAGTCTCTTTCAAGTAATCAAACGTGCATGGTTTCTTTATCATTTCTCATTTGATTTCCGTAGTTCACCATGATTAGTTCCGTACTGTCTGATCCAGACGGTCCCAGACGGTCCACCAGCGGTCACACGTCGGTGGGTTTTAATTAATTTCTAATTGCCACCCAGTTTGCATAGGAAACCGATTGAGCCGACCCCGACCAGTGGTCCCGAACGACTACACTTCGAGAGGGAAAAGTCCCGTCTCCCCTGTTGGCCCTGTTGTCACTAACCGGTTCGGGAAACAACCTGATTCCTGCTGTGACTACACTTGGAGAAACGATCATGTGCGTGTGTCTGCTGGCAAGGGGAGTGATATTGGAAACGGCAAGTCCAGCCGTACCGTGCGCCACGCGTCCACTAATCAGCGTCCCACAGCACAGGTTCAAATGAGGTCATCGTACCGCCGTACAATACAAATACCCGTCGTTGTTGAGACGATCTTTCTCTTGGTGGGCAAGGAAAGCGTTCGGCGAACTGTCGTTGAGTCACCCCGTCAAGATGAATGTTGGGATCACGTAATAGTATGCGCGTTGGATGCGATTGGGGAGAGCCCCGCGCTCTGGAAGACCGGTGTGGACGAATCAGTTTTAACACATTCTCGGGGTATGTGCCCAGGGTTTCTTTATCAGTGGTGATATGAACGTTCCGGTTTGGTGGGTGTTTTCTGTTTTCTGGGTTAGTACTGGGGCCTGCTTTTCCGTGGGAACCAACTGAGGTTAGTCGTGTTTAGCAGGACATTCAAAATATTCGTTAGATTTAGATTTTGGAGCTCTTATTCCAAATTCTAAATATTAATATAACTTACAACATGTACAACATATAATATGATCGTCATATGGTTTGCAAAATTTGCTTGCAGTCAATCCAATGCCTCAATAGCTGGACAGATAATGCACTCCTCTCACCAAATGGCAGGGCCGCTGGGATAAAGAATGGATTATCTAATTCTCAATGGCAATGGGTCGGTGAGAAAGAGCGCCATTTTATGTAAGATCTAAATTGATAGGCAACAGGGGCACACGGCGTCCCAGAGCCCAGCATCGCCGGTAGACAATGGGCAGCAAGCAAGGCAGTGGTTAAGTGCACACAGGGCAGGCGCGCGTGAAGTAATACACAATAACCTGCCGAACTTCCCACCACCCTCCGCGATCCAGTATCGTACACGCCCCATCGCCAATTTATCTTTGGAGGGTTGGAGCAGAGAAAAGAAAAAAAACCCTTTCAATCGTACATTTGCTTAAAATGGCCAATTGCCAATTCCACTAACACCAATTTTCGCTTCGAGAGTTACGGAGGTTTTTATTTACTTCTTTCCTTTTTCTCTCTCGTGGTTTCAGTAGGTCGTGCCGATAGCAGTCCAATGCACAATGACACCTTTGTGGAAGCGAGTAGCAAGGGATGGCGGCAGTTTACAGCCACCCAAAAGTTGATAATTTATTTGAGATGCAAAAGCGTATAATAATCATCGGAGCTCTCGTAAGCTGACAGGAAGTAGCCAAAATACGACGGACGAGAGTAACTGAAAGTACAGGCTATTCTGTAATGGTGCTAAATGTTTGTTACATCTTGTCGGTTGGGCTGGAGTTACAGAATAGATGCGATTAAGTAAGAGCAATAATTCACTTATTTATTTTACGCTTCAATGCAATTGGCAAAATATTGACGACTTGAAAGGAAAAGCTCAAACCGCGAATAAAAACCACGCATTTAAGTGGCACACACACGAATGAAACACATAATTGACCATTGAGACAATGCTGAAAAGGGACAATACGTACGGGAAAAGGCATTTCGCACAAAGTACAAAACAGACATCAGAAAGCAAGCCAGTTAAACCTGCTTCTCGGTGGTAGGGCTTGTTTGTGTCTGGGGTTGTAGCAGATAGTGCGCCATTTTTCTCCCCCCCCAGTCCATCTTTCACACTTTAAGCCACTTTTTAATGGCAGCATAAAATAACATACATTTTCCATCGAGACAACTTTCTCCGCACGACGCTGCGAGTGTAGGTTTGAGCGTAGTTGCAATACATTGTTCGCTATACAAGGTGGACAAGCGAGGTAACGCTCTTCTTAACCCTGCCAGTCCGACAGACAAGATATGGGAGTGATTAATGGTCCAAAACATGTATTTGGCAAAGGAAACTGTTTCTACTGCTTCTGTAGTAAGTGCTATAAAGAGAAATTTTAATAAAGTACCATTTTTATTTACACCTCTACGCTGATGATCAAAGACAAATGGACGTATGTCTACTGCAGCGCTGTGGAACGATCGCGATGGAACCAGATATACCTTTGCTTTATTTTAGTTTATTAGTCTTGTGGCTCCATTAGGAGAAAAATCAACGCCGTCCGCTTCACGTGGGTGTGAACTGGTTTCGTATTTATTTATTTTACAAACGAAAAAATCGACCCCACCAACTGCTTAATCTAAAGTTGTATGTGGAACAAACGTTGGTTCTAGAGATCAGCCTATTGCATCAGGGATCGGCAACTTGGTATCGGTAACAGTACGTAATGATTAAAATCGTCTTATTGTTGGCAAACTTTGAATGTAAACACAATCACTAACTTACAAAACTTTTACGAAATCTCAACCTGCTGATCAAGCACTTAGATCTAGAAGCATCGCTATCTTTCTTCTGAATATTTAAACGAAGGAAATTTAGAACATATCGCACGATCCCTGATCATTACGGAACATCTAGCACCAAACTTAGCTGTGGTTGCCCAAGTTTCGGTGTGTGTCAGCATGCTTGCCGACAGCTTAGAACACTCCATGCTCGGAACCTGTGCCCCAAATAGGGAAACAAGCCCAGGGATTTCGTTTCGTACGCTCCCACTGAAAGCATGCTTGCCCCCTCAAGTAGAAGGCCCGGTAGTGTTTGTGTTTATATTTGGAAATTCTATCTCTCCCACGCGCTCATCGCGGCAAGGTGAAACACCGGGTGAGGGGGCACAGGGAAGGGAAGCCTCGTGTTAGGGAGGGGAAACACTTTAGCTGCCCGCGACCACGAGCACACGAGTCACTAAAATTCAAATTAACAAACCGAACCGGCAGCTACCCTGGCTGCCTGTGTGTGAATCGATGTGCGTTTACGCTGTGGGTTAGTGCGTCGTCACTTGATTAGCCATAGGGTCGGGGGCCGCGTACTTCCACACATACACACACACACACGCACCAAGCCGAGCACGCCGCGTGTTGTACGTTCGGGCGGGCGCGTGAAAGCAGTTAAACGAGCGGGGAGATTTGTGGGAGATCTTTCCTTTCACTTCCTGCGTGCGTGCTCAGCGATGGGTCTGTTGGACGTTCAAGTTGCATAACTGGGATTGGACACCACGCAGTGGGGGATTGAAATTAAAACTGACACAAGTATTGGAACGATCGATGATTTTTTTCCAGCAACTCGTTTTGTATGTTTTAAGACACATATTGCCATCCGTTTGCCAAAACCACTGCCCAGAAACTCCATCTGCAGCACAGATAATCCGCCAAACACGAGCGGGACGTTATCTCGTGATCCCACATTTAGACGCTGTTCTTCTTCGCTGCTACATGTGACACATGCGCTCTGCTCTGCGTGCCTTTGCTGAAGCGATCTCGTTGCTTTTCCCCTTGGGCGCCTCTCTACAGCGGAAACCATTAATTTCGCTGTGTGTTATGCTTACGGTGTTATGTTTTTATCATCATGAGCATCATCGTCACGATCATCGCCTTTCTCATCGCCCTACAGACAAACCGACACGATCATCTCACACGTTTTTCGGTGAAGGTAAGACCAAAGAATGAGTGAGATATCGGTTGGCCATAATGTTCTCTGCCAGCAATGTGACAACTTAGACAACTGGAAAAGTGATCGTACGTAACGTCAGCTACCGACCTTTTTTTTGTTTTGGAAAAGACATCAAACACGCTCAGACGTTGTGATCTGCGTATTGGTCCACAGTTCTTTCCCTTGGGAGGGGCATTAAGGCTTTACCTTCGTCGGCTAGGGATTAGTGAAAGATGACTCCACTTTAGAGTTGCTTAATGCGTTTTTGGTGTGTCTTTACCGGCTAATGATACACTTCCTACATTGGTTAGTCGGAGTCGAGTTTTCCGGCTGGAAGATCATTTCGAGCATCATTTGTAAGCGGTGATTTGTGCTTGATGTAACATGTTCAATTCGTAACGACACGTACACACAGACATTTGGATGATTGAAATTCACCTTCTCAGGGAGACTTCACTTTATAAGATGAATTCGTTTAAAACACAGCATGCTTTGGATTAAAACGATCATCATTCAGCGTCTGTCCGGTCAGATCGACACAAACCATCACCTCAATGATCGTTAGCGTTAGATGACCCATGTCCCTGACAACGGGCATTAAAAATCTCAAAGCCATCTCCAAAGCCTTGCCTCCAAAAAGGTCAACAGAACAGGGGGAGAGTGCCTCGATGTAGCCGGTGGGACACCTTTTTGGAGCTGTTTTAAGCGCACCCTCCCTTCCAATTGAGGCAATTTATGAGCACTCATGTTCATCGTGTGGTAAAGATGAGGTACATCACTTTAGGCACAGGATTTGAAGGTTAGCCCAAAGGTCCAGGGCCGGACCAAAACCACACCGAAAACGGTACTTCTAAGCTCTGTCTAAGCACGAGGCCTACACTATGCCGGGGAGTGCATGAATTGCGATTGGAGCATACGATTGTGTTCTAAACGATCATCATCATCTCCGCGTAACGGACACATCATCATGGCTAGAGAACTCAAAACAGAACAGCACAGAAGAGGCCAGAAAAAATATGCCGAGCGGAAAAACAAATGCGATGGTTGTGTGTGATTACGCACCACTCGCATTATCGCGTAATGTTCGTGTGGCCGCGAAAAGAATAGATTGATGGCGACCTATGGCTATTTGTTCAACGTGTATATTGTTGTGTGTTCTGCCCTATTGGAGGAGATTCATGAGCACCACCTCCTAGCCAGCCCACGGAATGTATCCGAACGCTCCAAAAGGCAAACCCGATAATTGTCCGATCATTGTAGCGTCCCAGCGAGGTTCTATTAGCTTCGGTTCGCCCCACGGAAAAAAGGACCCAAACCGCTCCGGGTACCTCAGAACAAATTGTAACGTGTGGTGGGAATGAGGAAACCGTCTTCGCATCTTGGGCTCGGTTAATGGCTGTTGAACTTTGCCGTTGAACCGCTAGGTACACACAGACACATCCGTTTTTTTTTGCGGCCAGGTTTTCTACGATCGTGTAGATAGAATTTTGCTGCTGCATTTCATTTGCCGCATGAAAGCATTCGTGCAAAAGAAAGCATTACCCTTATCCAGGGGGGATTCGTGTTCTAAGGGGGAGAAACATTAGATTTTTGGAGCGATTTGCTAACTTTGTGAAGATCTTAGTGGGGAGAGCATTAAGCATTAAGTATCGTTCTACCGTTTCTAACGTAGCGATATCGCTGCTACGATCGGTTATATGGATCGTGTGTTTTACGGGCTTGTATGTTTTGTTTCTGATTGGCCAATTTACTGTTAGAATACGATGCCGGGTGTAGCGAGGGTGCGATGATCTCACCAGTGCGATGGTTGAGATACCCGTTTGTGATGTGTTTCTTTAGCTAGAATGAAGCCAGTTCATTGGATGTTATAGTTGGTTTTTGAGTTGGAACGTTGAAGATGCATTCCAACAACAAACTGCTCATCCATCGTGCTAGTAACCTCAATTTCCACGTGTCCAAAGCACTTCTCATGTTAAGCAAATCAACTCAAAACACAAAAATACACACACACACAATTGTCATCCATGTCGATCGGGCGGTTGGTTAACACTCTTGTATGCATCATGTTTATCCACCGGCCAACATCTTGGTCGGCGGAGGAGAACCTGTGCCGGCGGTGTGAGCCCTTTCTTCTCCCTTACAAAAAATCTCAATGATTCCTTCTCTGTTCGGAGTGTCTGTCGCTTTTTTTGTTGCTGTTGCTCCCAAGTGTGGTTGTTTATGACGGTTGTTTTGCTTCACCCGTTGCTTGACCGTGAGCCAACCACACGAAGAAGCGAGGGGTTGTCTTCTGCTGCGGCCCGTTGTCGCGCTGTTACGGAACATCGGCGACATGGTTTGAAAACAATGAATCGTGGCGGTTACACGGTGCACCCTGCATGTCTTGCCCCGCACAGCTGCATAGGCTGCACCACCGGCGAGGTGGCGCGGGATGCATAAGTTAAAATGGAAATGTGTACCCGAAGGTTTAATGGGTCTTTTGGCTGGGAACTTTCTTCTGGCGCGCGAGGGTGTGTACGAATTTTAATGAAAAGCGTATGGAATTAAACATTCTCTGTTGAAAAAAAACCTCAGGCCAGGCTAGGTGCGATGAGGTAAGCGATTTTTTTTGTTATTTGCACAGTTTTGTGTGAGTGTGGATGGAAACATGCAATTACGGCAGACAAGAAAGCTAAAAACCTTCGTATAAATACAGAACAAGTACCTGCGTTTCGTCTCGAATATACTATCTTGCTGACGTGTTGATGAATAAAGTGTCTATTCTGCTCAAGATGGAATAATAAGTTTGGTTATCTTACTTTATTTTCAATCGATCGATGCAAACAGTATGTACGATTGTGAGTTAAAGTTGCATTGACTAAAAGGAATAAACAAAGCCCCACCGGGCCCATCAAAACGTGTCGCAACAAGTCTTCGAAAAGGTCGTGAAGATTATATTTGTATGAGGTTCTTAATGTATGCACAGCTTGTCCCTGTCCCTGTCACCGGAAGTACTGCCAATAGCTTCCTTTCCGACAACGAACCGTACTGGGTAGCAGGCTGAAGTCATGCTTGCCTTTTACCGAACGTCAGAGAGAAAGATCACAGAAAGAGCAATAAAAAAAAAAATAATGGCACTTCAAAAAGTGTCTCCGGCCAAGAACGACGGTTTCTCGGTGGGTGAAGGAAGCCTGAGATCGGGATCGACCTTAGGCAAAGTGCATTTTGATTTATTTGCCTGTACACAATTTGCTGGAGAAGATTGCGCTAATTAATAATAGTCAAGCGGGCGTTAAAGTGGCCGACGCGAGCGACGGGCACGATCGTGATTAATTTGTAGCTTCGCTGTGCTTGTTTGGTACCGCGCAGTTGCGACACAAGTTACACGCATCTTTTTGCGGTGATTGGGCAGAAAAAGGCAAATTTAAGAAAGAAGTTGTGTGATCTTTTTCACGTACAAAGGCAGTGCATCATACGATTAACGTGATAGTAGTTAAAACAGTAAGTAATAGTAAAAACAGCTTAAGTGAGCATTGAAAGTCTTGTGAAAATAGATAAATAATTAAGGCTTGGACAGAGGTGAAATAAAGAGCACAAGTTGTCCAATATAGAATTTTTACGCATGTCAAGACGAATGATGTGAAAAAGGGGTCCATCCAAATTTGAGGATTTTACATCACTTTGCTCAGTTCTTGTTTTGAGGTGTAATTTGAGGCGTAAGTCTGGTTTTGAGACGTACAAAGAAAGGTTTTGTATTGATTCGATTGTTTTAAGAATCTAATAGTCTATTTACTATGCTTATTTAAATTGATGAAACCATTTTTAAAGTAATTTCTTCTTACCTGGTGGATAAAAGGTGAAATGCTTTTATTAAATTTTCACTTTTTTACTCGTTCGTGTTTTTTTTCAGTTGCAGGATGTTTAAGATGTTCTAAATTCTATTTCACTGCTCGTATAGGCATCACTTTTCTGTAAGATCACTAAAACGGTTATGCTTTTTCACTTTAGAAACCTAAGCTAAAGAAGAAGACATGCATACATATTTCTATTAATGATGTTAGATGATATTTTTGGTTTATTTTTAAGGCCTCCACCCTTTTAATGTTAATGACAAAGTGGTTCACAACACATACAAAAGCACTATTTGTCATAATTCCTTCTCGAAGTTTCTTTTTAAGAGTCGGTGGAATCTTGTAATATCGCATTCCCCGGTTGCGATTTCCTTCACACCACCTCGAACGGGAAGGCGGCCCTTTACAACACCACACGCCAGTGCTGCGAATTCGTCAGCCGATTGTCAGATTTTATGTGCCATTGTTTGACTGACCACCGGAGGCCACCATCGGCCGGTGAGGATAAGCATGGAACGGGGTTGGTTTGTCGATGATTAATGCTGCGCCAGTTGCTGCCCATGCTGGCCACTGTTACACCTACTCATACACCTATACGGAGCGTGGTTTACTATGCTCCCTTTCGGCTGGGTCCTGTCGCAGTCACAACGCGGGAATGGGGCGGTTACTTCTGCTTTTGTCGTTACATGGTCCAGTCCATGGGGTCACCATGGGTATAGCATCCCCCCAAATCGGAAAGGGCCGGGAGGTTGCAGAGTTGGGACCCTTTAGCCCAGACCACGGGAAGATGGAACGATGGAACCGGTTCTGCCAGTGTTTTCTGCTCCTTCACCATGACCACCGCCTCTCGCCCATCGCTCGTGATCGTGCCCAAATGGAAAACCTGTCTTCTTTTCCTTCTTCTCGTTTGTACTGACACAAACACACATACAATGAAACACACATACACACACAAGCACACAAAACATGCAGCACGATCACGGATGTGGCGCTTGTAACGGGACAGGCGCACAGGCACATATTTTGTGTAACTTAGATATTTACAAAGGAGAAATATAAATAAAGTGCTCCATTCACCGAGCAACAGTCACCAGCTCGGATGGAGTGGCAAAAAATGTAATCTGCTCGGTTGTGTAAATTTAACTGGATAAAGACGAATGATAACACATCGTGGCAGATTCGCTGCAACGTTGAACGCACGCACGGCCCAACGGTTCGCACTTGTGTAAATATGCCGAGGGAAAGAATTATCTGCACAAAGAACAACATAGTATCACAACAACAATAACGTCAGGACAGGGCACACAAAGCAAAATTCCTCAACAAACTTCAGGGTTGTGAAGAACACAAATCTTCAGAGTACACTTTCCCTTTCCCTTTCGGGTGTTTTTTTCCTGCATGTTTTAGGTGCACAAGCAATACACAATCACAACACACACACACACACGCAAACTCAACCATAAGAACCATGGATTCCAGATGGAAGATCACTCCGATCGCCCGTAGCAATGGCGCAAATTTTAATACACAAAATTCGTTATTTCAGCTGGTGCGCTTGATAAATCGTTTGCGGAACAAAGTGAAGAGCCCGTACCGTGAGATGTAGCAAAGAATATACGGCCTTCTAAATAAAATTAACAGTAGCAGCAGCGCCAACGCACACGTCGGTCCGTCCTCACTCGCGGGCGAAAGAAATTTAAATGAAAAAGGAAATGATTGAAATGAAAGAGCTTGTGAATTGGCTGCCCAACAAGCAGCACAGTGCTGGCCACCAATACATGTGCAATCTAATGGATTGCAGGGTTGGTGAACACAACGAAGATGCGTTTTATTTTAAAAAAATGTAAGCACTTTATTTAAGATTTTCCAAGTTGTTTGAAGTAAAAAGGTGACATTCACTGAGTTTAACGAAAATTAATGATTTTTACCGTTAAAATTCCTTTTTCTATGGTTTATGCATAATACAAAACTGCTATTGTTTATAGTTTTTTTATATTTTATTGCGTCTTTGAGCCTATTGGTCCTTTCTCCTCTCATAAGATTACTCTGGTGTGATTACTAACAAGTAATTTGCAATGTAAAAAAATATTCCTCACACCCTCCGACACCGCGTTGGTACGCACTGTAAAACTTCCGACAAATGTTCGGAACTGCTTTTTTGACAGCCGAGTGCGTTGACAGCTCCGACAACGTTTGTTGATGTTTTGTGGCTTTTGTTTACATCGGCTACGCGTATCGGTGCGCGAGGGTTTGCTCACTTTATTTTTTGTGTGAATATTTAATATATTTTGTGTGTGTTTCTTATCATTATTACTTCCACTATAGTCAGGTGATTATTAAAACCCTTGTTTTATTCTCATATCAAAGTCACAACTCAACAAATGATAATTTTCTCCTACAAAACAGTCGTATCGCCAGCAAGAAGAGTCCGCCTGCAGCAAACGAAAAACAGGTGTAGAATTGTTTATCTACCACCTGAATAGTTTAGCACGTTTCACATCCCGTGCGTCAATTTGATTGTACGTTTTTATTTCTGGTCCTCGGACGCTAGTATTATCGCTACAAATGGACGTGCTATCGAACGAAAAGTATCTTATTGCGCGCGCGAAAGAATCCACCGATCCGTACAAAGCGAAGGCATGGATCATAGCGGCCAAAACACTCTTCCCGAACGACTTCGGTGTGCAGGTTGGTATATCCGCTCAACTCAGCCGTTGGTCACACGATAATGGTTTTTTTTGAACAACTTCCACATCCAGTTTGAGGCGTACGAAATCGAAAAGAATGCAAACAACTTTGAGGAAGCGGCCAAGTGTCTTAGCTACATGTAAGTGTAAGCGGGTGTGCTTGTCCCGGGTATCACCTTGCTACAATCTGAACTTACGTTTACGTTTTGTATCTTTATTCCTCTCTCTCACAGCGTAATGACGTTCCACGGGGCGCACCAGACGCCAACCAGCTTGCTGAACGAGATATCGCTCATGACGAATGCGCTGCGCATACCGGAAGGTTGCACCACGCCCGAGCAAGAATTTTACGTGAAGATGTTCCAGTACATCTCGTACGAGGTGCAGCATCAAATTTTGCTACTAACAGCGGCACACTCGAACAACAATCTCGACCACTGTCGGTTGATCCTGCTGCTGCTGAAACGCTTTCCCCAAGCGATCTCTACGCATGCGGTAAGTTGGGAGTTATAATTTTCGGGGTTTGAAGCGCATAATCACAAACTCAAAATCCTTTTCCATTGCAGCCACGATTGCTGGAGACGCTGATTCAGAATGTGGCGATTCCTAGCTTCAAGGAAATGTTGTTCAACGAAGCGATACCCCTGGTGTACAACCGTGCACCGGAACTGGCACCTAAGCACGTGCACCGGCTAATGGCGGTCTGTTTCGAGTACTACCTGAACCAGATGCTGAGCGACACCGAGGATCGGGCCCGAACGTCGGCCGACTGCTGGAAGAAAATCTTTGAAATTCTGGACTTTTGCGGCAAGATGCTGAAATGGGAACCGTTCGTGCTGTACAAGAAGAGCTACAGCAAGGACGTGTACTGGCAGAAAATCATCCACATCTACAAGCTCGACCCGTTCCAGTCGACCGAAAGCAAGCAGATACTGTTCTGTGCCACGATTGTGTTCGTGCTAGCGCTGCAGGATTACATCGGGTATTCGAAGCTGCGCTCGAAGGACGGCATAACCGACACGGATGTGATACTGGTCGAGGCACTGAAAGATATGCCGCCGGAGGTGAAGCGGCGTGCGCACGAGGGTGCTGTACTCGAGATACCGCACATTCTGGTGAATGCTCCGGTCAGCCCGGACGCACCGAACTGTTTGCTGGCGTGCCAAAGCTGCTGGCAGCTGCTGCACTCGAACGATGTGATGAAGGCGGACTTTGCGCAGCTCATCCTGTGCATACCGCAGCTGTCCGGCTGGGTGCAGAAGTTCCTCATCGATCTGTACGTGTGCGCGGGTCAGCACGAGGAAACGGCTACGCTGCTGCAGGCATCCACCGGCAACACCGCCATGTCGCTGTTGGAAAAGTCCGTCCGCCAGTTTGCGCTCACGCTCGTGCAAGGCCCGCCGACGGTGCATCTGTTCGAGCAGATGGGCACGGTGCTGAAGCATCTGCCGCACGCACCGCCCGGCGGCCACTATCTGGAGAACGTTTCGCTCGCTCAAACGGCGCGCGTGCTCATGCTGATGCCGCTAACGAAACGCGCCATACTGCACTACCTGGTGCAAACGCTGATCGTGCTGCTGAAGCCGAAGCTGATCGAGATGGAGTGCAGCAGCTCGCTGCTGGGCAATATGCTCGTCCTGTCCCAGCTGAACTGGCCGCACGAATCCACCACGGTGGAAATTATTTTCGAGCTCATCAAAACGCGCCGCCAGTTCACGTACCTGCATTTCACGAGCTACGTCATCCAGGCGGAAATCATCGAGGAGTTTATGCATCTGTGGACGCATTCGCCCGACGTAAAGCTGGAGCTGGCCATGCCCCAGCAAAGCCTGGCGACCGGTGCCCGACGCATCGGGACGCGCGGTGCGGACAAGGGCGTAAAGGAGGACTTTAAGCTGATCATTCGGCAGCAGGTGGCGCGCAGCAACGATGACATCGATGAACTGTTGCTGCAATTCCTGCAGCAGCAGCACGTGGCACTGGCACAGAATGTGTTCGACAAATGAACAAAGTACAAGGTACAATAAAAAGCATTACCAAGATTCGGATGCAACCTAATATTGTGATTATTTCTCGGGTTTACAGTTATATCCCCATGTGCGTCCAACGGACGGACGCACTGGGTGGAGCATTTTATTTAGTTTATTTACAACCGTTTCTACATCTATCTCAACGCGCGCAGACAAAGAGCGTTCGTCTATAAGTGGTGAAGACCACTATGTTTTTTTTTGCTTCGCTTGAGCCGGTCTTGTCCTTGTTCGCTACGCTGTTGAAAATATTGGCTTCCGTATGTACGCACGGATGAGTATTATGCAGACAGAGGCATTTGAAGATGGCGCTCCAGGGTTTACGACTCCGGCTCGAACTGGTAGCCCTTGATGTTGAGCGTGATGGAAATGATTTCCTTTGCCGGCTCACCGTCCAGTTCGTTGACCAGACCGGTGTCTCGCTTTACTCTTGCTGTACCGGTCGACGTGGGCGCATCAGCCGCAGCTTCCGAGTTGGAGACCGCTGGACCATCTGCAGCCGTGTCGGTCGGATCGGCCAGCGCGTTAATATCGTTCAACGTTTCCGGGCTAAGGTGCCGGGCGGACCGACCGCTGGCTTCGGCAGGGAATGGTGGCAAATAAGTAGCAGGAGGATTAGTGCTGCTTGGTCGGTAAGGCTGCGGGCAGTTGGGATCGGGCGAGCCGGGATAGCACGAGGACGGCGTTGTTGTGACGAACGGTCGCGGACAGGCAGGATCGGGCGAGCCGGGATAGCACGGCTGCCGCGTGGTCGGTACGGGACGGGGAGTAGTTTGTGGGCAGCGTGGATCCGCCGAGCCTGGGTAGCAGCGGAGTGGTGGCTGAGTTGGGGGCTGCGTTGGTCTCGGTGTGGTTTGTGGACAGCGAGGGTCGTTCGAGCCTGGGTAGCAGCGAGGTGCTGGTGTAGTGGTTGGCACTGGTCGTGGAGTGGTTTGCGGGCAACGAGGATCATTCGAACCTGGATAGCATCGTGGTGCTGGTGTAGTCGTTGGCACTGGTCGGGGTGTAGTTTGTGGGCATCGTGGATCGGTGGATCCTGGGTAGCATCGTAGAGGAGGCTGTGTAGTTGGTGTTGGTCGGGGAGTGGTTGGACAGCGAGGATCGTTGGAACCTGGATAGCATCGAGGTGCAGGCGTTGTCGTTGGCACTGGACGAGGGGTGGTTTGTGGGCAACGGGGATCCGTTGAACCTGGATAGCAGCGCAGAGGTGGCTGCGTCGTGGTCGTGGGCTTTGGACAACGAGGATCTGTTGATCCCGGATAGCACACTGGAGCTGGCGTGGTTGTAGGCACTGGTCGAGGAGTGGTCTGTGGACAGCGAGGATCAGTCGAACCTGGGTAGCAACGCGGAGCAGGAGTTGTTGTGGGAACTGGACGAGGAGTGGTCTGTGGACAGCGAGGATCAGTGGAGCCTGGATAGCATCGCAGAGGAGGCTGCGTGGTAGTTGTTGGCTTCGGACAACGAGGATCCGTTGATCCCGGATAGCACACTGGGGCCGGTGGAGTGGTTGGGACTGGTCGAGGAGTGGTCTGTGGACAGCGAGGATCGTTCGAGCCTGGATAGCATCGTGGAGCAGGCGTTGTCGTGGGAACTGGACGAGGAGTGGTTTGTGGGCAGCGAGGATCAGTCGACCCTGGGTAACAGCGCAGCGGTGGCTGCGTCGTGGTCGTGGGCTTTGGACAACGAGGATCGGTCGATCCCGGATAGCACACTGGAGCTGGCGTGGTCGTAGGCACTGGTCGGGGAGTAGTTTGTGGACAGCGAGGGTCGTTCGATCCTGGATAACAACGCGGTGCAGCGGTAGTCGTTGGTACTGGCCGTGGAGTGGTCTGTGGGCAACGAGGATCAGTCGATCCTGGGTAGCAACGAAGCGGTGTCTGTGTTGGAGGCAGTGTCGGTCGTGGAGTGGTTTGCGGGCAACGAGGATCGGTCGAGCCAGGATAGCATCGAGGTGCTGGAGTTGTTGTTGGCACTGGACGAGGTGTGGTTTGTGGGCACCGGGGATCAGTTGAGCCCGGGTAGCATCGTGGAGCTGCCGTAGTCGTTGGTGTAGGACGGGGGGTTGTTGGGCAACGAGGATCATTTGAACCTGGGTAGCATCGAAGTGCTGGCGTTGTAGTAGGAACCGGACGGGTGGTCGTCTGTGGACATCTAGGATCTGTTGAACCTATATAATGATTAGAATGGTTATATATTAGAAAATTTGAACTTGCACCATTGATCAAACAGATAAGAAATAGGCTCACCTGGATAGCATGATGGACGCTGGGTTGTAGTTGGTCTTGGCACTTCCACTGGAGGCAAATATGTTTCCGAATCCGTCTTGTCCGAGCACTGTGGGTCAAGAGAACCTACAAAAACAATGGAGCGATTGAAATGGAATTCTTTCTATATTCCAAAACAAAAATAATGTCGTAAGCTTTACCTGGATAACACTTAGGTTCAGGCCGTGCCGTTGTTTGGGGACAGCGAGGATCAGTCGAACCAGGATAGCAACGTAGAGCGGCAGTAGTGGTTGGTACAGGACGTGTGGTAGTCTGGGGACATCTAGGATCAGTGGAACCAGGATAGCACGCTGGACCACGAGTCGTCGTTGGGACGGGGCGTGGAGTCGTAGTTTGTGGGCACCGTGGATCAGTGGAGCCCGGGTAACATCTCGGAGCCGAGGTGGTTGTAGGTGTGGGGCGAGGTGTTGTCGGACAGCGAGGATCATTGGATCCGGGATAACATCGAGGTGCAGGTGTTGTAGTGGGTACAGGACGCGTCGTTGTTTGTGGACAGCGAGGATCGGTCGAGCCTGGATAGCAGCGCAGAGGTGGCTGCGTCGTAGTCGCTGGTTTCGGACAACGAGGATCCGTTGATCCCGGATAGCACACTGGGGCCGGTGTAGTTGTCGGGACTGGGCGAGCAGTGGTCTGAGGACAGCGTGGATCGTTTGATCCCGGATAGCATCGCGGAGCAGGCGTTGTTGTGGGAACTGGACGAGGAGTGGTCTGTGGGCAGCGAGGATCAGTCGATCCTGGGTAACATCGCAGCGGTGGCTGCGTCGTGGTCGCTGGTTTTGGACAACGAGGATCGGTCGATCCAGGATAGCACACTGGAGCTGGCGTGGTTGTAGGCACTGGTCGAGGAGTGGTCTGAGGACAGCGAGGATCGTTTGATCCTGGATAGCATCGCGGGGCAGGCGTTGTTGTGGGAACTGGACGAGGAGTGGTCTGTGGGCAGCGAGGATCAGTCGATCCTGGGTAACAGCGCAGCGGTGGCTGCGTCGTGGTCGTGGGCTTTGGACAACGTGGATCGGTCGATCCTGGATAGCACACTGGAGCTGGCGTGGTTGTAGGCACTGGTCGGGGAGTAGTTTGTGGACAACGAGGATCGTTTGATCCAGGATAGCAGCGGAGCGGAGGCTGAGTTGTAGGTGTTGGCCTTGGAGTGGTTTGTGGACAGCGAGGATCGTTCGATCCAGGGTAACAACGCGGTGCTGTAGTAGTGGTCGGTACCGGACGAGTCGTTGTTTGTGGGCAGCGAGGATCGGTCGATCCCGGATAGCATCGAGGGGCGGCCGTTGTAGTTGGAACCGGCCTGGTGGTGGTAGTTTGAGGACACCGAGGATCGTTGGAGCCAGGATAGCATCGAAGTGGCGGTTGAGTGGTAGTTGTCGGCTTCGGACAGCGCGGATCAGTCGATCCTGGATAGCAAACAGGAGCGGGCGTTGTGGTTGGTACTGGTCGGGGAGTGGTCTGCGGGCAGCGAGGATCCGTTGATCCCGGATAGCAGCGCAGTGGTGGCTGTGTGGTGGGCGTAGGACGAGTTGTCGTTGGGCGAGGAGTCGTTGGACAGCGTGGATCGTTTGATCCAGGGTAGCACCGAGGAGCAGCAGTCGTCTGGGGACAGCGAGGATCGGAAGATCCTGGATAGCAGTTTGGTTTGTCCACTGGTGGCAAGTAGGTAGCTGTATCCTTCGACGGAACCGTTGGTTGCGGACAACGTGGATCAGGAGAACCTAGAAAGTAAACATCATACATTAAACCCTTTTTGACCGGCAACTCGGATGGCTTCACTCGTATTTACCTGGGTAGCAACGTGCAGGAGCGGAAGTGGTTGAAGGCTGTGGTGGCACGAATCCTGGACAGCGAGGATCCGACGTGCCCGGAGGACAACGGAGCACGGGCGTTCTGCAGCGGGCATCGTTCGAGCCCGGGAAACAGTTCAAACTCGAGCTAGTGGTAACCGACGGCACAGTGGGCACGATCGGCGGTCTCGTGGTAACTTGCTCCTGCGGAATCACTGGCAGGTAGATGGACACTTCCTCACAGCGTGGATCGTTCGATCGCAACAAGCAGTTGGGAACGCTGTCATCCTCTTCCTCCTCTTCCACCGTGGTAGTCGAAAACCGTGGCGTAGTAGGCGACGGAGGTGGCCGTGTAGGACGTACCGAGGGGCGGAAGGTCGTTGGGCAGCGAGGATCGGTCGAGCCGGGGAAGCATCGTAGTGGAGCCGGTGTCACTTCGGTCGTGGTTGGTGTCGGTCGGGTACCACGCGATCGGCATCGAGGATCACGCGAGCCTCGCGAGCAATCGGGACGCTGCGTGACGATCACATCGTTACAGCGATCGTCGGTCGAACCCGGCGCGCACGTAAACTCGGTCGTGGGAGCTCGCGTAGGGGCGCGCGTGTTCGGTGGACGAGTGCGGCGTGGTGGAGCCGTGGCCGGCGTTGTCTCTACCGGACGCGGTGGACGTGTGCCACGGCGTGGTGGTTGCGTTGCTGGCTCCGTGTATTGCGGTTGGGTAGGTGCAGCCGTGACCGGTGGACGACGGCCGCGCGTTGGCACGACCGGAGCCAATGAAGTCGTCTGCGTCGGCCGGCCGCGCGTTGGCGACGGACGCTTGGTGGTCGTTTCGACGGTGCTGATTAGATTCTCCTCCGCACACACCTGCGGTCCGCAGCCTCCGCGACAGATCTCGATGTCGCACTTCAGGAACACCTGCATACGGTCGGGGAACTTGAACGCCTTGATGCTGTTGTGCACCACCAGGGTGGCGCCCGAGCTGCCCGTCTGCGTCGTCTTTTGCCACAGCCCGAACAGCTTCTTCTTGCGCGAACATCCATTCTTGTCCGACAGCTGCAGCCGTGCGGTGGTGGCCGCCTCGTAGTCCGGGCTGTCGAACGCGTAGCAGTCCTTCACCGACACGTCGTACTCGCCCTTCGGGTCGCGCAGGTACACCAGCACGCTGAGCGCCTCGCCGATCTTGATGATGCTCGGGATGGGCGAAATGCTCGGATAGGTGCCGCGCTGGATGTCCATCCAACACTCGACGCCGCCGGTCGAGGTGGGCACGTTCACCACCTCCAGCTGGTCCACCACGAACGGCTTGAAGATGATCGTGTTCTGCTGCTGCTCGCTCTGGCTGCACGAGATGCGCCGGGCCGTGTCCCACGCCTCCTGCACCTCCTCGTCCGTCTGTATGACGAGCACGTTGTCGACGGAGGCGCACACGGCACAGGACGGCTTGCTGCCGCACCTGTCGTACGGCACGGTGAAGGTGAACTGCCGCCCGCCCTGGTTCGCCTGCACGTACCGGCACTTCGGGTCGTTGTGGTAGCCCTGGCTGTAGATGACGCCTTGGAAGTCGTCCTCAAACTGTATCGTCACGAGCATACCGCTTCGCTGATCACACTTGACATCGATTGTCTCGATGTGCGTGTGATCGTGCCCGCCGGCAGCACGATCGCCCTGGCGCAGCACGTTTCTCCTGTTTCCTGCCGGTGCGAGTGCATTCTGACTATCGCCGAACAGTTGCGCAACGGTCAGGCTTGCCTATGGAGGGAGAACCAAAAAAAAGGAGATAAAGGGTCAGCCATTCATTCTCAATTTGGAAGACGTGTGTGATATGTGAATTCCTTCCATCACATTCAACAGGTAGCATAACAACAGGGGGAGGAAAACAGTTTTTCACTTGAAGGGTCCGGCATTTGGCAATCGATACCCGAAAACTAAGAACAGGAGCAAAAAACAGTCTATTATACTAGCAGCAGGATTGTCACTCAATGTCAGTTACGGATACAGACAATTACGTCAGTAGATTATCATCAGAACCCAACAGATTGTGAGATGCATACGAATGACATTCGTTAGGTTTCGAATTAAACTTGTCTGGCGGTAGGGACACACGAGGGTTATGCTAAATGTCTGTCCGCAAGGGTTTCATCTTGGAATGTCAAATTAAATTCACTACATCACCGAACCGCCGACCAGTGCCCGGGACATTCTTGGAAACAATCACGAATGGTACGAATTCTTGAGTAGTTTCACTACCTAAGCTCTTCGGGGAGAGAGGAGTGCGTGCAGACTTCAAAGCATGCCTGACGTGCTGCTGACTAACCTGGAACTGGCTAGAGTGGTTGCTGCTTGGTAGGAAATTTGCTCAATGGTGCATAAAACTTATTGCTCAGTTTCAGTTAAATGTATCGCGACAAACAACTCTTGGAATTGAAACGTTCGCCATTACGGAATGTTTATCGAAAAAATGCTAACGCACCCTACTGTTTCACCAGTAAAGCCAAATTTGTACTGACAAACGAAGTATTAAATCAGCAAACCATTCGGTTCGGTTTATGCCAATTTGTACGTAAATTGTGGTATTACCGCATCTTCACGAGCCGTTCGAGGAATGGGACCGATTCGTACAATCCCGTTGGCGCAAGGTTCCATGTTCTCGGAAAAAGTGGAAGTAAGAAGAAGCGTCCTACGAAAGAGCCAGAAGCCAGAGGAGCCGCACCGAGAACTGAACCAATAATTGGACCAGTTCGGTTTGTGGTGTACCAACCAACCAAGGGGGGGGGGGGGGAGCTTTGTCCGATTTCCGACACCGATTCCAAGATTTGGCAGCTTGGCTTCCGGGTATTTACACCATTCGGCGTTTCTTTCACCCTGGTTAGTGCCAGATTGGAGCATCATTGTGCGGATGTAGCTCGACCAGGGCGAGGTGAATAGTTTTCCCCGGAAAATTAGATCCCAGGTTCATCAGTCGGTGTGTTCAACTAAGGAATGGGCTTGTTCCGTGTGTGTTTGTTTGCTGTGGCTTTCGATAGCACCGGGCCGCGGACATTGCAATGGCGAGGACGTGTCGTAAAGTTTGAAATTACCTTTGGGCCACCAACACCTTACTCCCTCCCCCCTGCCATCCTTGTCTAACCGATTGTACTGTACTGCGTGTGATTCACGCAGAAAAGAAAGGAAAGGCAAAAATGGGCCAAACGGAAGGGACCGTATACAGCACGTGATACGGAAGGTTGTTTGCAAAGGAGCTTCCGCTCCGATGGGTCGTCCGAATGGGACGTATTTTCGTTTCCGTGCCGTATCTCTTTTGCTCTCTGTAGCTTCACGTGAGAACTTAGTTAACCGGATGAGCTGAAGGATGGTGGCTGGAGGGACAGGAAGAGTCCAAAGGAAAGAGGCTGAAAGAACGAAACAAATTGCGCTTCTTACAGCAGCAGCAGCAGCATCTTTAACGGAGCGAACGCCTGCAACCCTTTCGATCCACCGTTAAGAGGATTGATTTGTGCCGCTCTCCCCCTTTTTTTGGTTCGACAATAAAATTGGCCCTGAAGTTTTGGCACAAGCAACCCTGTAACCCCTTCCGCATTTTTGTCCGTTCCATCTTTATCATGTTCAACCGTACTCGAAATGCTATCGTCGTGTCCTGCCTAAAGCCGCTGTGACGTTATTGTTTTGTTTGGCTGCTAACTTTATGCTTTCGCTGCTTTCCACGTGTGCTGGTATATGGTTGGGCATAATGCCTCTCTCACCCGTTCTACTGTTCGTCAATGGTTCCCGGTGTGGCGTAGTTACGTATCGGCGACCGTATCGATAAATGGGTCTGTGTCGCATTATTGGATGGCGAATTGGATGGATCCGTGCACTTTACCGTCCGTTACGTGATGGATGTCACAAGGAGCCTCCGTGTTCATCTTGTTTCGCATGATTTACGATTATGAAAGTCAATATATTGCAGCTACACACGGTGCTACGGATGGTATATCAGATCAGTTCAATTGTTCCGGGGAGGGACTCATAGACAGTAAGAGACATTCCGTGGAGCAGTCCTTTTGATGGTCGATTTTGTGAGCGCCATTTCAGCTGTTAAAGATGCAGAACAATGTGTGGAATTGGTAGGGTTTGTGAGAAGACAGCTCAGCTCAAGTTAGTTGAGAATCCGTATAAGACCATATATTGTAATATAGAACTAAATATGGCAACATCAATTCATGAATCAAACAATAAGAAATGCATTGAATGAAAACAAGCAAATAATAAAATACGTGCAAGTTTCATTCGCACCAGCGTTTTGTGGCAATTACTTTGAATTAATTCAAGGCAGGAAAAACTTCCAACGAAGAAGAAGAAAAAAACCCTCCAAAAAATACGACGAAACCATTTCCCAACAACGTGTAGTTGAAGACGGTTGTTCAATAAATTACTTTCCAACTTTTCGCGGGAAATGTGTAGCGTTTTTTTTTTGTTGTTGTGTAGGACTACACCTACTTTTGTTGATGCCGCTGTTAATGGATCCTTCCGCGTAATTTCGCTCATTGCACACAAAGTCAAAGTCAATAACGGGCGCTGGTGGAGCGCTTTTCTTTGAGCATCACCTTTTTTTCCCCGATTTTGCTCTCGCAGGAGAAACAGCAAAGTGCAAAGAAATAAAGTTTAAAAAGGAAAAAGGTAGCCTGAGTAGCACGAGCGGCGCATTAAAGGCAAAAAATGCGGAGATGGTACCGAAACCGGGGCACACTACCAATGTGCAACCGAAGCCGAAGCGAAGCAGGGATTTTTGCATTCCCCGTTGAAATAATAGACAAATAATGGCCGCACCGGTCCGGTCGGGGGTAGGGTAAATTAAATTTCACTTAATTTCCGTTTCCAACCTTCCACCGTGCCGTGGGATGGGGTTGAGTTGTGTTGGGGAAAAGCGTAGTGTTCCTGTGTCGCTCGGACCATCATTACTCGGGCGTACCGGAGACGCTTTGTTGTGGACAATTTGTTGCATTAAGCGTTGCTGGTGGAATGTGGTTGTTTTACGTTCGTTCTTATTCGTTCCAGTCCGTTCAACAGCTTTACAAAAGGTTGAGCATTGTAGCAAACGCAAGTAGGAAGAGTGTGCAAGTACTTCCTATTTTGTTCTAAAGGGTTTAGGTAATGCTTTTGTCGGAGACAATGAGGCAGGAATGGTGTTTGATTGGATGGCGAAAACGTACTTGACATCGCCTGTTCGTTTGAGGGTAGGGTTTTTGTTAATTTTATTGTCTTTTCTTCTAAAAAGGAATCAAATTACCGATGTTTTGCCATTGATCATTGATTCTGGGTGAAGGTTGATAGATCAATATCCGTTATAAAGGAAAGGTAGCTACATTCTTTTTATTCATTCCAGAAGGAATTTAAAATGATTTGCTACAACTGTGAGATGATTGAGTGACGTATGTTGTGGACAAAATATTTTATCACAGTATTGAATTTTTCAAATAACTCTTGTAGAATTTGAATCGATGAATTGATAAATGCTGCAAACCACATCTCACTGAAAGTGAAGTTAAGTAAAAAAATGACAAAGTGATGAAAACAAATGAAAAAGATAGGGAGAGAAAGAGAAATTTGTTTAAAATTGAAATTTTATGAAACTCTTACACAGAAATACATTTAAAACAGCCCGTTAAATTAAAACAAAACGAGGCACCCAGCACCCAGTATTACAAGGTTTATGAAAAAAAAAAATACATGACCAAATTCAATCTACAACGATACTAACCGTCCACATAAAATTCCAATTTGCAAACAGTGGAAATGAAGCTTAATGATGTGTATATGATGGACATCACCAAAATATCCAGCAGTAACGGTTGCGGTTCAAAGTAAGTAGAAAACGTGGAAACTATTCAACCGTCGATCAAATAAGCGCGAAATTCGACTAAACTATTACCACTTAATTAGCTGAATGGTTCTGCGACGCGTATTCAAATAGTTCACAGAACTTGTTTGGCTTACACGCAGTTTACCAGTAACTGCATACCATGTGTCCTGTAGAAATCGTTTACCATGAGGTGCTAAAAATCCTTCAATCCTTCCCTACCATTTAACCCCTATATTTGAACGGGCATGCATCGTGCCCGGGCGCACAAACCGAACCTAGACACACATCTATTCCCGGAAGGAAAAGATTTAATTAAATTCGCACGCCACAAGCATAGCTGGCAAAATGCAGAGTTCTATTTGCGGTTTATACAGGAGAGAGAGAGAGAAGGAGATGGTGCAGAAAGAACTATGGCAGCAGTATCACACATCATCCCAAACCGCCCCAACTTGATGGCAGATTAATTTTGAGGTTTGACACAATATAGTGCACCCACGAGGTGCACGCCGCTTCGTTTGCTCGCGGGATGTTCGAGATTAGAAATACCGCAGGGAATGGGAATTGCACGGTGATTTGGTCGCTGGCGTTTTTGTGACAAGCTGCACAAGTTTAATGCACCACGGTGAGGTGCTTTACGGACGTGTTAGCATTTCCTGTTTACGCGGGCTTGTGTGTTACGGGCTCAATCAGTCATCCTCAACAATTCGGTACCATATGCATAGGTTTACCGAATGTTTGCAATGTTTACTTCCTTGCTGGATATGGAATCTGCCAAATAAACGGTGTTTTCGTTTGGTTCCACTGCGATGGTTTTACGATTACGATCACGAGATTTACATACGACCGTGCGTTTCAGGGTTGTACTAACAAAGATGAATGCTTATGGTGGTAGTGGTTGGAAAGAATGATGGAAAAGTACATCTTTCTGCTCCCTCATTCTGGACCGTGGTTGTGGTTCTTCTTTGACTCTTCGTTTGAAAAATATTACGCGCTTTAATTTTCGTACTAGCTTAACATGCACTGCACGTGCCGGGAGTAGCCAGAGATGGATTAGAAATTAGTCGGTTTTGTGTTGTTTTTTCCCCCCTCGGTAATGCGGTAAGCAAACTTCAACCTGGAGCTTGATGTACCGAGAACGCACAAACATAAACGGAGATTGTGAAAATTTGCGGAAACAAATATGCTAAAACGTGAGCAACATTCCAGGCACGTCACACATTTGCCCGTACAGCTGAGCTACAGGAGAAAATTAGATAATAAACAGTGATGAATCGGTACCGTTAGGGTGCTGCGTATCGCAAGCTGCCCTAAAACATCGTCATCAGATCATCTGAGCAGAGTTTACAGTTGGCAGAATAGTAACTTTTCAATGTCCTTCAGCGATGCACCGAAAAACTGATAAAATTGATAAGCAAATGCGGAACTTTTTTCCAACATTTTATCACATCAAATAGCAAGCACATACCCACCCGGAAGCATTTGCAACTGTACTTTTTCGTTTACTTTGCAATCTGCCCGTCAGTGGACACTTTGCTTACCATGAGCTGAGGTTTGTCTGTTTGCTTGAACAATATTTGTTTTGCAAGAGGCTGCTCTTGTTGTTCGTAAACATGCCAATTTCTGTAGCTGGTGGGCACGTTTCGCTCATGAATCAATAATATGGTTTCAGTATCGATCCAAGGATCACCTGGACACCATCCCATTAACGATCGTGATTTCATTCACATCTGCTCCACAAGCTCAGATTATGCTGACGAAACCTGATGGAAATTAGACCCGATAGCTATTTCTAGCTGATGGTAGGAGCAGCTAGCTTCGGCTAGGATCATTAGCTACCACCAAGGGAGTGGACAAGTTTTGTGCGTAAAAATGCAAATCAACGGCCAGCTTTTGCACTGGCTTGCTTCGATGAAGGATGCGATGATGAAGGAAGACGGCACCGGTGCGATACGCACCACGCTCGTGCAAGATGTCGCACTTGTTGTGTGTTTGTCATTTTTAACACAGTGCCTGGGGCCGCCGTCTTCAGACGGACCGGGTAGCACCTTACCGGGTCCGATCGGTGGCGTAAGCGAGGCGCGCGTAAGTCAAACGATGCGTATTTTTGGCAGTAATTTTCAAGGCTAAACATCTGCCGAAACTTCCTAGATTAACATTTTGCGGAAAGGTGGCCAGCTATGGGGATCTATTATTAAAATTAAGCGACAAGAGGGGATGTTCCCCGAAGAGTGGGATATTTTTAGCGAGACGATGAAATTTAAATAATCTCCGTTCGATGTCGACGTACGTTAATCGTCTTATGAGCCCACACATGTATTTTTTTTATTGTATCGTTTATTCTGTTTTGATAGCATTTAGTTCCAAAGTCCACGTAAGCATCTGCCTTTCTCGCATATTAAAAGTGACCAGCTTTCAAGTCCTCCCTAAATAGTAGCTCTCTTTTAGGGCAGTTTCTCACGGCTGTACGCGCTTGTTACGATTGCAGCTCCTCTGTCATTAAGGGGTGGTAAGCAGCAGAACACACTACCGCGTCTAATGTGGTCACACGATGTGCGAGATGTTTAACATTCCGCACAATTCGTCCGAATGCCTTCGCCTCAAAGAAGAAAAAAACTCCAATTTGTCAAATGTGAGCACCTTATTCACCTTCCAATCACACCATTATAATCTCGTTGAAGATCTATCCCCTACCCCCTGAGGGAGGATAAACCAGTGTATGATAGGGGTGGTCGTGAAAAAAAACCCCCGCGCAATCTGCCGGACGAGCTGCCGATTCATACTTTCGACGTTAGAAAGTACTCCAGAGCGTGCGAGTTGCTGCTGCCGTACATGCAAAGTGGAAGAGCCAAAGGGGGGAGCCTCTTCTCAGTAGGTCAGCGCAGCGCATTACACAACGATGTTTGCCCCTTACGGGTGGGAACTGGCGTACGGTTCAGATCGGGTTAGCAGATGTAAATGAAGATTATCTTGCGCCCGATCATGACGATTGGAAGGGCTTGGCTGGGGTGCCATGGGGATGATCGGGATGATGTGAACGAAGAGGGAGACGATACACTGCGTACGCAAATCACGGACGCTGGACGAGTCGTGGAAGCGGCATTGAGGATACGGATGAGTTGGTTGAGCAGGCTCAGATAAAAACAAACCTGAAAATAACCCATTCCTCACGGAATGTGTTTAAAGTTGCTCCTCTTTTTCCTCTTTTTTAAAGTAGTTGAAATAATCTTTTGAAAAGCAGTAGTAAACCGATTTATTTGAGACATTTGACATTTGATTCCAGCAGCGACTCATCTGCTTTTCCATCCACATACCGTATTCAATCCCATCATTAGCTAATAGTAGCGTCAGCGTTCGGTTTTGCTCGATGCCCGCAGGCATCTTGAGAAGGTAAAAAGGGCGATGTGTATGCTCTCATGGAATGCATCACTTCAACTACGGAACAGCTTCATATGGATTCTCAAGTACGCCCTCCCATCCGTTTGCCAAACTAGGCAGCAGTGCAAGGTGTCAATGCGTAAATCGTGGCTTACATGTCCATCAAGCGGCGCAGCAATAGGACCATGACATGGCAAAATAAACAAAAGCCGAGCGAGTGGAGTGGAGAATATATTGGCGTCAAAAATTCGTTCATTCGAGCGTAAAGGTCAGGTGGGATGATGTCAATGGTTAAACTTTTCATCATGCACTTTGCATGCAATCTCGAGAGCCGATAAACGGTTGTACCGAGAATATGTCTTGTGTTTCACTTGAACGTGTTTCGTTTTTTAATTGGCTGTTTGAAAACCGTTATTTGAATTACTGATTTTTTCCCGAATTTCTCTTGGTTCAACAAAAGTGTTGAGAATTAATTAATTTACAACAGTTTTATATTGTTCGAGATTAGTAAGAATTTTCCTTCTGCAGAGAGGTACTTTCGTATGAAATTTATAACAAACCCACCGCTCAGTAGTGATAAAAATGTGCATTTTACGAATATGCTTTCAATGTACATATGCGTTTGTAGCAGACCCTCTGAATCGCCAATATGCGAGAGCTGCAAGGTTGTGACAACATTCATCATATTCCACACCATGGCTTTCAACCTTAGGGGCAAGTCTATTTAATGGCCAGATGCTCCATGTGCACAGTATCATCAAAAACCTTGCATGATCGCCTGACGCTTCTGGCGGGCACACTTCAAGTGTCGATGGTGTTTCTAGATAAAATCAAACCTCTGTGAAAACAAATGCTCAACCCAAAAGGGTGTAGAAGTAGTGACGGTTTCTGAACTGTGTTTTTCTCTCTCTCTCTCTCTTGTTTCCTTTCCCGAAAGCTGCACATTTGCTAACAAACCAAACCCCAACAATCGATGGATGATTGTCTTTTTGTTCCCCTCGGAAAAGGGGCTAGGTAGTGAGTTCGATTTGAGACATCCCACAGGCTACTCCCTGCTGCCTGTTACGTCCTATCCACCGAACTACTCTTATGTCCGCACACTTGGAACTACACTACGTCAATAAAGACTGCGAATAACAAGTTAAACCCGGTGTGCGTTTTTTTATTACTTATCGTTACCTCAACTATCTTAATGTTTTTGTGTGTGTGTGTGTGTGTGTGTGTGTGTGTGTGTGTGTGTGTGAGAGTGTGTGCCACGAAACTGCAACACTATGTTGGGCTTTTTCCTCCGCCTCACTGATTGCATTGCGGATGGCACTTTTTTGTGTGTGCGTTTTTCTTTATATATTCTGCATCACCATGATGAATGGGTACGCCGTGCACGCGAAGCTTTTGAAGATGTTTCAAAACGCAAAAGCAACAGCATCGAAAAAAAAGGTCCAAGAAAGCTGACCTCCATCTATCGAACAGCACAGTGTTGCGCAAGCTATGCTAGCATGGTGCTGGTGGAATTTTCCCTTGGCTTAGGAGTCTTCAGCTAGGCAAACATTTCACCCGGTGCGTTTTATGATGAAGATGTTATTATCTTCACTCGTGTTTTTTCTCTCTCTCTCTCTGGTGGAACTTTTGCCTTTTATAAAAACAAAACCCATAAAACCGACTTATTGATATAAAGAATGATTGGCGCGGCATTATTTAGATGCCACCGAGTTAATTAGCGCATGGGGTGGGCAGGGATTAGCTGTTTTGGAGCATGAGTTTTGGTTTATGGTAGCGAAAGCGTAAACGGTACACCATAAACAGCCTGCAGTCATGATGTTACAATGTCACCTGAAGAATTTAATGGGTCCTAAAGTGGACGGCTTGTAGCTACAAGAATTATTCCAAAGGGTGGAAACATTTCTGTTAGTTTTGTTTTTGATCAACCAACATTTGCTTCCTACTATAAATACCTCAACTTGAACATCCGGTAGTCAGTTCGACTATTATGAATTCATGCACAAGACTTAAAGATCAAGGATTACCAACGTTGTCCTTCGGATTGAGTTGATCTATTTTGAAGAAATGCTTGGATTTGCCCTAAAATCTCCCAAATCAGCTTAAGTCTTGTTAGTTTTGAAAGTTGTCCCCATAATTACACGATTTAAATTAATAACAGTGTCACATTTTCAGCGTACGAGCAACCATACATACGCTAGCTTTTCTCACCCATCCCTTCCCGTGCCACCGTTCAATAATGTCGCACGGGCTATCGAGCGATGGCATAACGATTTGGCTGCCAGCTTTAAACGACGACCTTGACAATACTGGCCTTTCACCTTCACACGATGAAGCGCGTGCTTAATCTTGGGCTTAATTTATATCCATCCCCACGCGTGTGTGCGTGTGTGTCTAGTGATGCTATTGGAGAAAAGAGAGAAAAAGCTAACGCCAAAGCTGTACCGAAGATAGATACACCTTACCCAAGGAGTACCACGGGCGAGACTAGCCGGTCTCTGTTTTTGGTCAATAAATCATCTTCATGTCGATGAACTGGCGGAGGAGCTTTCTTGACACAGCCAACTGACTGGCCCGATACGGCCCGACACCTTCCCAGGCACGGCTTACGCACGGTGGGTACGGTGAAACGGGTATTGCGTAAAAATGATGCATGTCCCATCGAAATGCAATGCTTTGCAATGGTTGCCTGGAATCGATCAATCAGGATTGAAGCATTGAGGCTGGGCTGAGGGATCCGTCCCAGGCCGGAGGTTAGAAAAGTAGCCCGTGCAGACCTTTCGCAGCAGCAATGCATGCACACAGGTGGGTTATGGCTATCGCTTTGGATCATGACTAAATTTATCGCCCCATTGTGTATGCCCACAGCCTGTCCACGTTGACCGAGCTTCGCCGGCTTCGACTTCGAAAAACTGGCAGCAGATTGTCAACCGGCTTGCTTTGATTGACTTATTGAGATGAACGTTTTGGCGCACTGCGAGTGGCGGCTAAAGGTTACGCACACATTAGTGCCGCTGGGGATCGATTTTTGGGATGAGTGGTCCGGGCGGCTAATAGTACACGCGGTTCATAATTACCGCTTCTGGCAGTGTGTCGGAGGAAGGGGGATGAATGTGGGTTGTACGAAAACCGCATTTGTATTTATACACCGTCGAAATGTCGGACTTTGGCGGCATCGCGGTGTTTTGCTTTCAGAACAAACGTAAATGTGTGCCGTTGGGTAAATGTCAATCTGCTATGGGCTCCATATGCGGAGATCATCTTCAGGCAGAAGTGCCATCGAAATCGAATGGAAGAACGAGCTCACGTATGCAAAGCTTATGCTTCTATTCGTTCGGATGCTGTGTATTTTCGATACGCACCACATGTCGACAGATGATTACCGCAAATTACCGTTCTCGATGAGTTTTCGATAGCAACAACAGACTGCAAATTGTATGTAATTGCGGCGATACTAGGCGGCTAAATGAAAGCAATGATACCCCTGGTAACTGTCACTTTAAGCAGTGCTATTAAATTTTACTCCTCATTCGATTCATGCAAGTAAATGGGCGTGCAAAGTAGATGTAATGAAAAATCGATTATTTTTAATGACCACTGAAGGATAAGTACAGAACATATTTCGGCTCACTGTATACTATTTTTGTTCATCAAGCACAACAACAGTTAAATATATGTGCCAAAATGCAAATAACTTTCAAATTATTGTATCTGCTAGTCATACCAACCAGTCACTTACATCACAGCACTATGTTTTTTTTTCATCTCTCTGCCACTGTCAGTGTGAAACATGTTGTACGACAAACAGCAGCAAAAACAAGGATACGGAAAACATGGCTAAAACTGTAGTTACGTCTACGAATCCTTCCACATTAAGGTGTGCGGTTTTATGTCAATTGTACGTACGACGCATCAGCTCATACGGTGTGCAAGACGGACACACCTGTTACCCATGCTGGATTAAGGTTGGGATTTGCCAAATGGTCGTAGTTCCGTGTGGTGTTTTTTTTTTAACGTTGGCAACACTGAATGAGTGCAGGTTGTGTAAGTCTTGCTTTTGACTAAGGTAGTATATGATATTGCTCAGTGTGGTGAAATAAAATTGTTTTAAAAAATACCGCAATATTATTGTTATCTCTAGTGTAATATGTTTTATCTAAAATGAAGCTTTCAAGAACTTTTTAGTGAAAAGCTTACATAGTTTGTTCAATAGTTGCTTTTGTACTCATGAATGGTCTTTTTGATTCTATTTCAAAGCTCGAGCAAATAGGCTACATCTTCTAGATCAAATCGTAAAATAAAGCAATTTATTTGATGAGAAATTATTGCAATGAAAAAAAAAAAAAAGAATAGAGCGGTATGATAAGACGCCTGAACAGTAAAACAGGACTGATCCATTAGTTGCTCTATGTCTTTCGCTTCAATAAATGTCTAAATTCGGTCTTCCATAATGCCTTTTGCCGGGTGCCATTTCTCCAGAAGCCACCGTACTGAAACACGGCCCATCTTCTCATGCTTGATTTGATCGACTCATCGTTTTTGGCCAATTTTGGCCTTAACGAACGCGTGCAACAATTAATCAACCCCTGTAACCCACCCTGTAACGGACGGCCTCAAAATGGGAGTCGAATCATCGTTCGAGGTGATTTTGACCTTTCGGCATTTTCCAAGAATAGCGACAGAAAAAGCGTGCAAATTGATGGATGAACTTGCCCCAACGGAGGTATTGGGTTGTGATTAGATGGTGTCAAAAATATGCTTTTATTAATAGCTACTAAGGAGAGATGGAAAGAAGCGGCATGTGCAAGAAAGGATCAAAAGTGAGCGTTCATAACGGGGTAGCTTATCAAAATGTCCTCCAAGGGGGTTCCACAAGTTTGACCACAGCTGAGTTGTGTCTTTAGTGTACCATCACTTGATGCATCATCGCCACCGACTGCACCACTGCCGTACGTTGGTTGATTGATTGTAATTTTGTCTACCGACGCGCTTTGATTTGCATAAAACCAGGCGTAACTGGACGTGCGAAGGTCACCATAAAGTCCGGATAAATGACGGATTCCGCAGTTGAAGCTTCTTTGTGTGCCATGCGAACGGGCCGCACTCGTCTGCAGATGTGGCGCGAAGCGCTTGAGTTGGTGATTAGTAAACGGATTTTACAAAACGGGCTACAAGTGGCGACAAGTTGCCTGGCCATGCGTTCAGGCTAAGGTTGAGTTGTGGGAGAAAGATTTGCATACAGCTAATTACCCGCTGGTGTTGTTATGAGGATATGAAGAAGGTGAATTATACCAGTGTCGAACTGTGTAACTGTTTCGCAACGAGTACTTTACAGTTATTACTGTTTCTTGTAATATTTTGCCATGAGTCATGCTTACAGGTACTACATAGAAGCAACTTTTGTAGAATTGGAATGTCTTTATTCATTGAAAGTGGGATCCCTTATCGAAAGAAACTATTGCGACTCAAACACTCAAACAGAATAGATGTAACACATTTCACAAGAGACACCTGTGAGTGATATAATATTTCACGAAATGATGATATCGAAACAACTTCGCCCCAATCGCCATTCGGGTGAACTATCTGTAAATACATCAATTCCGGGCAGTAAATTTAAAATTCCTAAGGGCATCGTGGGTCCCCGGCCATCCCAACAGGATTGTTTTTTGTTTGTAGGATTGTTTTGGGGACAAAAACTTCTTTCGTCACTCCGGAGGCGTCGCATCGTCTGCCGGTCTACCATTGACCAGCTGCAGCCTCCCGAAACGGTTAGATAACAGCGATAACAACTTTGCCATCGGTCTCAAGGGCACCAAGGGATGGACGGGATTTGGAGCACCAGTTTCAGACCTATCGGGTATCTAGGTCCCGTGTTAGATAACACGTACGCGGTTGAACACCTTCACTGTTGCGTCCCTTACCGGTTTGGTCCATCCTTCAAACAGCCGACGGAATTGATTGTCGTGAGATATTAATGCGCGGATGGGAATGGGGTTCGGTCTTAATAGATAGACGGCATGGGTGTTCGAGGATTCGAGGGATATGCAAAACAAACTCTACCATCTCCTGGTCGGGACCGGTGTCTGATACGCACATGAGTCAACCTGTTGTTGCCAGCGAAGGTGCGTAGGTTGGATCGGTCCAACGTCCTTCCCTTCCTTCCCACCGTGGGGCCTTTTCAGCCTTTCCAGCTTGTGGGGCCTTTTCAGGGTGGAGTCTCACGTGTGCTACAGCATTAGCATAAAAATGTGCGGCTCGTAAAACCATTTCAAGGTGAACCATCCGAAATGATCGGCCATCTACCTTCTGGCAGGGGGTAGGTTGAAGATGCGATGCTCATCGCTTGGGCCTGGGTAGAAAAGCATACGGCGTTGCGAGCCGGGGAGACAAAAACGCGGTCTCTAATTCGTTTGCCGACTCGCCGTTGGAGCCTACGCTGGAGCGGAGTTAGCGTACGTTTGTTGGAGTGTTTTTTATTCGATACTCTCTCAGCAAGCGTATGCTGTTTTATAGCGCCCGGCGGTGATGGCAAAACTTTTGCTAGTCCCTTAAGCTTAACGCAAGTTGATGGGGGAGCACCTCATGTGAGTATGTGTGCTTTGCAGCCCCTCGTTCGAGAAGGTATTTTTAGAGAATTTACAACCGGCTTCCAACTTTAGACGGGTCGGTCCGGTTGACCTTTTCGGTGCCGGATAAAGAGAGAGATGTTCCGTGCGCGGAACGATTCACTTCGCCTGTACACGTGCATTGCCGGCAGTGGGACAGTTTGCGCTTGTAATCTTCGGCGACAAATTGAATTCGATGGTATGGAAAGTATTTTGATTTGCCAAGTTTCTCAAGCGCAACAAAGTGGGAATGTTTCCATCGATTGTAAAGGCAGCTGCTGGTAAGGTAGCAAAAACAGAGAAGATCCTAAAAGAACCATCAAATAGACAGTAAAAATGGTGTCTGTTTTGCTTGCACGAAGCAGCTACCCAATTAGTGCCTTTCCAGTGAAGAGGGTTTTCGCACGATTTTTTTATTTCTTCTTTTTCCTTAAAAGCTTTGATTGTGATAAATTACTCTCGTCATTGAATAATCGTGACATTAGTGTTAGCAGATATGAGTGCGTGCGTATTGTTCCCGTGGGCCATGAAAGATTGGCCATATTTGATGTTTTGATTAAATCATTGTATTTTAAAAGGCCTTCGATCAATTTGCAAACGCTTATCAAGGTTCTATCTGTTGTATTCTGAGTGTACTTTAGACCCGTTGGAGATAGGAAGCGAACAGCTATTATTTATTTAACTTACGCTGGAATTGTTGGAAGCTTTCGTTTGTTTTAGGGATTAGCGTTCATCTATAAAAGATTGTACACTATCGCCTAAATCCGCTTGTTTACGTTGGTTTTGCAGCTTTACGTCTTTAGGCTATTAATAGACAAAGAAATCATGTTAAGTAGCCACACCTCGGCTGCTGATCGTCACCATAAGCTTTATTTTATGTGTTTTCTTCTTAATGTTAGTAAGTCATAGGCTTTTGCCTGAAGTCACCACGCACTGCGTTTGCGTCAAAAAATTAAACTCCAACAAACATTAGCGAGCATCACTTCAAACCCCTTTCTGCTCCTTCGTGGTACCGAACGCCAAGGTGGTTCCCAAAATTTGCTGATCCGTCTTACTCGTGTAGCGATTTTCAAGCATCATCATGCTAAGCCTGTAATCGTTGGTCGGATAATGCCGTGCGGTTGGATTTAACGATGCTTGGCGAACGAAGCAACATCACTCCTTCAGCATCACCAGCAAGAGGAACTGGCTGAAATTTTTGCTCGAGAAAGCGATGCCAAGGGCGTACGAATAAAAAAAAATGAAACTAAAAATAAAATAAAACCTGCTGCCCCGGTGACCCAATGTGCTGCTTCCCGTCCGCTCCGGGAGGACTCCGATGCCGAACGGTGATGTGGTCGATGATGTTGGCTGAATGATGAGAGGCCCTATCCGCTCCCTTTGGCTCAGCAAGATGATGCTTTTTCAAGCTTATGCAATCACCGGCATTTTCAACTTTACGGTAGTATTATTGGGTTTGGGTTTTATTTCTTTGACGTTTTTGAAGATGTTCCGTTTCGTCGCGCCGGTGTGCTGCGTTCGAGTAATGATAGGCTTCTGGTCAGCTGGCGACCGGGAGCCTCTCAAAAGTGAACAGAGAATAAAAACAAACAGCCAATTGACAATTTAATCATACTGAGTGTGCATCCTAGCACTAGCGGGTTCAGTGATTTTTATATTCATTTTTTTATTTCCCAGCGTTTGGTGCATAAAATGTTTACTGTGTTTTGTGCTTTCTTCATCACAATGTTAAAAGATGATGACTTTTTGTGCTTGATATGCAGCAGAAAACAAAATATAAATCCCCACCCACAATTGAGCTCCCGCCGGAGGGAAGATAAATTTCATCCGGTTGTCCAATTACGGTTTTGCGTTGCGGACAACACATAAGAGCCGTTAAATAAAAAAGCGCACCACGCAACAACCCCGTACGGCCTCTGACCCGTACGCGTTAGTGCCGATGGGCGATGAGACGCATCCCCGGCTCACACTCGTATCACACGGTTTGCGGCGGCGATCGAAAAATAACAATCAATTACATTCACCCGGCGCGCAACGAGCTGAAGAAGATGCGCCAAACCGGTCGCCAACCGAGATATGATGCAATCGACCCACTGCTCGGGTACTTGGTGGTCGGCCGTCGTTGACTTTCGCCGCCCAGCTGGCACAGCGTCGCGTATTTACATGCAATCGATTACTTGTTGGCAAGGCGGGACCAATGTTCGGCCGCTTGTACCGTGGTACGAGTAAACCGAACGCTTTGCGGCCGTGTCTGGGCCCGGCGTGGCTCCATGGTTTGCCTGTTGCAGAGTGCAGAGGAGGAAGATGCTGCGTGCTTCAAACTGTTCAACGCCGGACGCCGGGGGCAGATTCGGTAATTCACCAATTACGGCGAAGGTGACAAAACAGGTTGTGGTGTGGAGGTCATTTTACCCGGTTGGGTAGTTAAGAGGGTTCAAAATTTATTTGAAAAAAAAAGAGAGAAATACGGGTGAACTGGGTGCACACATTCGATGTTGACATTTGGGATGGGCAATTGCTGTTTGCAGTAAATCCTCCTCTTGGACTGGTTCAGTGGTAAGGTGGTTGTGGTTGTGGATGATAATTACACAGTTATCGCATTTGCTGTTGTTATCCCTATTTCTTGCCTCACAGACACTAACTTTTTGTTTCTAAGGTACTAATTTTGATTGGCGTGACTTGTATCAAAAGCATTATCAGTAGAAAGCAGTTTTTATCGGCAGAACTTCGAAATGAAATTGTATTACCTCTATCTACTCAGTGACGTAAAGTGTTAATGTTTGGTGATAATTAAGATATCTTAGCTCAAAACAATCGTCTTATAGATTCACATAGACGTTATGAATTCTTAAAGTCAATGATCTTGTTCTGTGTTGTTTAAGATGAGCATGATAATGGAGCGCAGCAAAAGGTGTGAACATTCGCTGGAATTTTGACTGGTATCAATGTTCTTTGCAAAGATATACACAGCCCTTGTGCTTCATTCGACATTTTAGGGTTATATTTTCTAGAAGATGAAACATTTGAAAAACAAAAATGCCCATACTTTGTTCATCACGATTCGAAGAAATGACTTGAATATAAAACGTTTACTGCTTCTATGACAATGCCAGATCAAAGCACAAACTGATAACTGACATTGGCTCCCAAAGCACAAGGATGGCCCTTTACGACCGGTTTTTAGTTTCCTATTCAGTTCAAGGTAATTTAAACGTAACTTCAAACCCGCCGAAACTCATCCAACTCATTCCGGTTGGGAGGATTTCGATAGTGCCAACAAAACTGGTTTTGATATGTGACATCAGCCGCTGTCGAATGAATGTTTCCTGGTGTGTCCGTGTAAATGTAAATGAAAGATGGCAGACTGATAAAATGAATGAAGATTTGTGTGCTCGATTTGCAACGCACGATAGGTATATCATTTTTATAACATCATTGTAACAATTTAATCATCTCACCAATAACTTCAACATATTTTAATAATACAGTTTCACATCACGTCTCGATCGTAAAGCAAAGCAATTAACCGGCCACCGCTTATTGCCGATAATATCGAATCGAAAAAGAATCGATTTAACTCCCGATACGTCTTTTAGGTTTTTTTTTTAAATCATACCTTAATCGAACGATTCGGACAAATTTGCATAGCGGAATAGATTTGCATAAAACGGGTAACGGCAGCGAATGGTCAAAGCGGATAGGAAAGGAGAAGAAAATTCGGGACTCAGGCTAAGGGAAGGGACTGTTAACACCCCAAAGCCTGGCGCGTTTGATACATTTCTGGATAATTCAGCAAGAATAAGACGAAAACCAGCCGGGAAGGGTTCGTGCTAGACCTTCTAAAAATAGAGGCAAGGGTACTATTTCATCCCATGGTAATGTGTATGCTAATGATGTTCTACCCTTTCCTCGAGCGCGGCTATCGTTTGGTCGAAAATTGAAACAATTTTCAAGGGTTTGTCGTTTGGGACGGCAACACCTTCACCTACTTGCCGCTTTTTTTTGTAGCGGTGGTGCTGGTGGTAAATTTCAATAGCTCACCTGAACAAGCAGCAGGATCCCGACCGCTCGGAATCCCAACATTTTGGGGGTGCCTCAACAACTCCTGAAGAATGGCACGACGTGATATAGAATGTTGCGTTGTGTTGTTTCACGAGGGCGTTATCTGGAAAAGAAGAAAGCAAAGCAAACAGAGAAACATTATTGCTAGGAACCTACACAAGACGTCCAAATCGGAGGGTAACATGTTAAGCGGATGTTTTTTTTGCTAGCTCTGCCGAAAGGATCTGGATGATAGCAGCTTTACAGATTGCCTTCCTGTGGCCTGTCCAGTGACAGTTATTGTCCAGCTACGGAGACATGACCACAGCACGACAAAAGGCTCGTACGAGCTGCTAGTTGGAAAGGTCATGTCCGGGTGTCCGCGCCACTAGCTTAGTGATTTTACAGTTATGTTAACTTCATTTGAATGACGAATTTCCCTCCACCCTCCCTTGAGACTCCCTAGCGACAGCTGTCGCCCTTTTGAAAGTAACACGAACAAAAAAAAAACGGGTCTTAACGTAATAGCTCCGTTCATTAGCGCAGTAGTTGGGGTGCTTGCAGGCTTCGCTTTGGAGCGTCCGATCGGGTAGCGCTGATGTACGGTGATGCTCACCAGCAACAGCTTACCTTCTATTAATTGTTGCCATTATTTGTTTGACATTTAGACCGTGCAGCTTGCAGCTACACCTCGGTATGACGGTTGGCCGGTTAGACGGACCCGAGCGGCTGGATCATCTTCAGCCAGTGGCCGTCCGGCCCCAGTCCAGTTTGCCTGGGAAAGGGAAGGCATCTGCTAAGCCCGTACACCCGTACAAGGAAGAGAGAGAGGGGGCGAGCGGGTGCAGTGGTACCACCGGTCGTGAGTTATGCATTTTGATCGGCGTTAAATCGGCGCCTTTTAAACGCGACCTGCTGGCCTTACAACCGATGCGGCGGTGGAGATGGTGGTTGGTATTAGATTATTTTTCCAGTTTATGCGGTTCCATACGGCACTGGGGTGCAATCTTTGGCTTACGTTCTGAGTTGCATGTGCAGTGGGGTAGAGGAGGTCAACTTTGGTAACCTCGTCGGATAATCGATTTTTGACTGATCGTTTGCAGTTGCCGTGATAAATGGTTGAAGGTGGCCAAGATCCATCAAGATCGGCGAGAGCATCCCAGTGCAAATGATTAACTATCAATGATATTTGATACCTTTTTGAGTTAGTTGATTTATTACGTTGATAGCAGTGTTAAGGTTTTCAATATCTACTAAAGGTTATTAGAAAATAATTTCAATAATAGATAAAAATAGATTTAATTTTTTCCACGAATTACATTACAGTTGATGTACACAGCAAGATCATGAATAACGTGCTCCATATATAAACACTCCATAATCTCGGCAAGCACCTTATCGCATCATTAAAAATAATTTCTAAGTGCTTTCCATCGTTTCCATCACTCGGTCACACACACGTCTAGTTTAAACATGTATACAAAATGGACACGATCCATCATCACGCGGTGTCATTGATGCTGTGCTTTAATCCACCCTGGCGTCCTTTCCCAAATATAGCCTCCCATCTCAAGGACTATTTTTAGCACGGAACAGGTATCACACGTCAGCCCACTACAAGGCGCGAAGGATCAAGCCCACTCCAAGCAAAGGTCTCACATGAAGTCAGCTTCCCCCCCCAATTGGGCCCCGTTATGGGACGTTTACAGTCGGAGGAGCAAGAAGAAGATTTTCATGTCTTCTTAAATTTTACTGCTTGTTTTTTAAACACTCGCTTCCCATTCGTCCTCTCTTCGTCCAATCAGGTGGTGGTTGCGGGAACGAATTTTACGAACCTTCTTAACGCACCGACGTGAGGTTGATTTCATGGATGTGGCAAAGTTCATTGATTGAAGCGACCCGAGGATGATGTATCGTCGCGGATCATTGATTACCGCGGGATTTTCACTTCACCGTTGGTACTGCTTGCCTTTGGCTAGAGCTAAAACATGCTTGGAAGCTACTCGTCTCAGAAGAGGGCTCAATCATGTGTCGTCGTCGTTCTTTGTAGGGATTGTAAAAATAAAAGTATAAGTGCCGTCGTAAAGATATCGCTCATAAATGGGTCGCGTTGTTAAAAGTGCAGATTGGAAGAGGTTCGTGGTTCGAGAGGAGTATTTCCAAAATTGCAAAATTCTTTCCATTGAAGATACGAGTAGTAAAAAAAAACATTAATAGCAATTTCACAGGTTATTGGTTTGAAAATATAATTTAAGGCGTCTGATGACTTGTTGAATCGGTGACATTCACAAACGCTTCTCTTTGCTTGAGGTATTTCTAGCTCAGTTGAAAGTTGCATAAAAATGCTATTCTAATAAATTCATATACCGAACGACCAACTTAAACGTGATGAATATTGCCGGCCAACAATGTTGCAGCAACAACGTCCTTCGGCGCTCATCACCTATGCCCCCTCCGTCCACCATATTGCCACAAGTTGATGACTAATGAAACGACTTGGAACGACCCCTGCGACACGCCATATACTCATCCCCTCAGCAACCCTCTCACACTGTCAGGTAGCTCAGGTCTGTAAGCTCGGTACGCATCTTTTAATTGCACTGAACTTTGCCTTTTTATCATCTTCGCTGTGACGTCGGCCCAGGCTGCCCAGGTCCTGTGTTCCCCTGCGGCAGTTCGATACGAGGATCCGCTCGCATTGTGCGGCAGTGTGTGGTGTGATGGGACGATTACACTCGTTACGACCACTTGACAACTCGCTGCTGGTTCGCGCCGTTTGCACCTGTACCGTCGAGGCCTATGTCGTCCCATTCGTTGTGTCACCCTTTGTGTGGAGCTTCACAGACTGGTATACGATGTGTGTCTTCATCAATCGCGACAGTGGTTCATCTTGACATCGTCAGGTTAATGGGACCGTACTTTCCGATACATTGGGTGGGTTTTTTCAGATGAGGGGATATCCAAAAGGTAGTACAACAGACACAACCATTCATTCGTTCGTTTCGTCAAGCAGACGATAGGACTGTTCGAAGAAACCACTCACCATTAAATCAAGTTCCAAACGTGGTCACTCTAGCTTTTTTGTGAGAATAAGTTATTTATCTCTCCAACCATTCCTCACGGCATGCCTAATTAAAGCACTCTGTATTATTGGTTTAGTTCCTCAAATAATTGCCGCAAAATAGGATCTCCTGCGAGGGGCTAAAACTATCCATTGGGCCAGAGCTACAAAAGAGCCTGCTTGACTGGTGCTAATCCCTTAACGTTGACCTATCAACGTTTGCAAGTCAATGTGTGCTAAATGGTTGGCGTGTTTGTGTGTTTGCTTTGTGATGTCTCACTCTCTCTTTCTCCCCATCAGACGAGTCCTTCCTAGAATCCCGACATGGTATCTTACCAGCAATGGAGATGGTTCCTGCGAAGGACACAGGAACGACATGTCAGGCATGTCTACACCCTTGGCGTTTACCAGCCCACCTACACACTGCCCAGGCATTCGGCTCTACCTGACAGCGGTTTGATTTGGTTTTCTACATCTGTCCGCACACAATCGAATCTTTTTGCTAATTCCTGTTGTCCCCCGTGCCCTAACCGCTCAACAACAATGGCCCATCCTGGGGAGTAAGAAATTGCCGTATACCGTAAAGGTGTACCGACACGCAACACCGCTGGGAAGCACCATTCCCAATCGTATCCGGTGGGATTGCCGGAGCGGGAGCAAAGCATTCCAATCTAAATATTTCATTCACCTTATGGGCAGAGATGGGTTTCGGGTGGATTTTTTTTTATTGTTCCGTTTTCCACTTTCCCAAATGGAAAGAATTCGTCCGATTTCGGTGGGCTCGACTTACGCTGAGCTGGAATGTCACGTGGTAGCGCTTATGAATGTGCATTATTTACGCTTATTTTCATCCATTTTGTTAGCCGAAGCGAAAATTGTCAGGCATCACACATACACCTGGGAATGGATAGAAAAGTTTTCCCAGATCTAGCTTTAATCGCCGTATGGGATGCAGAGTTTTGAAAGTGATTCAAAGGGGCGGTTTATGTTATTTTTACTAAAGGAAAGGACTAAAGGACAATGTTTTTAGGTAATATGAATTTATTTAAATAAGAAGTAATAGAAGAAAACAAAATCAAATTAAACGAATCGGTTAATATTAACTTCTATCCAATTGTTTAAAATGTCTAGTTTAAGAAGAATACGTGCCTTTTGGCAAAGATTAATGCCATGTTAATGATAATGCCATAATTGAGCTATTTCGTCCTCTTACCGTAAAAACATAAGTAGGAAAAGCATTTTAAGTTGTTCCTTTTATTTAAACGAAAAAAAGGATGCACTAAAACGAATATTACAATGAAAACCAGTATTGTAAAGGTACTAAATTTAATAAAAAATAATTAACAGAACAACACAAAAGATCGATTAAATGATCACATACCGAGCTTACGACGTCTAACACGGGGTTAGAGGGAAGAAAGTGTAGTAGCAAGTACACGATTCATCAATCAAAGTGAACCATACGACACGCAAAGCCACTAAATTCTGCCTTACCGTAAAAAAAAGTGTCAACCTCACTGGCATGCGGCTTTCAGCCCGTCAAGCTTACAAATTTGCTGCATCCCAGTTACAAATTTTGCCTCTGTCATTTAAGCGAAAGGATTACGCGGGCTTTTTGTTGTTGTTGCTTTCTCCAACCAGCGGCAGCCATGTGACGAGTCTAAAACCAGCTTGTGCAGACATGGCGCGTATGTTCACCGTTTCGTGGCAAGTAAATGGGTTAAAAGCGAAACCGACAAATGCAGCTCCATATGCTCCTGTACGAGTGGGTTTGGCTTTTTTTCTTCTTCTATTAACTTTACTTTTGAAGCTTTGTCATGGGTTTGTCGGTGTTTTACCCCGTTTTTTTTGTTGCACTCTTCTGCGGTACATTTGTGGTTATTCGTGGAAAGTTTATGTCACGCAGGTTGAGGGTGTCGTACTTGTAGCGCGAGTGCGTGCGCGTGTGTTTGTTATGTTTTGCTCCATTCGAATAGTACAACCCGTTTCTCCATTTTTTGTGTATGTTTGCCTTTAATTTTGGAGCATTACACACGTCGGTGGCTGGGTTTGTGTGTGTTTGTGATTTGCGCTAGACATACTCCCCGTCGAGGATAGTTACATCTTCAACATGGGGGGAGCAGTTAACTGGCACATTAATCATGACATCCAACAATTACGTCACCTTTTCCCAAGCACTCCTTGCGCTTATGTCCTTATGGCTGCCTTCTTTATAATTCCATTCAGTTTGGTTTGGAGGCGTTTTTACTGAAAAACGACAACGCGCACGCGATCTCTGTTGAGCGCATTTGAAATGGGCGCAAAAAGGTATACTTCGGGAGCTGCGATTTAAAATCCCTTGCACATAACTTCAAGTTCTAGGGAACGAACCAGACATTGTGGGTGGGTTTTTGGTGGGACCGCGAAAGCAATATTTCCCAGTCTTGGAAAGTATCAAAACGGTTGCCGCTGAAGCGTTGCTATCAGTAATTCAACTCGCAACCCATTTCACCCGCTTGTGTGCCTGAATTTAGAAGCCTTGCTCTTCCTACTCACCGAACATGAAACAGCATCTTTAGGCAGGCAAATTTCCACCATTTCTTTTTTTTGCTTTGCAATCGTCCCAACGCAAACCGGCAGGCAGCTCGCTGGATGAGATTGTGCACAATTTATGGTGCGTATTAAAGCGAGCGGAAAACTGTCAGCACGGTACCGTGCTTTACGACCGTGCGCTCTCAGTCTCATGGTAAAAATACGGTACGCGATCATTTAGGGCAGGTTTCCCTCAAAAAGGGATCCCATTTGGCGTGGGCAAAAAAAGGGGACAGAAGCGAGGGGAGCAGAAATATCCCCGAGGGTAATTCACATCAACACTCCCCGGCTCGATCGTGCGTAAGACGTTCAATTAATTATGTTTTTTTGCACCCGGTTCGGTCGTAATGTGTCGTACCACTCAGCACCATTTGTGCTGAGCTCCCCGAGAAAGCTTCGTTTGAGTGGGAAACCTTTGCTCGACTTATGCCACGCATCCTTGCCACGGAGCGGGAAGAATTTTGGGGGCCTTTTGTGACCTACGACAGGTGGTTTATTATTAGCCAACCAAGAATGGCACGTACTCTTCAACTCTCCTGGGATGGTGCTACCGGCCGGAGCTACCGAGCAGGCTGGCGTACCGTTTCGCATCGAGTAATCGTTTTCAACTTATACGTGCTTGGGAAGCGAGTCTTCCGAATCCTGGCAATGCTTTCATGTTGGAGGTGTTTTCGGTGAGGTCTGCGTATGTTTGGACTAATGATGATGGGAACGCTACTCTCTCGCTCTCTTTCTCGCCCTAGCGCTCTGTGCGTGTATATGAGGTGTGAATTTAATCTTCTTACCTATCATTAAGCTTAGTTTACTTTGAATTATGTTTTCGAGTGCTGCAAGGGAAAGGATCATAGTATGATGCTCACGTTCGGTGGCTTGTGGTGTGTTTACGCGAACGCCGCAACGGGCCGTAGTTCATCACTCCCGTGCATAATTAATATATTCAAATGGTGATATTATTCAGGCAGTTTGTTTGAACACTGACTTCTTACCGCGGTTAAGGTTTGTGTGCGAGTGCTACGAGGTCTGATGGGATAGAACACGCGCATCGCAGGTGAGTAATTTATTTATCTTCCGGGGAGATTTAGAGACACCCGAAGAAGCGTGCTGATAAGTGGCTGATGAATGGGTTGGATTGAAATGAAAAATAGTAGCTAGTTTACAGAATTTGGGTGAGTGTGTGTGGTATGGATGGATGTAATAAGACGAATGATAAATTATAGGATCCTAAATGGCCAGAATTCGTTATTACAAAACAGCTCTTGCTTAAAACAATGAGTAACATATTGAAGCTCACACAAAATTTCAGTTATCTTCTTACACACGTAAAAATATCATGTCTCGGTGAATCTAGCTCGACCCTTTTCGGTGTCTCTTTGACACGTATTTGAAGTAAGGATGTAGATTGTAAATTTGATATGATATCTTCTTATATTTGTTTCAAATTTCGATTTTACATAATCCATGATATTGCCAAATTTGTATTAAAAAAAACGCTCTGACACTTAGGAATTCCCCGAATTATCTATGCTTGAAACAATCACTCCACAACAGCACAACGCAATAATTTTACAAGAATAAAAATAATACTCTTAAACCCCTAATTAAACAAGCATAATGTGCTATAAATTGGTAGTTAAAAAAGAATAGCGAAAGGTAACATTTATCATTGTTTGAAATAAATAAATACATTAATAAATAAATAATAAAATAAAATAAACCCAACAAACTTTAAGCACGCCGCTGATGGTCACCAAAAACATGTTGCCCAATAGCTCACCGTCAAGCGTATTGCATCATGCGGAGGTACAAATTGATGGTCAATCTCGATTGTCAAGTGATTTCATTGAGCTACATTCCCTGATTAACGTGCCGGTGCGAAAAACTACCCCCCTCTCCCCCCTCCAAAGCAATGATCTACCGATAGCAAAGCAATAGGGAGAAGAGTAAACGAGGATCCAAGGTTTGGATAACATCGCCGGGCCGGTTTGCCGTTTGAACGATGAGCGATTGCTTTCTACGATGCTTGAGCGTATCTTTTGTTGTTGCTATTGCTCAAAGATTTTCCTCTGTGCAGTGCCGTCCGTTTCAGTGCGGCTGTTTACATTTCTTTGCATTGAGAGCGAAAGCAAACAGATCAATTCTTGGAGCAAAGTTCGAGCGAAGGGCCATGGTCAGTGGGCAGGTACGGTTCAAAGTTGTAGCCAAGGGTTTAACTTTTCGTAGTAATGTGCGAGCCTGCAGAATGTGCTTAAAATAGAGTATCGCCCTTTCGAAACATTAGATGATTGCTTTTCAAGCGCACGTGCCCAGCCGATTGGTTTGAGTTTACAACTTTCAGGATGGTAAAATAATTAATATACCATTTCTTTTTTCTCTCTCCTTTCGTACGGTTCTTGGTTAAGCCCCGTAGCGAAACGAATCCCAGCAAGGAGCAGGTGAGGTAAAAAGTATTTAGTTTGCTTATATTGTAAGCAAAGCTGCTACTTCTACTACTGCTACTACTACTACTTCTACTACACCCAGATTGATCAGAAGCGAATCAGAAGTTCCCTTCGGCTAATGGATTGATCCGAGGAGGACACGCCCGCCCACCGGGTCGAACGGTGCGATTGAGTAACGTGTCGTAATGTTTGGGCCTCTTCGCACATCTGCCGGACGGTGGTAATGTGCGTGGGGTGGTGTGGGGAACGTTTCCACATCTTGATTTTTTCCCCGTTCGTTCCATCGTTGATGGTTGAAGCATCTCAGTCCGGTAGGATGCACACTGTTGACCTATTTAGCGAGAAGCCGAGAAAGATGTCTCTCCCCTTAACAGAGGGAGTAGCGAAAGGTTTGCAAATACGTGCGGGATGATGATAAAACGCAAACGCGACGCTACATTACGTTGTGCTTTTTGGTGGATGGCGTTTGAATGCCAAGTATGGGTAGGTCACGTTCGTGTGAAAATGAGACAGCAAAAAAGGGGAGATTACAAATTGAAAGATGATTTTCATAACCGGATGGTAATGGATCTGGAGCGTCGCCAGATGTGTGTATTGGGGAAGTTCATTTTCAGCGATGCATAGCAAGTCTGGGTGTGTATCTGCAGAAGGCGCAAACATATGATATGTAGGCTTGGGTTTCTGACATAGCATATCTGGCATATGTAATGTCTTATTTTAGGAAATTCGTAATTTTGAAGCAAAATGACTATTTAAATAAAATTTTGAATGATTCCGGAAGAACTCAACCTTCTAAAATTGATATTTCTCTAAAAAAGAGCTTAATCTCATTGATAGTAGCTAATAATAGTAGTAGCTCACGCTTGTATCAATACAGCCGGAAGCGATGGACAGACAAACCCAGCCCATTCCATGATTGACATTCCGTAGCCGCCGTCTAGTCTGTTCTGGATGACTTCTGGTCTGGTGGTGGTCGCAAGTGCCGCAATGTATGCACACCAATGTTTGCACCACCGGGTTGGGTGTTATGTTTACACGCTTCACCTCTCACCGTTGACGACGGTTATGCTTTCAGCAACAGCACAACATGGCCCACCGTCGCCTCCCGTTAGCGCGGTAGTCCAATCCGTCCGGTGTCCAAGGCGTCCGTTCGCGTTTAGTTAATAGCCGTTTCACTTGAATTGCCCCGATGACGGGTTTATCGCACTACCGTGGCTCGCAATCACTCTCCGGCAATGAAGATGGCAGCAAAAGGAGGGTCGAACGGAGCGCGCTCGAATTCAATCTCGCCCGGCTAATGGGTGGGAATATGCCGTTTCGGCTAGCGCTTCCCGCGTGCATAACGGAAGGCATTTGCGGGATCGCAAACATACAAACTGTCGCTGACGCTTGTCGATGCTTTCCACTGGGAATGAGTGTGTGTGTGGATCGGTCCGCGCTGTTCCGTCGTCGGCTGTGATTTTGTTTTTCAGGGAGTTTGTTGTTTATCGGCGTTACATAAACATAGAGCCGAGAGGGAAGCTCGAGTGTGCAATTATTGCTAAACGATTCTGAGCGTTGGAGGGCTATGTTGACTTCTGTCGAACCTTTTGAGGGGGAAGGGGTAGGTGGGCAGCTTATTGGGTGACTTTTGGGCCTGGATCGATTAACTGATGGGGTTGATGGATGATGTCGGCGCTTTGTTATGTGATATTAGTGCAAGTGTTGTTATGTTAGGTAGTTTGTAGGAGTTTGTGAATTGAATTTTTTATTTAAATAAAAGCTTAACAGTCTGTTGTAGCGACCGCTTGGTACAAAGGCTACACCATTTGTACATGCACATGCACATAATCTATACTTAAAAATGCTTGATTATAATTTCGTTGATTTTGTAATAGAACTTTCATATCAGACTGTCGAGTTAATGTCTTGTTTTGCTTAGCGATAAAACCATGCTGGTCCTTCGACCCGGATTCTGTGACTGGTAGTAGATTAAGATCAAATGGCGTTTAATGTAGTAAGCTATTTTTATGTGTTTTATTCTAAAATTACGATTAAAGGCTATTTTTCAGAAAGAACGGTCCGACTAATTTTATTTCGCTTACAAAAAAAATGGTTATAATAAATACAATTCAACATGATGACAATATGTGACAAAAATCCTACGAAACTCATACAGAAAGTCATCAAATATAACAAAATCAACATGTACCACCAATCAAAGATCCATCCTGGGGCGAGCTGTCAAAACATTCTCTACCCAACGGCGCACAGGCGGGCCGTGTTCGTACGTGATGTAATTTAGGAATATCGTCCCGCTGCAACCCAAACCAAGGCCGGCCATTTGATCAGCACTTTCGTGTGCTGTGGCCGGATGATTCAAATCAAATCAAACCCACAGACAGAGCAGCAGCTGAGTTTTTTTAGTGGATGTAACGTGGTATATAACAGCTATACCGTTCATTTAGCAGTTTCTGCCTGGCTAAAGTTTTCAGAATAAACAAAAAATGGGAAAAATCCACACCATTAAGGATACTTAAGGATTTACAGTTGACGCTGACTGTCTCAAAACGGGTGGATTAGTCGGGACCCGTAGCCCGAAAAAGGTTTCTGCAAAAGTGTTAATGAAATGGGAACTGTGTAAAGTGTTAGAGGCAAGGTCGCTACACTGAAAACCTTTTTCCTTGCTAAAGGTGCACACTACTTTAGAGCATTTAAGTGTTCGGTTTGCGGTGAACTTCAGGGAAGGTACCGGGTTCATGTTGGTAGTGGTTTTTAACGCTTACTTTGCTTACGTTTTGCCAAATACTTTACGGGGTTGGTCCTTTTTGCCGGAAATTGCAACGCGAAACAAAACCGACATAAGGCTACTTTAATATGGTTCAAGTAGAGAAAGCTTCCATCCGTGGGAAACATATTTTAAACAAGCGTTTGCTTCAAGTAAATAATGCTATCATTAAACTATAACAAAAATAAAACAAAACATGAAATGAAGAGCACTCTTTTCTGGGAGATTATATTGATAAAAGAAAGTGCTTAGAAGCAATTCGAATGGAAGATTAGCTTGTCGCCTGTCTGAACGACAATATGTTTGGCTTTGATTTCGTGCCCAAGGGGTTTACAAAAGAAAAAAAAATGAACTCATTTCTTATCATTTCGCCTAGGAGACAGCTTAGCGTGACATTGCCCCTTGGATTATGTATACAGCTGAAACAAGACTGATCTAAAAAGGTTTTAAGCCGCACCATTGTTTAGGTTCACTTTTTCTCAGCAGTGTTTGTAAAATCGACATCCCTTAAAGCAGACACTGGTGTTGCGTGATTTGTAAAGGTTTTTTTTTTGGTTTCAATATCCAGGCCCGCAAGATTGAAAAGGATTCGTTAGCTTCAGGATTGAAACTCTTTAGCACCATTACTTATCGGTACAATCAGAAGATCGACACGATGCCTTAGCTTTTGTTGCCAGCTTTTCATCTTCCCCGCTTATGTTAACTTTTGGACGGAACGGCAAATAGATTAGTTTCGATTTTGGCCACCTTCAGTTGGGGATAATATCCCAACACTCGAGTTTAGTAAAAGCTTGCACACAGTACAACACGATCTATTGGTGCGGAAATATTCCGTCTAGCGTTTTTCAAAGGTCTACGGTACTGTACGGGATTTGGATTTTAACGAGACAACAATGCAATGGGGCCGGTTTTCTGTTTCCGATACGATTGTAATCTTATCATGGCAGGAAAAAAAAAGAATTTGCCGACCGCTCTTTTCTGGCTGATTGAGGAAAATTGATATTTTTGCTATCATCTCTTTCTTGGTAAAAGGGCGATTTACCCTGGAGGTGATCAAAGGCTGAGGCGAAATGGAGCACAAGCAGCTTTCCTGTGTATGCAAAATCTGTTTACGGTGCTATAATTCTATTAAGAAAAAAAAAATAACACTTGCAGCTTAAAGCTCCGTAGGTTCTAGAAAATGTATTAATTTATCAGCAGCCCACAAATGGTGCTCTTGTCAGGGGTAGAGGCCAAAGGCAAATTTTGAGAAAAAACCAAATCCCTACGAATATGTTGATCCCTCGAAGTATGCATAGCATTATTTATTAAAAGATGTAAAGCTTTAAGGTGGAATGAGTACCTAAGCGATACAGTGACAATTTAAATACGTAGATAATGCTAATAATTTAGCGGTCATAAATCGTTACAAATCACACAATTTGTGTTATCACACTAAAATGGAACGCACTCAAAGATCGCAACCTGTAACTAAAGCATCTAACTTACCGTGTACGTGTCTGCTTTTCACACCTAAAAGTCTTTTATCCAATATCACTATTCAGGTTGCACTAATAATCTCATGCACAAAACGGTAAAAAGCAGCAGTTTAAATTATGCTCTCGGAATATGTTTCTCACAAATGTTACGAAATTTCACCACCTAATCACTGAACAAACAGTTCAACACCATCTATAAAGTGTATTCACATCCTTTTTACATCACATTACAAAAGTCCGTGTGCGTACCGTAGAATCGCGTACACGCGGCACGTAGCGTTATCCTCGCACCCCGTGCAAAGTCCGTGATCCGCACGAACTGCGTCAACTGTACCGTCCGACTAAGCATGCGCGTTCGCCCGGACATAGCTTAAATAGCTGGGCCTACCTGGTCGTGGTGGGATTACACATGTACTGGCCCAGCGGTAGTGGGAAGGTGGAGGCTGCACCATGATGAACATGATGATGCTGCTGATGATAGTCGCTGTCACATTGCGCGGGCCTGAGTTGCCGCCCTGTGACATTCACCTATGGCTGTGTTGCGGTGTTTGTGTTTATCTATCTCTTTCTTTTTACCTCTGGTTGATGGATTTCGGAGGGCTTGGACGAAGGGGGGATGAACCCGTGAGCATCTTCACGATCAACAACGCGATGATGCGCAGCACGTGGACGATCACTCTCACTGGTAAAGTGATCAGCGTACTCTCCCTCCCGCGGTTGCCTTTGGTTTCACTTTCCTTCGGGTGCCACTCTCGCTCACGAAAGCTCATCGAAGCTTTCCGTAAACCGCGCTGAAAGCTGTTAGCATGATGTTATAGATGATTTGCTCAAAAATGAGAACTACTTTGAAGTTGTTTATTAATTGCTACAAATATTTATTTGAAAAAATCTTCACAGCCGGGGAAAGTTAACATAACATGTTTATTTCTATTATTTAACGTTTAGTTAAATTTATAATATTTGACGAACAATTTTTAATATATGTATATTAATAGCAATTGTGGGATAGTTTATATAAACTACATTTTAGGTTATTTTTTTTATAATTTTAGATAGATTTTACATAACATTATTATATATTTTGTTCCCATACTGCTCCACAGTGCGTATACCCGAGTCTCTCACAACCACGTGCGCCGGGTTCGTCGTTTTGGCGCGTTACATTCGGGCCACTCACTTCTGCTGGGAGTGCTACGGTCGGTACACTCATCCGACAGCGACACTCAAACTACTCACACTCTGTAATAAAAAAAAGTGGTTAAGGGGTTTAGCATGCCGGCTCGGCCAGCCTCCTGCCCGACAATTGCCATAATACTAGCCGGCCTGTGTTATCTGGGCTAGGTCGACCGTTTGCGGTCAGCGTTCGCCACATAGGGGCCTGCAGGCCCCATGACAATGGGTGTGGCGTGTGCAAGATGCATCGATGCTGGATAGTGCGGTATCGGATGCAATCAAAAACGGTTCGACGCAAACTAAGCCGACCGCCGGTGGAGGTGGTGTGTGCGATTGGAAAAATATCACCATCCATATGCAGATTAAATCGGACAATGTGTTGCAATGGGACGCTTTTATTGACGGGATCAAGCGATCGATGGCGATGGCGAATGAGTGATACAAAAGGGCGAACGAAAGCGATGTGAAATAGGAATGCTTTTTTGGTAAGGGTGAGATGTTTTAATTAAATTTATACACACTATTTACATTAAGTTTGATGAACAAATATTTATTAGAATACAAAATATGTTACTGAAAATCAACCATTTGAGGCGTCTGGCGCTGAAGAGTAGAAATATTTTGTATACAATTTTACCGTAGAATGATACATTGCTGCAATAAAAGCACAACGCCATTCAGGAAGGGCTCGAGCAAAACAGACTACCTATCTTGCTCGAAAGCACTTGCTTTATGGTTGACAAAATGAGTTGTAAGTGGCGCTTGCATCTGCCACTACAAAGTAGAACGTTCCTGAAAAGTTCACTATCCAAGTGTACCAAATTTGGCGTCCCATTATGATGATGACCTTGCTTGACTGTTGCTGCTGCTCTTACTTTTTGCATCATTTTCATTTCGTCATTTGGTGCACTTGCGACATTTTTCGTTGTTCCAAGCCGAAGCACTGGCAAAGTAGTTTTTCGCAGTACGGGTTTGATGCAACGGGCGTGTCGTTCGCTGGGAAAACGTGCATCTGACGCTAAAATGCTTTGCTTTCGTTCTTTTGGCGGTTTCACAACCACCATTCTGCAAAGCTCCTTATGGTGGAGAAGATAGTTAGCACATCATAGTCGCCTGTGTAAGACACTGCAGAAACCACAAATCTTAAGCACGAATGAACTTTCGCACTCTAAAATATTGCTCAAGAAGCATTTGCTAGTTGTGCGAAGTGTCTTCTGTTCGCATGTACATATGTGTGTTTGTTGGTCTTGTTAGATTCTTGAACTCCCAACAAACCACACAAGTCACGTGAAATCGAATGCGCAAGGGAGCTATTTATTATCTTCCAAGTACAAACATAACAAATCTTAACCTTCGCTTGTTGTAATTTCTTTCTGCAGACTATTCTCAACCATGAGGTGCACATGTAAGCGATAACGAGATGCTGCGATTTGTCTGGGCGAGAACAGGAAACAACTGCTTACCAAGCATTTCGACGAGCGGTGGAGGCAGCATCGGTTTGTAATCTCCCACGAGACACGATGCTCTACTGAAACCTGAGCTTGTGGCTTGGGTCGCAGCTGATTGATTATCCGGTTATAGATGTGAAGGTTGGCGTACTTGCAGATCCTTCACGGTTTGTGTAGTATGAGCGAATCGATACACTACAGTACGCATGTATTTTTCTTGTAAAAATAAATACAGTGGAACCCGTCATAACGAGTACCTCTTATAAAGAGATTTTTCATAACAAGCAAATATAAATGCTCAACCAATACCTCTCTTAACGAGTGTGCGATGCGATCAATAACGTTTGTGTTCCTATTTGGTTTGTTGTGCCGATGTGAAATCAAATTCAATATCGGTAAACATCGAACATTTCTTTGAATTTTATTATAGCTCAGACAAATAGAAGCTTTGATTCTAACAATATGAAACTATAGCCAGGAGGAAAAGTGTCATATCATTGTGTGAGGCACAAGTGTGTGGTATATGTTGATGAATGTTTCTAGCGCGTTTTATGGACCTAATTGCCCATGAATTGTTTCCCCCTGCGAAATGCTGCCACTTGTATGTGTTGTAGATGCCAATACAATTATTGAAATCTTTAATGACCTTATTTATGCTCAAGAATGTTTACCATAACAAAAATTCAATTGTGATGAAACTGGCTTATTAAAGAAAATCTTACTGGAAATAAACTACAAAAACTTCCCAATTATTGCTATTGCCGCATAATGAGTTTTTTTTAATAACGAAAGATTCACTGGAACGAATTAAACTCATTATGAGGGGTTCCCCTGCAATTTAATTAATGAATAATATGCTGTTGCTATGCATGGAGTTATTGACTGCATCTATAAGAGGAATAAGAAGATATAAAATAAATTTACGTTCATCCATACATCAATGCTTGAGACAAATACAAACTTTGAAGAGATGGATAGATTTCCATCGCTTAGCTACACCTGTTGAACAAGTGGTGTTAAAAAGCTCTATTACCATAATCGCTGATAAGCGTGATGAGTGATTTGCTGTGCGGTTTTACCGAACGACAATATTTGCCTAACCGCTTAAGCTAATTGGTTGTCATGGATTACCGGTACTTAACGTTCGTGGTGATAGATGTCCACCGGCAATTGCATATCGGCGTACGATACGCAACGATGGATGGGAATGGGCGCGTAATAACTTCTGTGCAAGGACATCTTTTTGCGTACATGGCTTTTGATGAATGAAGTGTAATGTGAACTGGAATCTAATGTTCATACTTTATTGTCACTGTTTAGTGGAAGGAGGCCAAATTATCGCAACAAAGTTTTACTGATTGTTTCACAAATTTATTAAAGTGCTTTTACTCAGTCGTATGCATGACTAACTTTAGTAAACTGAATCATATTATATATCTTATGATTGTAACAATAAATGTTTAATAACTTGCGTTGTAAACTGCAAACTAGAAAAATTAATTAGTAAGTTCTAAATATTAACTTACCTTTTGTCGGATTCATTTACTTTAAAACGGAAAAACAAATTAAATAACAAAAAGTAAACCAAATATTGCTCGCAGCGCAAGCGTTTGTAAAGAAAGTGGTAACTGGAAAACAACTTTACCACCAGCTAACGACCTTTTCCATCACGTGCAGCAAAGCATGTGTCTGTCCTATGGTTAGAAACGGTCGTAATTAAATTATTTAACCCTCCACCCACGTATGTGTGTTCGATCGAATCCCGATAAGGAAAACCGCGCACCTGTGCTCGAATCCGTGCGAACCCTTGCAACCTCAATGTGCAGTTCGGTGACCACAACCGCGATGAAGCTCGCAGCGAAAGGATACACTCTACGCCAGCGAGTGCGCCAGAAGCTGTGTCCAAAGATTGTTGACGATGACCGGGACACCTTTCTGCGTGGTATTCGTCCATGTAAGTTGTTTTCTTTGCTTGGTGTGGTGATGGATACAGCATAATTTGTGGCGTTTCCTTTCCTGTATACAGTTGTCATACTCGGACAGATGTTTGGCATATTTCCCATCTACGGTGTTACCCGAAATGATCCGGAGAGATTTCGCCTGAAATGGTTCTCGCTGCGCGTCATTCTTAATCTAACCGTTGTAGTGACGGCCCTACTGCAAGCGTACTATGAGTATGGGCGGTTAAAGGCGATCGGCATTAACGCGAAGAACGTGAGCAGTTTAATCTTCTTCATTGATGCCTGTCTAATCAACGTGCTCTTTCTCAACCTGGCCACCAAGTGGCGCTCGGTAGCGATGAAATGGGACGAAGTAGATGACACGTTTAACAGACCTCCGTACCACATGCAGGGCTGGAGTCTCCGGAAGCGTCTGGGTGTTGTTTCCTTTACGTTGGTATTTCTAGCCGCTGGTAAGTGGATCAATAATTCAGTATCTATTAGAATAGTGTTTGAATTTCGCTTACCATTTCCACTGTACCTGCTTCAGTCGAACATATACTGTCGATTGTAAGCAATGTGCACAATCAGATGGTGGAAATCAAGTACTGCAACTGGACGGAGCCCAACTACTTCCAGCATTATTCTCTACGTAGGTTTGCGAACATTTATCTAAACTTCCCCTACAATAGCTTGAGTGCAGTATTCTTTACGGTAGGCGTGTACCCAGTAAACGGAAAGACGATTTTCCCGATTGAATAGATGTGTTGGTGTTTTGGTTTTAATTTCTTCCCCCTAGTACGTATCTTCCGCACTGACCATGTACTGGAACTATCAAGACATCTTCATCATCATGATCAGTATCGGGTTGGCGACACGATTTCAGCAGATTAACAACTACCTGAAGATACTGTCAGACGGAGTGCTCATTCCTGGGGAGGACTTTTGGATCCGTGTCCGTACCAACTACGTCGCGGTTTGCGAGCTGCTGGACGATGTCGATCGAGCAATATCGTGGACAATGTTAATCTCGTGCGCCACCAACCTGTACTACATCTGTTTGCAGATTCTGCATGTCTCAAAGTAAGATCAGCTGAAACCGCGAGGTTAAGGTGTGATGGTGTATAATGGTGTATAAATCATGTTAACAACTTTCCAGGAAACTGGCCAACACGGTCGAGGACGCTTACTATGGGTTTTCGCTGGGCTTCTTGATCGTACGGACCGTCATCGTGTTTCTGTCGGCAGCCCACATACATGACTGTGCGAAAAAACCATTGGATATTATTATGAAAATTCCCAACGTTGGCTGGTGTGTGGAGGTAGCGCTATTCATTCTAGATGATAGAATAGATAGAGGAGAATTGTTTTCGAACGCTCATAATTTTTTTTTCTCACAGCTTGAACGATTTTCTACGCAGCTGAAAAGCGAAAAGGTTGCCCTTTCCGGAATGGGCTTTTTCAGTCTTACGCGGCAGCTGCTCTTTTCGGTTAGGAAACAAAAGTAAGATAACATTTTCGTTTTAACAATTGCTCTTTTTTTACAGATGGCTGGAACAATTGTAACATATGAATTGGTTATGCTGAAATTCGACCAAGAATCAGAGAGCAAGGGCAACATACCGCTTTGCACCAAGTTTAGACGATTCGAACACGTGTCTGTTTAATTCATTTGATAATTCGCAGCATAAAACATCCTTTATGGCACCCAGTACAATATGTTACAGCTTAAGATGAGATCATAGCCCAGCTATGTTTTTTCTATTCTTCTTCACTTCGCAGAGGTACTATGCGACCGGTTTGTTATATTATTTCCGTATGTGTGTTTGTATTTGTGTGTGTATGTGTGTGTTTAATCATAAATAAGCATTCATCAGCGAAGCCACGATTGCGTTATGGGACGGCTCTTTGTATGCCTTCAATCACTGCGGATAAACATTAGTAAAAGACAACCGTATCCCAAAGGGTAAAGTCTGGGGAAAAGTTTTAAACTTAGTTCTAAGCAACCGTAGCGATGGCCTGTAGTGTCTTGAGCAACGAACCGGTCCGTCTAGTACGTCCGATAACTTCATCATTACTTTTTTCTCCTTCTGGCGTTCTCAATGCTGACTCAACAGCACTGCGTCGAGAGGCGTCGACCTACGTGCCCGTACCATACCGCCCGTTCGTACTTCTCCAATGGTTAAGAAATCACTTGAAGCTTCATTGCGGTCGTTGTGTTGGATTTCAGGGATGGCAAAGTTCAGCCAACAAGTTTTTTCGCGTAGATTCGAATTTGATTCCATCCGAAACCGATGACATTTACACCGTTCGGATATGTGGTGGACCTTGAGGGGCTCTGTGGGCACTTGGTTGTTGGGCAGGAGGTGATTGCCTCCTGCGCAAGGGATGATTTCTGGTGGCTTGGTGTTGGAACACAAAGATCGAATAAAGAAAATCCTGAATGAAAATCCTGAAGGTAATGTAATAAAACTAAAACTGCGTTTAAACTGTTAACTTTGGATCGGCAACTTATTGCATGTGTTGGTATAAAGAAGTGTTAACGAAAGCATGTATTTTGTTAAAAAGCTGTTGATCTACCAATTTCAAGGCTTTAAATCAACAATACATTTTAGACATTAACATGACATAATAATATCCGTACAATTTTTATTTCAATACTAAAAGGGTGTTTTTAAACAAGTCGTTTGATATTGTAGTGTGCCTAATGCAAACGGTCGCTTAAATGTACACAAACAATATGTAATGGGTAAGTTTTGCATTAAAATTAAAAATTAAATTAAAAAAAAAAATTAAAAATTAAAAATTAAAAATTAAAAATTAAAAATTAAAAATTAAAAATTAAAAATTAAAAATTAAAAATTAAAAATTAAAAATTAAAAATTAAAAATTAAAAATTAAAAATTAAAAATTAAAAATTAAAAATTAAAAATTAAAAATTAAAAATTAAAAATTAAAAATTAAAAATTAAAAATTAAAAATTAAAAATTAAAAATTAAAAATATAAAATATGTCTAAGCATTTGGTTGATATCTGAAAACTTTGGGTCTGGTAGTCTACATACATGAGAAAAGACGATGCGTCATAAACACGTGATTTTCAATTGATTACAAATCTCAGTCAGAGCATCAAAATATTCCGAGAAGCATAAAACCAATAATTTCATGACAGTGTAAGTAAACAATTTTGCTACAAATATCCTTCGTACAAATCAATAGTTGAAATGGGTGTTCGTGCTTGCCGAGCAGCAAATTGCACCAGCTGCCTCAATATCTGACATTATTTCCCCTCTTGCACTGTTATATCTTCGCTTTGATCATGTACACTCGTGGCGAGTAAACAAATCGAAAGGATTAATTTCGTATTATGTGATTCAATTTGTTGGAGCAAAACAATCCTAGAAAAGCGAAAAAAAAGCTCACACACGCACCAACCACGGATCCAATGCCAAGTGCTTCAAGTGGCGGTGTACTTTATGGCGTGCAATAATACCATTAGATTATTAGGGACCTGGGTGGGTTGCTGCGTGTCTACCAAAACAATCTGGCTCGATGTGTACAATTTGACGCTTTCGATGGCCTTGCTGCTGCTTACGCTTCGCCGAGGTGCAACGATGGACAAGCAACTCATTGGATGGTTATCCAGTGAGCGTGATTTATCCATACCATCGCGTATATTGTGCCGGTAAGATTCCAGCAATGGCGTTCGCCGGTGCACGATGATTGAGGTCGGTTTCGGGTTTCGTATGGTACCGGGGCCGGTGCGTTCAAGCAACACAACCCGGCCCACCCGTTCCCGGTGGCACTGGTTGCGGAAGCGTGGCAACGTCACATTCGTTAGGCCTGCCGCGGAGATCGATGATCGGAAGGAGCGCTTCTATCTGGCCATCGCATCCGGTAAGCGTTTGCGTATTTATGTGCTTTTAGGCACAATATCCCGTAACAGGAGAGTTTTCTATTTTTCTCTACATCCCGGCCCGCCATCGTTTGCTGGAAAAGTGCTGCGCTGGGCTCGGCTTTTCGGAGTGTTTCCGCTGTCGAACATTACGGCCACCGATCCGGGCGCGTTTCGATTTCACTATTTTTCACCGTACATCGTGCTGAGCGCGCTGAGCATTGTGGGCGGTTTGTTTATTATGGCGGCGGCGCTGGTGCGGCTTAATCGCGTCGGCATCAACGCGATGAACATTGCCGAACCGATCTTTTTCGGGATGTGCACGCTGCTGCAGCTGCTGTTCGTTCGATTGGCCCAGGCGTGGCGCGGCTTTATGGTGTACTGGGCCGAACGGGAAGAGATGTTCTTTGCCCGCCCGTACGGTGCCATTAATTTGCGGCGAAAGGTGATCGGCTTAGCGGTTTGCATCCTTACGTCTGCATTGGGTAGGCATGTGGAGAAGGGGCGGTGGTGGCTTATCGTAGCTTTCATTTGATAATTTTGTATCGCAACTGCTTTTCAGTGGAACACGTGGTGTACGTGATCAACCAGGCGTACAACGTGTATCAGGAAAGCTTGACCTGCCAGTATAATGTAACGAATCCGCTCAAGCTGTATGGCACGCTGACATTCGGTTCGGTTTACCAATCCGTCCCGTACCATCATCTCTTGACCATGTACCTACTGGTGAGCATCTCTTGAGTTTACGGAAAAAAAATATAAATATAAACATTTTGGCAAGCAGATTGCATAACTCTAGGCGATTTCGTTTGGTTAAATTATCTGTAAATGTCATGAACTTTCATTTTTTCAAACATATCCCCAGTACACGACAATTTCGCTTACATTCATTTGGACCTTCACCGACCTGTTCATCATGCTGGTGGCCACCGGTATAGCGTGCCGCTTCGGTCAGCTAAACAAACGCATCGACAGTAACCTACAAAACGGTTCCGAAGCATTCTGGGGCGAAATGCGAACACACTTTGTCGGGCTGATCGAGCTGGTCGAGCGGACGAATCGAATTGTCGGCCCACTGCTGATCGCTTCCTGCGCAAACGATATGTACTTTCTGTGCCTGCAGACTCTCAATGCGCTGGAGTGAGTAACCTTATGATAATTAGTAAACACGAGCTTGAGTTTTCCTTCTCTAAAAAAACAATAATTCCCCGACAGAGATAAACCGTACGACATCAACGATTGGTACTTTCGATACTCGTTCACCTTTCTGATATTACGCACCTCCGTGAAGCTTTGGTTCGCAGCGGACGTGGACGAAAATTCGGTACGAACGCACAAACTGGTGCAAAAGATACGCAGTGAGCACTACAACGATGAGCTGGAAATATTGCGCATTTGCTCGAGCGGTGGTGTATCCATCTCCGGAATGGGATTTTTCACTATTACTCGCAGGATATTTCTTACCGTAAGTGAGTGTTTGGTTGGGGTGAAGTGTCAAAGGTAATCGTTAGTTCTTTCATCCACAGATGGCCGGATCTATATTGACGTACGAGCTAGTGTTGATGCGATTCCATCGCTCCTCTAAAGGCGTTGGAGAAGACCTTCCCTGTGGCTATATTGATTGAAGTGTTCGGCTCATTTAGTTGGTTGTGATCTGCATCTTGGGCTGGAATAGAAACTGCTCCGGGGAACATGCTCGCACGATACCCTGGTTGGCGGTGGTCTGTGCAAAGTGTAGCATTACTAGCTCGTACGTAATAACTGCTCCAAGCATCTACAAATGAATGCGAAATAGATTTAACGTTTCGCATCGCATTTTGTTTTATAAATAAACTCTTTACAAATCATACCGTAAGCATTGTTTTCTTGGTCAGTCGGAACAGCCCCATTGCATTTATCGCGATCGAGCTCTTGCGGATGAAGCTGTAAAATCTTTCCAGCTGCAAAAGATGCCACTGTCAGTATACAAAAGTGACGCGGAAGGCATTCGTTTAGGTGCTCAACATTGGTTCAAGTATGAAATTTGCATCTTTACTGTTTAGCAGCTGCTACAAAGCGGTTTGATTTGGCTGAAGAAACCTACCTCACTGCACCAATTGCTCGTTGGCACACGGCGGAATAGTTTCAGCGGTTTACGGGCGACCTCATGTACGGCTGAACAGTAATGCATCGTAAGAAATGTTCTCAAAATTATGAAAAACAGGGAAAAGTAGGTAAATACCGTCACAATAATAAAATCATCAGTTCGACTAAAATACGTAAATAAAAATTAACTCACATCAGAGACACTAATACAACGGTACAGAGCAACTTACTCAACGAGATGGAACAGTTGATAGCATATCAGGTACAGGTTAGTGCCACAAGAAACGACCAGCAATGGAGAGCAGATGCTCATCACATGCTCCAGTAGCTCGCATACCATCACGTAGTCAGAATGGATTTCGCTCCAGAACTTTTCTCTAGCAACAACGTGAACTGTGGTGTAGAATTGAATCCTGGAATTGATGCGCTTAAAGTAACCTGCAATCGAATCGCTTATCATAATAAGCAACACATCCTGCACGGTCCAGGCCATCGTTAAGGCTGTGTTTGCGTACTAAACAAAGATACGGGTGATCTGCTGTAATTGTCATTTTGGAAAATTTATTTATTTACCTCTAAAAATATAAAGGATGGAAAGTTGTATGATACTCTTCGGAAAAAGAACCCGTAAGTGCGCAAGGCGTAGTACTCCGGAAGATTGCTGTAGTTCCAGTGGCAGGTGCGTGCTTCATACACTCTCGCGTTCACGGTTTTCCCGATCGACAGCATATGTTCCGCTACAACCAATCCAATTGCGTTGTACAATAAATTTTAATATAAATGTGTTCTTCCTTCCTTTCTTACTTTCATACCGAATCCCAATACGATTAGTAGCAACGCTATTGCACGGATTCTACGACACGATCGTGCGTTTTGTTGGCGTGCATTGTACTGCATCACCTCGAGCGACTCTATCTGTTCCCATTTCGGAACGACGGTTGGCCACCGATAGGCCACACGAAGCAGCAGTAGCATGATGATGATCACATCCAAATAGAACAGCGGTCCAATCAGGTTGTCCGCATTGACACCTATTGCCTTGAGGCGGTCATACTCCACGAAACACAGGAACAGTCCCACGTGTATCAGTCCTAACGAGAGCACTGTTTGAAGCGAACACCATCGAAAGTGCCAGCGAAGTGGTTTACGGGTCAGGACACCGTACAGTGGAAATTGTCCAAATAGCAAAAATATGACCAATATCGGACGGATGGTGTTGTGGAAATTCATCGCTTCACTTTTAACCGTTCTGTTCCGGTGGTTACCGTTCTACTGCTAGGGAAATGAGATCAGCGGACAAATGACTTTGTTTGTGCTGGGTGCTTAGTACGAAAGTAATTAATTGTTCACGAATTACCTTTGGGTGAAAAATGGAAACTTCTCATAAATAGACGGAATGGGTAGATGAAATAGATTGTCGGTAGGCGCTGATGATTTATGAGTTGTAGTAGTACAGGTAGATGGGACAGTGATTGTATTTCAGTAAGCTGGTCCAGGAATGACACAGGCCTTGCCGTTCCTTCTTTAGAACATTATGTTACGTGTTTTATGACCTAAATTGGTGTTGTTGAAAAAACAAAATATAATATAGAAATATTTTGTATGAATTTTACACCAAAAATTAAATGTTGGTATCGGAAAACTGTATAAATTTAAGTGTTTTGAAAAAAATAATCACTAAAATATATATTTTTTGTTTGTGGATTTTTACTGATTTTCTGCATTAATACGACGAGAACAATTCAACCTCTGTCATCACACCAAGTGATAAACGATGTATGCAGGTATCGCACTTCAAGGAAAAGATAACGAACCCTAGTAAGCGCCACTGGTGAAGCATAATCAATGCTCTAATCATCGTTCAAAGCCACCAGCAAAAGCATATCACTTATCGGTCCTATCGCAGAAGCACTAACGTATGGTGAGTGTGGGATATTCTCTTATCTCTGACCTAGCTACGGTACTGTTTTATCGTTTACCGGCTAAAAACCGAAGCTAGAATGCATTCGAACACATTCGCCAGACGCCTCACCTTGTTCAGTCTTCGACAGTCTGGACAGTTCGTCGCGTTGTAGGAGGCAGAAAGGATAGTGTTTTGCGTTCCCTTTTTAAAGACCACCACCGTCCATCAGCATGCCTGCCCCAACACTGTACTACTTTCCGATGAGCCCACCGGCCCGTGCGGTGTTGCTGCTGATGAAGGAGCTTGAACTGCCGATGAATGTAAGTATAAGCGAAAAATGTACAACCAAGTGTTTTGCAGGCAGTGTGCACTAATAGTGTTCGATTATGTTCGCTAGCTAAAAGAAGTGAACCCACTCGCCGGTGAAACGCGCACCGAGGAATTCATGCGCATGAACCCGGAGCACACGATCCCAACGCTGGACGACAATGGCTTCTACCTGGGCGAATCACGTGCCATTTTGTCGTACCTAATCGATGCCTACCGTCCCGGGCACACGCTCTACCCGAACATTCCGAAGGAAAAGGCACTCATTAATCGGGTGCTGCATCACGATTTGGGCTCTTTCTATCCCAAGTTCTTCGGCACCATCGGTGCACTGTTTTCTGGTGCAGCGACGGAAATTTCAGACGAAATGAAAACCACCACCCAGAAGGCGCTCACCGACTTGGAGCACTATCTGACACGGAACGATTACTTTGCCGGGGAAAATCTCACCATTGCAGACCTTTCCCTGGTGCCGACGATTGCTTCCGCCGTCGTAAGTAACACTACCACGAGTGTTCATGTGTATTGTTTCATCGGAAAGTTTTAAACTACTACCGTACTTTGGTTTACAGCACTGCGGTTTGGATTTGACCAACTATCCACGACTAAACGCGTGGTATGAGAGCTGCCGAGTGCTGAAAGGATTCGAGGATGATCAGGAAGCTGCCCGCCAGGTTGGTGAATATTTGCGCTCCAAATTTCCCACCGGTCTGGAGGCGTTGAATTGACGTCAGATTCCGTTGAAAAGCCGTTACCAATACCGAAAGAATGTGCAAGATAATGGTTGTAAAAATTGGCTTTGCTGTGTGCTAGACTGTGCGGTGATGAAAGCGAGATAAGAAGCCGAAGTTGTTAAAGATTTACTGTGTTGCATTGATGTGCTGAGTTGGTTTGTATGAATAAATGCGCGTTTGTTGTATTTGTGAGACGTTTCTAAGCCGTTACATTTGATTATCGTGTCGTGTGAAGGTTGAGACAATATCCACGTAAGTAGTTGTGGTGAAGGGGAGTTTACTGTTACAGTTGAATAATAGTTTATTGAACTGTAAATCCTCAAATTTTGCTAGTTGGTTTAAAAGGACAAATTGTGTAATTTAATTTAATTTAGAGCTTATATGCTCTGAACACTGCTGGAACTAAAATGTTATTAATTCTCTCTTGCGTTCTGTGAGAAAAAAGTAACATATTTTTGTATTTTACATTTTATAACCACAAGTCATGAGTTGCCCTTTGTTTTCCGTAGGATAAATCCGGTTAAGGAATTATAAAATCTGTTCACATCCACCACTGTTTATTTATCAGTCTAAAGTCTTGTAGTGTGCAAGCTCCACGACGAGGTAATGAACTGGAAGGCTGAAGTGGCTCACCTTTTCGTAAATATTTATTCGGGCCACGTAAACCCTCAATTGGTCACTGTCATTCCTATGCAGCCTTTGCAAAGCATGAATCGGGTATAGTAAATGATCGGGTATGCTCAATGAATGCAGCCTACTCATGATTTTCTTGTTTAATTGGTGTAAGGCCAAAAATACACGGAGCACTAAAAGTTCGCGGTCGTGAAATTTCACCTCCTGATAAATCTATTTATGTTTCTATGTAATTCGGTAAACCGTTGAAAGCTTTACATTGGCAGCAGGCGTAATTTCTCGCCAGCGAAGCTCAAGTTCGTGTATTTTCGGTCCGGGAAAAAAACTTTTTTCGCTGATCAGTTGGCAACTTTGGTATTTTTGAGTTTATCAAGAATTTTGCGACCAAGAATTTTGCGGCCAAACATTTGGCTAAACAAATTCTTGGTCGCAATATTCTTGGTCGCAAAATTCTTGGTCGCAAAATTCTTGGTCGCAAAATTGAGCTGTTTTATTGAGGTAATCCTGGTTAGCACTTGGGATAGATGATAACTTTTAATCACAAGTGTTTGCAGATATGGGCTGTGGCTGAGCACATAAAATCAGCGAAATTTTTTTGAAATCTTCGTTTTGTTGGACCTGATCTCAACAAAACACCAAAATTCCTCCGTTTATCCATAGGGCGATGCTATTGCTACATGTCTAATTATCTCTGATCGGCAATAACTGGCAAAGCAACGTCTACTTAGGTACTACTTCAATATTTTGTGACTAATACAGTGTCAAAACTCAGCTGAATCAACCATGAAATAATTACAAATATGCTCAATAGAACCAAGTCATGGTGAAGGCGAAGACAACTGCTTAATTGTAGCAATTATGTAGCAGGTCTAATGTGGGTCAACAAATCAACGAACTAAAAAAAATAAATGAATCGTCATATTTTATCAGCATAATATTTGTAAAGAAATAGTCATATCATGCCGATTTATAAAGACATATCTTTTGATAATTTCAATGTCAGAATATTCTATTTTTTCGAACTCTAAATTTCATCTGGAGTCAAATCTTTAAATTTAACAATCGTTCAATGAAAAATAACGATAATAAATAGAGACATTCACTTTCCGGCCTATCGCAACACTAAATTTATCGAAACCATTTCCTGGTTACGCAAACGGCACCCTCACAACACACGTGACGATGCACGGTACAATCTGTAGTCACGCATTTTCGTTATTAGGAACCTCCAATAGGCGATCGCCCGAGGTTGATAGCGTAGCGTAACGTACAGCGCCGTGGAAGTAGCAAAAGTGTCATTACCTCTTGCGTTCTGGTTCGCGTTCGCATTCTCCACCGTTGCTTGCACACAGCAGTAGTAAGTAGCATCGGTGCAGATGTACGAAAAAGCGGCAAACCATTTCAACAAAACCATGAGCATCGAGAATCCCCACATTCGCAAGGGCAATGGGTATGGGCGTGGAAATTGGAAAAGTTTCGGTCGACAGTACGTTCGCCCGTGCGTTGGTTCGTTCCATCATGCCGTAGCACCGGGTAAACTGGAGAAGCACTGTACCAATATTACGCGTGATTTTTTTTTTGTTATGTTTGATGAAAATTGCATCATCCCTTTTATTGTTTTACTTTTTCCTCCCGATCACGTTCAACATATTCCGGGCAAAAGTTCTGCTGCTCGGTCAGTGCATCACGTTACTGCCGGTGGTGAACATATTCAGTGCAAATTACCGCACGGCTCGCTTCAAGCTGCGAAGCTTCCGCTGCATCTACTCGCTGGTGTATCTAGCACTGACCGGCATTTACTGCACCTTCTTCATCCGGTGGTACATTAGGAAGGGACTGAACCTTGCCTACTTCGGTGCGTCGGAATGCTGCGAGTGGTTAAAAGTGTAATTGCAATAGAATGGGCTTTTTTTAATGTGTGTGCGTGTCTTACCACTTTCCCCTCAGCTAACTGCATCTATATGGTGGTGGTGTACCTGTCGGCCTGGCTGTTCTTCTTCATTGCCCTCCGCTGGCAGTCGATACTGGGTGCGTTCAGTCGCTGTGAGCGTTCGTTTTTGAGCGACCACTATCGCCGCCAATCGAAGGGCCGCTTTGCGCTCGGCTGGAAGATACGGTTCACCGGCTTTGCCATCTTTGCTCTGGCGCTAGTCGAGGACTGGCTGAATTACTACTCCGCGTACCAGAGCAACATCGTACAGATAGCTACGTGCAATCGGACCAACGTGACGGTATGGCAGAACTTTTACCTACGCGAGCACCCGCACGTTTTCCATTGGCTACCGTTCAATGGGTTTACGATTGCAATAACGGAGGTAATACATGATCGAGATCAAGAGTTGTGGATTTTAAAAGAGTGACTTCACTTCAGTGGATCAACCGTTGCATGCGCTACACTTGGACGTACCTGGACATCTTCATCATCTCGTTCTGCTACGGTGCCCAGTTCCGGTACGAGCAGATCTTTCGACGCTTGGTCGCCGTGCAGGGTATCGCTTGTCCGACCAACTTTTGGCACGATGTGCGCATGGACTACGTGGCCGTGTCGGAGCTGGTGCAAGTTTTGGACGCCCAGTTCGGACACCTGATCCTGCTCGCCTGTGCGAACGATATGTACTTCATCGCGACGCAGCTCTTCAATGGGTTTCAGTAAGTGCTTGTTGGTGAGTTGTTTACAATGATTGGAAACATTCATTCCCACTCCCCCCACAGACGCCGTAGAGTCATTGCAAACTACGTGTACTTCTGGTACTCGCTATTGCTCCTCATGTTCCGAACGATCGTGATGCTTTATGTTGGATCGGGAGTGTACGCCGCCTCTACCAGCCCTCTTCAGCTGCTGCGAAACGTACCTTCCCAGCATTGGGGCATTGATGTGAGTTGGTCTGGTGAGTAGAAATCATAAACATACTAATCGAACTTCCCCAACACTTGGCCAGCTGCAACGGTTAACAGACGAAGTCGCTTCGGGTGAAAATGTCCTTTCTGGAAAACAATTTTTCTTTCTAAAGCGTCAGCTAATTCTAGCGGTAAGTGATTGTTTGTACCTGTTTAGCCCGTAAAACATGCAATGCAAGGATCAAATTGCAGTAATGCTTAGCGGTGTTGTTGTTTATGTCATTCCAGATGGCCGGGACATTGGTGACGTACGAGTTGGTACTGCTGGATCAGGTGAAAAAAATACCCGACACCTCGACCGACTGCTCCTACTTTTGAGTCGGTTGGATTTGATTTCCCCCTTCCGTAATCGCGTGACACTCAACGCACACACAGCACCGTAAACAGCACCTGCAAGCATTCGCACGCTTTGACGCTCTCCCGCTCCCGGGAGTTTAATTAATCGCTTTCTCCTCGAGCCATGCTTGAATGTTTGATTGTTGGCGAGCCAGCTCATTTGACCGCAACCTTCACTAGCACCAGGATCCTTCGAAATCGTGTAGCGCCGGACAGCCAAAGGCACAAGCCACACTCGTTTCGTAGCAAAGAGCCGAAGCAGACGATACCACACCGCACACCGCGCGGTAATGATACATGGTGGTAATTAACGCGCCGATCCCGATCAACCATGGAATCGCCGGCAATTGATGACTTCCACCGGGCGGTGAGGCCGTTTCTGCTGATTTCGCAATTGTTTTCGCTCTTTCCGCTTGGCGGCTTGTACGGTCGAACGCTGCAGGATATTCGGTTTCGGTGGTTTGGGCCGGGTACCGTCTACAGTTTTTACTTCTTCCTGTCCGGGCTGCTCACGCTGGTGGCGCACATTTATTACAGCCTGACCGTGGAAACGCTGGGCACCTCGGAAATCAGTAAGTAACGTCGCGTGTGGCCTGTGTGTAGAGCAGTAAGTCTCACTCAAATGTCGTGTCTTCACTCGCAGGTAACATAATCTACTACGTGCTGAATCTGTCCGGAGCAATCGTACTGCTGGCCATAGCGGCACGCTGGCGAACGATCATGGAGAAGTGGCGCAGCTTGGAGGAAAACTTTCTGCATCCTCCGTACGCCGAGAGACGGTTTTGGAGCTTGAAGCGTGTCGTCGCGGCGATTGGCAGTACGATGGTTGTGCTCGCTTTTGGTAAGCTTACGGCAGGCGGCACATAACGAACGCGCGCTGTTGCCATTTTGCCACTAAACATTTTATTCCTTATTTTCATCTCCCCCTTCAGTGGAGGACACATTGCACGTCGCCTCGGTGTACTACACCAACCTGCAGTACTTTAAGCGCTGCGAAAACAGTACACCCTTCTGGACGCTGTTCTACCAACGCGAGCATCCCAAGTTCTTCCACTATTTGCCGTACAGCTTGCCCGCTGTGCTGCTGCTCGAGCTGACGCACAAGATATTCCTGTACGTGTGGACGTTTATGGATCTGTTCATTATTTTTGTGGCACTCGGGCTTGCCCGGCGGTACGAGCAGTTCTATCGTCATGCGGCCCAGTACAAGGGACGGCATGTGATGGGCCCGGTTTGGCAGCGGTTGCGGCTGGACTATGGCCGGATCTCGAGCTTGGTCGCGTACATGGAGGGCATCATGGCACCGATCATCGTTTGCACCACCGCGTCCGATCTTTACTTTATCTTTTACCAGATGTATAACGCTTTCCAGTAAGTTAGGGATGTAGGGAAGCTTTCCAGACACTAAAACCGCATTTCCTCTATAGGTTCTCTGCCTCACTCATCTCGGAGTTGTACTTTAAATTTTCACTCGCATTTCTAATTTTTCGAACGCTCGTTATGCTGCTGATCGCTTCCAACATACATGTGGCATCGTTGCGACCGCTCGACATCTTACGCTCCGTGCCGATGAGCTGCTGGACTATCGATGTGAGTATGACGAACAGCACGTGTAGTTGAATTGCTACTGGAGCTGGTTAATTTCAGGTACAACGATTTACGCAAGAGCTCCTGTCTGGTCAGAACTGTCTCTCGGGACATGGATTTTTCTTTCTCAATCGAAGCGTCATACTTGCGGTAAGTTTTATAAGTAATTTACCTCATTTTTATTAAATACTTGTTGCTTTTACAGATGGCAGGCACGCTTATCACGTACGAGCTTGTGATGTTGAAGGAGGTTAACCCATCTTCGGAAAAGAGCGATTTTTGTGATGGTGTAAAAAGGCTTTACTAAACATGTGCTTTGCACCTTCCAACATGTGTGCATATGTATTTGCGTGTGACTGAGTGAGACTTTCATGCAGCACTAAAGCTCCGCCATTGCGTATGATAATAAATTAATATATTTAAATGAGCTTCTTCAATCCACGTCTATATTGTATTTCACCGAATTGTTTTGTATTTCCTCTTTTTTGTTTTAATAAAGAAACCATTCAATCGCCAACTGATTTTTATATGCACGTAGATTTTACAAGAAGGGAACCATTATTCAACGAAAATTTTCTCTCGACTGGTCTCGACATACCGTCGTCGTTGAAATTTCTCTTAAAATGCTATCCATCGTTCTGTTGAAAAATTTCACCCAGAAAAGAAATTGCTTCAACTCAATATCCTCTCAAACGTATATTTCTACTGAAATGAGTTTTGATAAGGCTGCAAGAGAAATAGCTGCAGTGAATTGGAAATAAACTTCTCTAGAAGCAATGCTACTTGAACAAAATATCAACCTCCATAGCACATGTTTAAAATGTAAATATTAATTGAACTTTTTCACCAAAGCTTGGAATATATAATTCATGAACCTTTTCATTATAAAGTATAGATCATTTTTATTGGGTTGGGCAGCTTGGCCACTATCAATGTTCAATCAATGAACAAATCAATGTTCAAAAGGGCTTAATATTCATATTCATTCATATTCTATGATTGCACACTTTAAACCCAATTATTCTAAACCCTTCAACACAATGAAACTAATGAAAATGAGTTCTGCAGGACATTGGGACAGTACAAAACGCTGTTATATTACACGTTGGTCCTTGGTTCGGGTTTTCCATAAAATAAGTAGCAAACATACACCTGTTCCCGCACGCCCGCATGATAAACAAAATACTGTCGTAATAGTGACTTAGTGAAAAAATAGGTCGTATAATAACACGGTCGTATGTCGAAACACTTATTTTTGTTTTACTTATAGAAGAGTTAATTAAAATGAGTGTTTTTTTTTTGCAAAATAATCTAAATATATGGTGTCTAATCGTGAGAAGTGAACTACATTGTTATTTGTTTTTTAAGATTTTTTTCAAATGATTTTCGTTTGGTTCTAAATTTTGTTTAGAATTTTTCCTTAGGTTGGTTATTAAAACTTGATAATAGTGACGTAAAACATAATACCTATTGCTGTTCAATGGTGCACCTAAATGTGCTTCTTGTGATAGCCTTTGAACGAGTTGATTTACTTACTATTAAAGTAAAAACTGCAAATATTATCGGTCGTTGTCAATAAATTGTTTGAAGAAACAATTTCAAAATCAAGTAAAATACGAAACACATGGAATAGTCGCCTTATTTAACGTTTCACAAGCTTAAACATTACATTTAAATTAACACATATTTTAATCCGTTTGCGTTAACTATGAGTTTGCAAAATAGTTTTCTCCCTTGCATTGCTATCCATTCAATGAACTTCCTATGATGATTGATATGATAAGACGTGTCTTCAACCATTCCCTCAAAACGCGCCCTTATTCACGTTTACTTATAATTGAGCTTACATGATCATAAATGATTTGCACATTTCCCATAGCATTCCCAGCCAGGGAAACGTTTAAATGTCCCGGTCTGAATGTCGTTTCGGTTTAGTAATGTTTGTGTCCTCGCACCATCGCAGTTTCAATGGGTTTACAGAAAATATGTCCAGTAGAGAAAAGCAGCAATTCAACGGAAATGCTTTCCAACACTGTGCGAATTCTTGATAGTAAGTCGCATGCTTTGAACAGTACTATAATGTGGTGATGTGCTACAGCAATGTTTCCTTTGCTTGCAGAAGACTTTTACCAACCGCCAAACCGGCCGCGGTTCATCAACGGTGGAGGATACTTTTGCCGCTCGATCCGACCGGTGTTGATTGTGGGTCAAATGTTTGGTTTACTACCGCTCGATGGTGTGTGGTGTGGCCGTTGGTGGAGTATCCACTGGAAACTGCTATCGTGGCGCAACCTGTACGCACTATTCGTACAGCTGGGTGCACTTATAATGGCGTGCTTTTCCTTTGCCACCTTCTGGTATAGTGGTGTTGAGTTTGCTAAAATAAGTACGTCATGATGGCGTTGGCTCAGCGGCTCGAGCAACTTAATTTGAGGCAATTTTTGTACATTACATTCCAGTGTCCTGGTGGTTCTTCACTCTAAACCTGCTAATATCAATCAACTTTGCGGTACTTGCACGCAGCTGGCCACAGCTTATGTCCTGCTGGGTACAGCTTGAGCAATCCCTGCCAGATCAGCCGAGACTGAGCGCTGCCTGCCGCAGAAACGCACGACAGGTCGGGTTAGTGGCGACAGTTTTGCTCACCAGTGGACTAATTGAACATGTGCTTTCGAAGCCGGCTGGACTGCACCGGGCCTACCGGTGTCCGATCCCGAACCTGCTGGAAGCACACTACAAACAAGCGTTTCCGGAAATGTTCTCCTTCGTGCCTTACAACCCATACATTGGCTTTTTAGCACAAACGATCACGTCGCTGCTTACGGTGTACTGGAACTATGTGGATCTGTTCTTGATATCCGTCAGCGTCGGCCTCCGCACGAACTTGGCGCAGGTGAACGATGTGATCGTAAGCTCCGAAAAGCTGTACCATCGAGGCATCTTTTGGAAGGACCAATGCAGGCACTACCGGCGTGTACTAGGTTTGATACGGCACGTTAACAATCATATTGGCGTGTTTATTGTCATTTCTTATGCGAGCAATCTGTTCTTCATCTGCGTCCAGCTAGTAAATGTTTTCCAGTGAGTTTGCTGGTTAGATCGGAGCTGTACAAAAGCACATCTTCTTCAATCCGGCATTCAATATTCCTTCATTCCATAGACAGAATTCGTCTTTCATCGTCACTTCGTATTTCTGGTATTCGCTGTTTCACCTTATTGGGCGCATTGTTGCCGTTTCCTTGTACGGTTCCGCAATCCATGACGAGTACTGCCGGACACGCACCTTGTTCTACAATCTACCGGACGAGTACGGCTACACTGATGAGGTACGCATGCTTTCGATGCTTATTTTACCAACATAAGCGAAACCTAGCACACGTCATTTGAAGCTAACCTTTTTGGAGCTGCAGAAAACCTACATAACATGTAACGATATCATCTTTCAACATTCTCTCACCCATTCTCTCTCAGGTCCAGCGGTTCCATCGACAGGTCGAGCATGACTCGGTGGCATTGAACGGCTATGGCTTTTTCTATTTAACGCGCAAACTCATTCTGAAGGCATGTTTTACCATCACCCTCTGCCTACTTTCTCTACATTACTTTCTCTCCTTTCCGATCACTTCCTGGGTTAGAGGATTCTTTAGCCATGCTTTTTGCCTAGGCTCTTTGCTAATCCAGTGTTTCTCCTAACCCCTTTCTTCCCGCAGATCGCAGCTACGGTCGTAACGTACGAGTTGGTTTTGACGCAGGTTAACGAAGCGGAAGCCAAAAATGGTGACGATAATCCTTGCACGTGAGCAGCGTACAAAATAGCGTGCCAGCGTGTCTATGGGGTTTCCTTTTCCGGCCCGGACCGGACGTAAGGTCAAGTATGCGAACCGGAACTTCGTGATGACAAGCGATGGTGATGATGATAATGATGATGATGCTGATGGTCAAGCCCAGGTCGGTTGTCGCATTGGTTGTTGGAGAGTAAAAGTGGCAAGAAAAAATAAATTCAAACGATGTCACTGCGAAAGTGGCTACGTTACGTTTGGTCAACAAGGCATGACATTCAAGGAAGTAGTTGTGGTGGAAAGTTTTGAACATAACGGAGGCGGTGAGGGTTAGCATAAGAGATAATGAAAAAGTAAGTAGATGATAAAACTTGACAGCAGTACTCAATGAGAAGTATTGCGAAGTTGTTAGTCCACTTAAGCAATTCTTGTCGTTACGATGTCGTGCCGTCTCTCATTAATAAAAAAAAACAGAGAATTGAAAGTTGGTAGTACTGCAGTACAAAAGATTTTTCAGTTTTCTATCGTTACGTGTGTGCTGCAATTAGTGTGGCAAATTTGACTTTTAACTTAACTAATTTGACATTAAATATAACTAATACATTTAACTAAACAAAAATCCAAGTGACTTTCATTGTTAATACAAAGATCAATAGTATACTGAAGGAGGAAGTAGACTGAAGGATACATTTTTAAAAAATGTGTCCTAGAGAATTTTTGTTTTTATCAATTTTCTTTTGTGTACTAAGTTCGTAAAGCTATTGTTATAATTATTCTATCATTATTAATGGTTTGTTAAACTATCTATCAGCATATTAGGTAGTAGAACTTTCTTTTACTTTAACAAATGTATATTGTTCCTTACGTTCAGAGCTCAAGGATTTATGTTTAAGGGCATTCAAAATGTATTTTGATCCAAACGAATTGAGATTTTCTAAGAAAGGATCAAAAAGGTTATTCATGGATAAAAGACATTCACTATCGTTCTGTGGGCCACATAATAAGAAAATTATAAAGAAAATTAAACCTTAAAACAGTCTCATAGAAATTACCAGCTGTGGTGCTAAATTGCGAAGGATTATAAACAGTGGGGAAGTTAATTATGTACATTGACTGATTCTATCGTTTATATAAAGTAGTTAACTACGATTGGTTTTGGGAGGGTTGTAGTGAACTTAAAAAGTTTAGATGTTATTGATTTTTTCTATGTAAGTTGATAAAGAATATAATTAAACAATTCATTGCATTCAGTTTTGTCTATCTCGTATGTTCTCCAAGATTCTTCATATTTATTTCCTTTGGATTTATCCCTTAGAAAAGTTATTGAAATTTCATTATATTCGAAAATATTGTACCAAGTATTTGTGTCTTGCAAACGGATACGAATACTTGTGTAGCGTAAACAAAACAAACAGTTATTATGATAAAGCAGTGCCCTAAGATTACTAGTCGCATTACCATTTAAACTATGTTGTTTACAGCAAACGGTGAGATAGGATCACAATTGCATGCACAATGAGTATAATGAAGTTATAAGTTATGTATTCTACACACCAACTTAAAGGCCGCGCAAAACAGTGACTAATCTGTGCCGCAGTCGTGTTTTGAATGCACAATACGCTTGAAGCTGTAGAATGGCTCTAAAGCTTCTCGAGAACAAACTTCTATTTCGGCGAAATAATGTAATAAGGTAATAAGTGCAAAATCAATTGCAATACTTTGTTCAAAGAGTTGCATTTCTTGGTTATTTTTTTTTATTTTGAAGTCTGCAGATCGATGAGCTAGTGAGCGAAAAGCGAAGAAAGATGGGATTTGCTGTGACTGAAAACCACGACACCAAACCACTAATTCAACCGACCTGGCACACCTGCCTGAAGCGCTGGTGTGCGTCCTGGCTCCACTGGCCAAGGGTGCAGCGGCGGGCCAGTCGCGAGGATTGGCTGTTCAATGGCACCTTTCACGAAGCGTCCCGCGGCGTACTGATGATGGCTCAGCTGTTCTCCATCATGCCCGTCTGTGGCATACTGGCGAAGGATCCGCGAAAGTTACGCTTTTCCTACACGGCGGGCCGTGCGTTCTACGCCTACTTTTGTGCGATTGGCATCGGTTTTCTCGCGACCATGTCGGTGTACTTTTTCGCCAGCAAGCGGTACCACTTTCAGAAGATGGTGACGGCGTTCTTCTACTGCTACAACCTGTATGCCATGTATCGGTTCGGGCGGCTCGGTCAACGGTGGCCAGCGTTGATGGTGAAGTGGGCCCGCGTCGATGACTCGTTGCCACCGCAGAAGGGTCTATTTGAGCGGGCGGTACTGGCGTACCGGATTAAGCTCTGCTCGATCATGGTGATGGCACTGTCGCTGTCCGAGCATTTGCTCTCGATCGTGGCGGCGGTACACTACTCGAACAACTGTCCCGCCGTGCACGATCCGTACGAAGCGTTCTTCAAGTCCAACTTTGCATTCGTGTACTACTACTTCCCGTACTCGACGTGGCGCGGCTTTCTGACCAAATTCTTCAACGTGATTTGCAATTTTATGTGGAGCTATGTCGATTTGTTTGTGATCGTCATCAGCATGGGTTTGTCGCACGCCTTTCGACGCATCAACGCCCATCTGTTCCTGCACAAACGAGAGGTACTCTTTTCTTGCAGGTTGGTGAGGATGTGAGTAAAGTTATTCGATATCTTTCGTTGCGCCAGAAAATGACGGAGCAGTTCTGGGGCGAACAGCGGCAAAAGTATAGGAATGTGTGCGATCTTGTGACGACGGTGGACGATCACATCTCCGCCATCACGATGCTCTCCATTTCGAACAATCTGTTCTTCATCTGCGTTCAAATCCTCAACAGCATGAAGTAAGTGTCTCGGTGCTGGTGCCTGTCTAGATTCTTCAGCTGCGTAAAAGTGCGTTCCTTTCTTCTAGCTCGCGACCCACCCTGGTGCACACCGTGTACTTCTGGTTCAATCTGATCATTCTCATCGGCCGTACGCTAGCCGTTGCCATGTTTGCGGCGGAAGTGAACGACGAATCAAAGCGCCCGATCGAGGTACTGCGAACGATTCCACGCGAGGGCTGGTGCCTGGAGGCGAAACGGTTCGCCGAGGAGGTGACGACCGATACGGTCGCCCTGACCGGGCTCAAGTTTTTCAGCATGACCCGCCAGCTGGTGCTGAACGTGACGGGGGCAATCATCACGTACGAGCTGGTGCTGATACAGTTCCACAAGGACGAAGCATCGGATGTGGATTTGTGTAAGCTAAAGCGCATGGACACGTTGTAAGCGTGGTTCCGAATTGTTGCTGCCCTTGTATACGATGAGGACGATTGGTCGCTTTCCGTGTTTTTTGTCGTTGGACGTCGTTTGCTGTTTGTGTAGTTTGTATTCGATGTACTCGTACCGTAGCCGTTCCATGTTGAGTGTGAGTGTAGTGCCACTCCCGAGAGCTTGCCTCTAATATGGTTTCCCTTTTTTTGGGTTTTGATATAATTTCAGGTTTATTCGACCCGTTTGATGACAAATACTAATAGTGTAAGCATTCTGTTGCTTGTGTGAGCGTGCTTTGGATGTTTGCTGTTTACTATTTTTATTGGCGTTCATCCTTTCCCGATAACCCTTCCGGAAAGGGGAAACTATTTCCAGCGAACAGTGGCGAAAGACTGTATCTTATTTACCTCTCTAAAGACCCACGGTTCAAATTTGATCATCTAGGCTTCGCTTCAAAAATCAAACTCCGAACCATCCTTCCTGGAAGCGTCTCTAGCGAGACATCTTTAAGAGGGTATTTGGTATTAAACCGGCACCATCCTTCGCTTCGGTTTCGGGAAAAGGGCTGAAATCTAATCGATTGTAAACGCTCCAACCAAGCATGCCGAGCTCATTAATAAACAATCGTTTCGGTATCAATTTTGCATACCGTCTGTGCTGTCTCGCCTGGAATGCAAATGTGTGAAAAAGTGTACCGAAAAAAATAGTAATAAAAAAACGATGCTTTGCCTGATTATCTGCATTTTTTTTTTTTGTAAAACCACGCCATGGAGGGCCGATATTCATCATCTTTTCTCGATAACTTTATGCAAAGTTGATTCTTCCGCTGAGACGAAAGACGCCGTCGGTTTAGTTCGCTGACCGGACTGGACGGGCAAATGAATGTGGAAAATTTAATTAAATGGAAATGAGCAGCAGTGGCAGCATGGGTTTCAGTATCGCCCGCCCCAAATGCCCGATCTCGTTCGGTGATGAAAACTCACACCCCCTTCCCCCCTCCCCGCCTGTTGGGGCCAGTGTGACGACACACCGAAAATGAATTAACTCCAACGCACTAATGGCGATCGATGCTTGGGAGGAAGCTTGCATCTAGGCTAATTTAATAATAATTGTCCGGACGGAGGTCACGCAGCCGGTGCCCCGTGGACGGAAGCGACCTTTCTCACGTGCAGATGGCACGGAATGATGGTGTTTATTACGGTCAGCTTTTAGAGTGGTAGGTAGCCAGTAACAGAACGGTCGAAAAGACAACAGCCACCATGGGTCAAGTTTGTGCGGCGCTACGTTTCGGAGGTCATGAAAACGTCATGATCACATTCGAGAAGGGGGAACTGTTAATTGTGGTTCAATCATAGAAACATGGCTCGATTCGCCACTGACAGCTGAACTAATCAATGAGTTGGCGGCTGTGTGTCTGTGTTGCATAGTCGTGGCGCAATAAAGAGGAAACAAAAATTCCCCACTTAATCAGCGCGCCTGTTTGCGCCAGTATATAGCGTAGGTCTGCTTTGCGACGTACAGTGTGTGGAAGTTATCAGTACATCCCGCAGTCTTGAACAACCCTCAGCTCTGGTGTTTGTAGCGCATTGAAGGATGGTAAATTGCTTGTTCGAAGTAACCCGCTACCAATGGTTGGGTGCCATCGTGTTGGTGCTGCTCGTAGTGCCAGGCTATGGCGGAAGACGTAAGTGATCCACATTTGCTGCCATTGTAAAGCATTTCCGGCCACTAAAAGGCTCCGTTTGTGAGTAGACTCTTTCCGACAGCTGTGCATCACCGAGGAGCAGCAGCGCGGACGCTGCGTACCGGTGAAACAGTGCGACAGTGTGATGACTACGCTGCGCAAAGACACGCTCACGCCTGAAGACATCCAATACTTGTACGGTACGGAATGTGGTCGAACGGCGGAAGGGAAGGCACTCGTCTGCTGTCCCCAGAGTTCGCTAGTCCCGGTGGGAGGACCGATAGAGAGCGGCATCAACACAACGATCCGAGTGAACGCCGAAGAGAAACAACCCACAGGGCCCACCCTGGAAGTTGCTCCCAACGCTTGCGGATTGCAATCGGCAGTGAAGCTGACAAATCTCTCCATCGGTCATCATCCTTGGACGGTGCTGCTTCACTACGGTGGTCAGGGTGTGTTGAATACTTCCTTTACTTGTAGTACGCTTTCGAGGTGCCTGTGATTCACCCATTTCTTTCCTAGCCCACAGCACCCAGTTTAACTGCAGTGGCACGCTTATCGCACCGAGCTACGTACTAACTTCGGCAAGCTGTGTGGACGATGAGGCGGCGTGGAACAAGTAAATCAATCTTTACAACCTACATCCTTCAAGAACAAATCGAACAAATTTGCTTCAATTTCTCCTCCAGCTTAACCGCACGTCTTGGCGAGTGGGATCTCGAATCGACGGTCGACTGTATTCTTGACCCCGACAGCGACGATCTGGTCTGTGCCGACCCATCGTACGATGTACCGGTGGGACAGGTGATCCTGCACGAAGCATATACCGGACGGCGGAACGATATTGCACTGCTGAAACTGGCCCAACCGGCGCAGCTAAACGATTGGGTTAGTCCGATCTGTTTGCCCGAGTCGCCTGTGCTGAACGAAACGGCGAAGTACGGTGCGGCTGGCTGGAACCAGAACACTTGCGGTAGGTTGTGTGTGTCTGTGTGTGAAACGGCAAGACGAACTACGATACTGATGGCAATACTTGTATGTATATTTGTCAAAACCATTAGCGGACCCGAGCAGCCGGTACAAGCAACTGTCCAGCTATGATGCACTCAACCAGAAGGCTTGCGAGCGGTACGTCCCATCGGTAGCGGGCACCTCGTACGGATTTGTTTGTGTCGCAGTTGGGGAACAGCAGCCGCTGGGTGATGCTGGCGGTGGGTTGACGGTAGTGAGAACGATCGACACCGCCGAACGCTCGGTGCACGAGCTGGTCGGTGTGCTGAGCTCACTGTCGAGCTGTGCCAACTTTCAGGGTGTTTCCGTTTACACGCGAGTGGCGCAGTACGTGGATTGGATCGAGAGCAAGCTAGTAGTGCCGTCTGATGGAGCTTAACTCACATCACACTAGTTGGTAGAGTTGTAATAGATAATTACTTGTTTTAATCGTACGTACACACTTAAATGGTAAAGCTTATGTAGGGAGAACTTGCTAACTGAATAAATCACACACGCGACTGGTGCAATTACGGTTCTAGATTACTAACGATCCAATCGACGAACTGATTGACTCGGGTATAGACACCCGGCACTCCCTCGAGGCCACACTGGCGGCCGTAACTGACCAGCCCGCCGAGATACATGACGCCTTCCGAGTTGCGCTGGCCCACGTACATCAGCGGTCCGCCAGAATCGCCCCGGCAGGAGTCTTGCTTCGCCGTACCGCCGGCGCAAACCTGCGTCCGATCGATGCCGGCCTGTGGGTACTGCTGCTGGCAGGTTTGTTCCGGCACGCCCGACACACCAACGTACAGCTTGTAGCGGCTTCTCGGTGCTGCAAGGAGCAGTGCAGAGTTCGGTGGTTAGTAGGAACATGGCTTTATTGAAAACGCCGCTACCTACCGTCCTCCGTTTGACCCCAGCCAGCCACGACAAACCGTTGGCCATCGTAGGAGATGGTCCGCTGCGCAGGCTCCAGCGGTAGACAGATCGGCTGCACGTAATCGTTAAACACAGCCGGCCGTGCGAGCCGTACCTGGGCGATATCGTTCTTTACCGATTGCTTCTGCACGGCGTAGCCGGGATGCACGATATACTTCTCGATCGCAATGTCCTGCACCGGGTCGGCACACACGCGCTCCCCGTACGAGTTGGCACAGTCCTGGTCGGAATCGATGTCCCATTCACCTAGCCGTACGGCCGTTCTGCAAGCAATGGCATTGTTAGGGCACTGGATCTGGTTTGTCCCTGCGCCGACCCGCATACTTACAGCGTCCAGGATCGTTGTATGTTCTCGATGCAGTGGGCCGCCGTCAGTACGTACCGGTCGCTGATGAGTGCACCGCCACAGTGGAACTTTAGCTCGCCATCTGAAAGTGGTCAACAGGGCTCGTGCGTTACATGGTGGCGAATGTTTTGGGCATGTTTCAGCCGCCACTTACTTTTCCGCCGATGCTGGATCAGAGCGGTCCACGGATACTCATCGAGCTGGGCTCGTTCGCCCCCGATGATACGGTCCGTGTACTGCACGCCACATTCATCGGGCAGCAGCCGCAGCTGTGACTCGTACGATAACCTATTGCCTAACGGTGTACTGGCGGGTGGACGCGTCTGTACGGGCAGCGAAGCAGCCGTGGTAGCCGGTTGGACGTTCTCGGGCTCGGCACAACACACCAGCACCTTCCGGTCCTGCGCCCCACACCGGCTAGCCTCGAGGAAACGGACCACGTTCGACGTCAGCAGCGGCTGGTTGAGCAGTCGCTGTATCAGCGGACATTGGGCAACCGTAACGCAGAGTCCGTTCTTCAAATCGGGCGTCCGGCACGGGTTCGGAACTGCGCAGAGAATAGAGCAAAGAAAACACAGGTTTATCGTAACACGCACGCTACCCCGTCATACACCTGTCAGCTGCTGTATGGGAACGTTTCACCTGACAGGCGAACAATAACACCAAGAGCCACAGCAACACAACTCACACTGCGCGGCGCTGGAATGTAGCACGCACATGATGACGGTAATTATCGGCACCACCGCTACCCCCCGTCCGAATGTACCACCACTACCACCACCACCGCGGCGACGACGTACTGCTGTCATCTCGTCACGAGCCGAGGGCCGGTTCGACAGGTCGGCGGATCGTCCACCACTTACGCTTGCCGATCAGTCGGACAGCACAGGTAGCACAGCACACTGGTCGATGCGTATCGGTCGAGTGTACAACGGAAACTAACGCCGGTTAGGAAACTAACGTGAGCATAAGCAGGTGGACGTTTCGTGGACGACGTGCCGCAGGGGCGGACGATGAATCGGGCAAATCTACCCCGGCTGCCAGGCGGAGCCGGGAACTCCTTTTGGGTGGTGGAAACGGGTTTTGCCTTTATATCGAGGGGATTTTTTTTTAGTTTCTCTGTTCCCTAGGCTCGACTATATGTAGATATAGCGTCGAGCATTTGTAATTACGCACGTGATTAGCATGTAGTTGTGTGCTGCACCCGTGTGGGACCAAACGTTTGATGGTTTCGTATTTGTACGGATTTGAAATCGGTAAATTTCACCAGCGTGTTGACAGGTAGAGGGCTTTTCCCTTTCGCTGTGCTGCTTTCCGGTACGTGCAACAGGTGGCCGGATGATTCATGGAATAGGTAATTCACAATAGCAATCAAGTGCATTCTAAAGGGTTGGAGGGTTTCTTACTTACTCTGAAAATGGTAGAACCCTTTCATGCAGCGTTGTAACCCGAGAGAGTGCGTCATTATGAGGCATATTCTATAACGGCAATAGAGTCATAAAGACGTAATTTTTTGTGATGTTTTCTATAAAAATCTTTGAAATTAATAATAAGAATCGAGTAAAATTGAAAACATTTTCATCTTTTATGTCACAAAGATTCGAAAATCACGTTGAACCTTTTCACATTTATTCATTCTCACCTTAGTTCAAACTCCCGGAACTAAGATAAAAAATCCGTAACCTACAAACACAAAATCCCTTAAGCTGCACAGTTTTAGGTTCTTTTGATAAGAACGAGTTTCAATGATGGTTAGTTTAAAATTAAAAAAAAAAAAAACTGTTAAAAAGTTTTAATGCATCCAGCATAGAAAATACGATCTTTTATTTCTATCAAGAGTCATTGGGCAAAACATATAAAATCCAAATTATATCTTATAAAGTGATATTTTTTATCGATATTAAAATTCGTTTCATTGATCGTCAATATTTTTATTTAAGTCAAGTATAGAACGCAATTAAATAGTCTGCTTCGTAGCTGCTTAAATTTTCCCTCTTCCCACTCTGCGATTCGCAATCCTGCAACTGCAACGCACCACGTCTACTCCATCGTATCCAGCACCCAGTCCATGTATTCGCTCATGCGCGTGTACACCCCGGGCACACCGTCGGTACCGCACTGCTCCAGCCCGAAGCTGACCAACCCGATCAGGTACCAGTACTTGGAGGACGAACGACCATCGCCGTACCGCATCAGCGGTCCACCGGAGTCGCCGCGGCACGAGTCCTTACCCTTCTCGCCGCCGGCACACAGCTGGGTGGGAATGATTTCCAACCGTATCGAGCTGAACGCATCGGCACACACCTCATTGTCCACCACCGGCACGCGCAGATGGAGCTTCTTCGTGCTCGAGGTACTGTTTTCCGTCTGGCCCCAGCCGGCCACGGTTGCGTACTTGCCGGTCAGGTTCACCGTCCTGCTTTCCTCGCTGGTCGGCAAACAGATCGGCCGTATAAAGTCGGTAAACTCGACCGTTTCCGACAGCTGCAGCAGCGCGATGTCGTTGTAGTCGGCTCCGTTCTGTTTGTAGTAGTCCGGATGCACTACGTACGCATTGATCAGCACATCGCGCACCGGATCGGCACAATCGTCTTCCACGCAGTCGATGGTGGTCGTGGTGTCGAACTCACCGAGCCGCACCTGATACCTGAAACGAAGGCAAAGCAGACAAATGGTGAGGTGAGCTGAGGTGAGGTTCATAAGATGGGCTACACTTACACGATCCAGGTTGATGGAACGCCCTCGATACAGTGGGCCGCCGTGAGGACGTACTGGTTATGGATCAGTACTCCTCCACAGTGGAATCCATACCGGTTGCTGCCTGCAAACGTCGAACAAAGGATGGAAAGACAGTGTTAGGGCCTAGAAGCATCTTACGACACCACTCCGCCTTACCTTTGTAGTACTGAATTCTAGTTAGCCAAGGATAGCCATCTATCGGAGCGACTTCCCCACCGACGATACGATTCATTTGCATCTTGCCACACTCACCCGGTGGCGGCAGCTCAACCGGTGCATCGAACCGGCCGGTCAGCTTGCGAACGAGCGGACAGCACACCAACACCGAGCGGCCCTCCTGGCCACATTTCGATTTCATCACCAAGCTGCGATCTTCCGGGGTCATGTTCTCCTTCTTCAGCAGCACGTTGCGGATCGAGAGGCACGATCGAATGTACACGCAGGTGCCCACCTTACCGTCCGGTGTTTCGCACGCATCCTGTAGGTTCACTGCAAATTGTGGCGTGTAAAAAGTGGCAGAAAATCACAGTAAATTAGTTACCCACAGAGGTCGAACCATCGCTTCCCATACTTACACGCGTCAGATAAACCAATCACACCGCAGAAGACGCACACTAGCAGCAGTAGAAATCGTCCCGCCTGGGGTGACATTTTGCTGAGAAGCAAAATAGCAAAACGGCACTTTGCAAGGACAGGTGCGAACAGGACAGGGTGGTGCGAAAACAAAAGCGCCAAAAACGACTGCCAACCCGAATGAACACACAGTGCGCCCAACAGCCTCCGAAACAGCGCGCTACCACGAGCTCTAGTGTGTTTCGTAAGCCCGCTGGCACGGTTATGTTCGGGTCGTACGTGCTGCCCCGAAAGCTACCCAACCGGTCCGGCCGAGCGATGGCGCGCGGGAGCGACCAGATTGGTGTCGGGTAGAGCGGGAGCAGTGCACTGCTCCGCGGAGATCTCTGCGGGAATCTCCCGTTGCGCCTGCAGCGCGCTCATCTTGCCGAGCCAGTGGAGGACATCGGAGATCGCTGCCAGGAGATGAGTAGCAGCGCTGTTCGCAGCGAGAGACTTTTTGGACTGTCATCTCCGTTCGGCTGTGGCAGTGGCTGCCGGTACCAATACCAATTCACGGATCGGTGGCGCTATCAGTACACTGCCGCAGAGGTCATTATCGAGGTGAGGCTTAGCGATATGAGTGACTACACACAGCGCTAGGCTGCACTAATGTACGTAGGCTGCTTGGTGCCCATCGGACAGCGGCTGTGACAAAACGGTGCTCGATCGGGAAGCAAACGGATTGCAGGAAGAATGCGTCTCGTTTACGAAGGTGAACTGGTAGCCTTGTGTGATTAGATTTCCGGAATTGGAATCTGTTTGGATGTTTTCGGTTCCCCAGAGCGGTGGCTTCCTCGAGGAAGATGCGCGATTAGATGCATTTATTCTTCTTGAATGTGGTATAGCTTTTGGTGCTCCAAGGGTCACGTTTCCAATCATATAAACATCGATGGCTGTTCAATGAATTGTTTTGGTTAATGTTTTCTGAGATGCAATCTTTTAATTGACTGTGAATTACATTCAGTAAGCTCTTTTCGTTCTCGTGCTTTATCCTATCATCCGTCCTCCTTATCACTATCTTCATATTATTAATTTTCCTTTCTTTTGTCTACAAATTTACGAGTTTCTTTTGTGGTTTTGCATTGTTTTCTTTTCTATTGTTATTATTATCATTATTTTTGTTTTAATTTAGTTTTAAGATACACAGTAAAATTTATAGGCAGATTTGGCCATTTACAAATGAAATGAGATTAAAAAATTTATTCAAACCATAATCCAATTCAATCAGGAAAACAGCTCTCCCCAAATGGAAAAAAAACCTTACCCAGTTTGAAAAGCAGTCGTCGAAATATCAACAAGAAACGACGATTGCCAAATTGGATTTCCCCAAGATTACATTATCCTCCCCTTTTAGTGGTAAAATAGACCACTTGAAAGAGTTTACACTATAACCATAAACATCATCACGTATAACTAAACCCTACACCTCCTCACATCAGCTGGAGAAAAAACGCCAGCTCCCCCCCCTCCCCCCACCCCACCGATTCCAACGAAAGCCGGTTCTGCCGAGCACATTGCCTCAATCAACCTGACGGTGGCGGTATTTTCGCTGGGAATTCCCCGATCAGTACAGTCGACGGCTCGCGCTTAGGTCTACGCGCGCACTGGAACTCCCGAACTCGAGCTAGAAACCCGAGAGCGTCGGAGCTGGAGAGAGTTGAAAACAGCAAGGGGAGGGGTAAACCGTCCATGGCAAGACGTACGAGAGCGATCGTTGTCACGGCCATTGGTGGTCGTCGTAAGATCGTCCACTGGCGTATACACACACCCGAACGTCAAGAACAAGTTTGCGCGCGTGCTGTGATCATGTTCCGCCACCCCCACGCACCGAGTCTGCTCCAAACACGCCAAAACCTGTTCCGGTGCCCGGGGGAGGGATGAAGATGATCGCTATAGTGACAAGCGATCAAGCGGACTGCGCGGAGACAACAGGGTTCACCCGGCACAAGGGTGGTGGGTTATCAACGATTGAAGGCTTTTTGTTGTTTTGTTTTTGTTTTTGGGGCCACGGTTGCTTCTGCCGACTGGTCTTGATGGTGGTTATGGACGAGCGGGCGAGAGCGGACCCGTCGCCGAAAGCGGAGAGCGAAACCGGCCGACTGGTTGGCTGTGGTAGTGCGGCGAACAGCGCGAGATGGAGCACCTTAGAAAATAGACCGATAGTTCTAGCAGATACAGTCCTCCGCCAACGCTGAGGAGTAGCGGTCGTGCATCAGAATTCGTGTGGCCCTCGTGTGGTCAATCAGCCATTCAGCGGTACGGAAACGCATCGCGATTCTGTCTCTCTGTTGTGTGTGGATCTCTGGGATCATCGGTGCACGGGGGTAAGCGTTGCGTTGCAAACAGGACCAACAGCAAATAGAAAGATGATCGGTAATCGTGTGATCAATCTGCTGATCGTTGCGACGCTGGCTCTGGCAGGCCAAACAGTGCTGGCACTAGGTAGGTGTGGAATGGTTTGGATGCGGTGAAACACGGATTTGAGTAACAGTCAAACTATAACCTAATATTTCCATTTCTCCAGAGCTGGGACAGGATTGCGTGAATCCGGTTGGTGAGGCCGGCAAGTGTGTCCTGTTTCGTGAGTGTCAACCCTTGGTCGACATTTACAACAAGCCGGTCAACACGCCGGACGATACGCAATTCCTCACCGAGAGTCGCTGCGGTCTCTACGAGCGTAAAACTTTGGTGAGTACTGGTATGGTGGGCTAAGATATGGAGTTGCGCTGTGTGTGCGTGTGTAGGAGAGTGCGTTTTATTTTTATCAAGTTCATCCTATAGTGAGAGCCTTCTATATTTGGGCTGTAAATTAGCTGCTGAGAAAAGAACATATTTTTACTAATAGTAAAGAGATGAACTTAGAAAATTAGTGCTGAGAAAAGTAATTTTACAATAAACCGCCCGACAAAGCAGTTTCTAAAACCTGTTCCTGTTTTGCCGTGACATCCAACTCAAACCGTGTGCTCGGCTCTTTTGTTTACTCGCCTACGAAACAGGTTTGCTGTGCGGGGGTAAGATCCAAAGGCAAAACTTCGCTCCCAGAATCACCAAACTGTGGGGTGCAGCTGACGGACCGTGTCATCGGCGGACAGCCGACCAAGATCGACGAATTCCCGTGGACGGCGCTGATCGAGTACGAGAAACCGAACGGCCGGTTCGGATTCCACTGCGGTGGTTCGGTCATCAACGAACGCTACATCCTCACCGCGGCCCATTGCATCACGTCGATTCCGCGCGGCTGGAAGGTGTAAGTGTGACGTGACTGTGCGCATAAGCCCGGCTCCGAATGAATCTAACTTTCTCCAAACCCTCTCCACACAGGCACCGAGTTCGTCTGGGCGAGTGGGATCTTTCCTCGACCACCGACCAGGAGGATGACTTCTACGCGGACGCCCCGATCGATCTGGACATTGAAAAGATTATCGTCCACCCCGGCTACAACCTGCAGGACAAGAGCCACCATAACGACATTGCGCTGATACGCTTCAACCGCGAGATTAACTACTCGAGCACGATACGCGCGATCTGTTTGCCGCTGTCCAACTCGCTGCGCAACCGGAAGCACGCCGGCCTGTCGAGCTATGCGGCCGGCTGGGGCAAAACAGAGACGGCTTCGGCGAGCCAGAAAAAGCTGAAGGTGGAGCTGACGGTGGTCGATGTGAAGGATTGCTCACCGGCGTACCAGCGCAACGGCATCTCCCTCGACTCGACGCAGATGTGTGCCGGTGGCATTCGTGGCAAGGATACGTGCAGCGGCGACTCGGGCGGCCCGCTGATGCGACAAATGACCGGATCGTGGTACCTGATCGGTGTCGTTAGCTTCGGGCCGCAGAAGTGCGGAGCGCCTGGCGTGCCGGGCGTGTACACGAATGTGGCCGAGTATGTGGACTGGATAAAGGACAATATCTACTAGGTGGGCGGGTTGTACTGGAGGGAACGCATTACTAAAAACGCGGACAAAATGATGCGCGGGTTTGCACGACTTGTAACGAGCGACTCAAATAAAAACTAATGCATTTTAATACTCAAATGAAATGAAACGTGTTTTAATAGTAATTTTACTACTAATTGTCCATTTTCTTCCTTCTCTTTAATGTAACACGAACGACGTGATCATGTCGACTGATTCTGCAAAGGGTTCTTATTAGTACTATGAAGCTGAAAAGTCGGTCATTGATACAGGTCTGAATGTCAATCGAACTCAATCAGCGTTGAAAGAGACAGTTACGATTGTGTTGCATTTGTTTTTAAAACAGGGTGCAATTAAAGCAGTGTTCTCCAACCTTGTTAGGATCGCGTTCTACTTGGCTTTGTAAATACATTTGTCGTGGCCCACATACATTGAGGGCACACATTTTACAGACGTAGTTCAAAGTTTTTGATCAAAAATATGTTTAAATGTCATATCTCATTCTTGTTGAAAATTTAATCTAAATTGTGGGAAAAAATGCACGCTTTGTAAGCTTTAAAAAAAAAATCTTTCACCGACCTTGTCTGTTAACGCCACGGACTACAAGTGGTCTACGGATCACAGGTTGGTGTTTTTAAGCATTCAATTATTTTAGTTTAGTTTAGTCTTTGTTTACAGAGCCTTTCACTTTTTTCTTTCACATTTGTGAACCTAGAAAAATTAACAGAAAATGCACCATTTGTATGTTATTTAGATACAATTTCATCGTTTACGGTCATAATTATGATTTAATGTTTGAATGTGCCCCAATATTATTCATGAAAAAATAGCATAAATAGGTAAATAGAGGATCCAGGGATTTTTGTTAAAAAAATGAGTCTATTTAATCTGTTTTTATCGTTATTTATCGAAGAGAAGTGAATCTTATCTGTAGCACGCAGAATATTTTTTACAACCAGATAAGTCAATTATGCCTCAGATCTCCCAGTGCTCACATGAAATAAAACGTGTTTAAATAAAACATACACATGTTCTTTACAATCAGTACTACAGCATATGCGTGAGTATAGAATTAAAAAAAAACGCATCACCACTCAAAACTACGAGCCAGTGAGATGTTTCCTATCGGAAACTGCTGGCAAAAATAATGGAGCATTGTCAAGGGGTCAAGCGAATCAGAAACTGGTCCTCTAAAAACTGGTTGTTATATACAGCGCCTTGCGCGTAATCTCGCCACCAGTATGCTGACCAGGCGTATTGTAAACAGTATCTTTGATGAGTTTTAATGTTTGCCTTGCAACAGTCTTCGCCGAGCGGTTGAACCTTTCGGTAGTGGTCGGTCCATAGCGAAAGCGTGTCAAATTATCACATGATGCTGTTTGGAGGTGTTAAAGTGCTCCGTGTATCGGGTCCTCCGTTGTTCTTTGTTTTATTGTGGATGGTACATAGTGTTGTTGGGCTTGGTAGGGTAAAAAAAAGAATGAATCGTATATTTACAATCTTTTATTCTAAACAAATTAATATAAGTTTTCTAAACGCCAGATCTCAACGCAAACTGTGTAACTCCGTTGGGAGAGTCAGGAAAGTGTATTCTGTTCCGAGAGTGCCAACCACTGATCACCATCTACAATAAACCGATAAACACTCACGATGATACACTGCTACTAACGCAAAGCCGGTGTGGTATGCTGCAGCGAAAAACGCTGGTAAGCCCAGGGTTTCGGAATATTAATTAGCGACTTATTCAAGAAGGTAACAAAGCTCAATTTACGCCACTGTGTCAACGCACATAGGTATGCTGCCCCGTGACCAGCCAGGCCAGGTCTTCCCTACCCGAACCGCCGGTTTGTGGCATTCATCTGGCCGATCGGGTGATTGGTGGGCAGCCAACGCAAATCGACGAGTTCCCATGGACGGCACTGATCGAGTTCCAGAAACCGGACGGCAGCTTTGGCTTCCACTGCGGAGGATCGTTGATCAATGACCGGTACATCGTGACAGCAGCCCACTGTATTAAATCCATTCCACGCGGCTGGAAGGTGTAAGTATAGAAGAGGCTGGAAAGTTTTCTAATCGAGTGTCTAATGGAGCATACTATGTTCTTCAATTATTTTTCAATCCCACGAGCAGCCATCGGGTGCGTCTTGGTGAGTGGGATTTGACATCGGCAAACGATTGTCAGAATGAGTTCTGTTCGGATGCACCGATCGATCTGGACATTGAGCAGATTGTCGTCCACACTGGCTACGATACGAAGGATCAAAGCAATGCGAACGATATCGCGCTAATACGCTTCACCCGGCCGGTAAACTACTCACAAACCGTGCGGCCTATCTGTTTGCCACTGAGCAGCTCACTTCGTAACCGCAACCATGTCGGAATGCCCGCCTATGCGGCCGGCTGGGGCAAAACTGAATCGGCAACGGCCAGCGAGAAGAAACTGAAGGTCGAGATGAACATTAAAAGTCTGCAGGAGTGTGCGCCGGTCTATCAGCGAGGAGGTATCTTGCTGAAACAGACGCATATGTGTGCCGGTGGCGTTCGTGGCAAGGATACTTGCAGCGGTGACTCGGGCGGCCCGCTGATGCGACAGATGACCGGATCGTGGTACCTGATCGGCGTGGTTAGTTTCGGGCCGCAGAAGTGCGGAACGTTCGGTGTGCCAGGCGTGTACACGAATGTGGCCGAGTATGTGGACTGGATAAAGCAAAATATCTACTAGATGGGTGGGAAGCACTAGGTTGAGCGCATTAAAAAGAAGAAGACATATTGATGGATGGTTTGGGTGACTTGTAACGAACGACTCAAATAAATCTCATGCATTTTAATGAACCTACGACCTCAACAGCCTTTTTAAAATATTCAAGCACCTTTTTAGGTGATTTTTCTGATGTGGTACATAGCTTGTATCCTTAAGATTTGCTATCATTTTGATAAGACCACGCTGTGATTTGGATACCATTTTTAGTGAAAAGAGACGAAAGGCTTGACAGATCGAAATACGAAGTCCAACAGCGTAGACAAACATATTTTCCCAGAAAAATGTGATTTGACCAACAGAATAAGAATAAAAAGATTATGATATTTAGAGGTTTGGCTGCTATACGCTTCATAGTGGCCTGATTTTAAGCTTCTCAAGCTTTATCCGGCGTGAGTTTCTGAGGTATTTAAGCAAATTTCCTTGTTGAATATTTGTAAGATATGAATCATAAATTGACGAAATGGGTAAATGGTGCCTACAAAGGATCTTTTAAGGACAGATAAGGCTACTCCATTCATTTTCGATACTTTATTTTATCACGGGATGTTGCAACATGTTTATTACATTAAATGAATTATTTATTCACATTAGTCAATGAAGGTTATTTAAAATCTCTCGATGCTTAACCGCCACAAAACGTTAATAATCAGATCTGCAGCATATGCGTGAGAAAAGAACAAAAAAAGGACAACCACACATTACTACGAGCCAGTATGATGTTTCCTATCGGAAACTACTGACAGAAAACTGGAACATTGTCAAGAGGTCAAGCGAATCAGAAACTAATTATCTACAAAGTTATTGTTTCATGCAGTGATTTGCGAGTAATCTCACTCCTCACGCTTTATGTTGATCAAGCGTATTGTGAAAAGTATATAAATGAGTTTAAACGTTTGCCTTCCAACAGTCTTCGCCGAGCGGTTGAATCCTCTGGTAGTGTTCAGTCCATAAGGGGAGCGTGTCAGTTTTTCACATGATGCTGTTTGGAGGTGTTCAAGTGTCCCGTGTATCGGGTGTTCCGTTGTTCTTTGTGTTATTGTGGATTGGACATGTTTTTGGGTTAGGTATGGTGTTAGTAAATTAAAGATTTCAGATAATTTAAAGTTTGCTTTTAAACGCCAGAACCAGTAAGTAGTACCCAGAACACATCTTCCCTACCCGAATCACCGCATTGTGGCATTCAGCTGGGTGATCGGGTGCTCAGTGGGCAGTCAACGCAAATCGACGAGTTCCCATGGACGGCACTGATCGAGTTCCAGAAACCGGACGGCAGCTTTGGCTTCCACTGCGGAGGATCGCTGATCAATGAGCGGTACATCGTGACAGCAGCCCACTGTATTAAATCCATTCCACGCGATTGGAAGGTGTAAGTATGAAAATTGCTAGAAAGCATTCACTTCGTGTACCTAAAATATATTACTTGCGCAACCCATCGAGCAGCCAACGGGTGCGTCTTGGTGAGTGGGATTTGGCAACTGCAAACGATTGTCAGAATGAGTTCTGTTCGGATGCACCGATCGATCTGGACATTGAGCAGATTGTTGTCCATACCGGTTACGATACGAAGGATAAGAGCATTGCGAACGATATCGCGCTAATACGCTTCACCCGGCCGGTAAACTACTCACAAACCGTGCGGCCTATCTGTTTGCCCCTGAGCAGCTCACTTCGCAACCGTAGCCATGATGGGCTGATCAGCTACGAGGTTGGCTGGAGGAAAAACAATTCGGCAACGGCCAGCGAGAAGAAACTGAAGGTCGAGGTTGAAATCAAAAGCCTGCAGGAGTGTGCGCCGATTTATGAGCGGAATGGTATCTTGCTGAAACAGACGCAGATGTGTGCCGGTAGCGTTCGTAGCAAGGATACGTGCAGCGGTAACTCGGGCGGCCCGCTGATGCGACAGATGACCGGATCGTGGTATTTGATCGGTGTAAATAGCTTCGGACCGCGCAAGTGCGGAACGTTCGGTGTGCCCGATGTGTACACGAATGTGGCGGAGTATGTGGACTGGATAAAGGACAACATCTATTAAGAGGGATCATCACAGGAGAAACGCGAATTGCAATCTTTTGGAACAGGAGTTATCAATCAAAGTTGAGCACTCCACCATTACATTACAAAATAAAAAAAAAAAAAACAAATAAACAATGAACTATCAACATTCGTTATATAATGCAAAACTAGATTGATCGTGTAACCTTTCTTGTGCTTGTTCAGTGTTCTGAGAAATCCTTCGCCTATATATAATCGAATCAAGTACTTTTAATCTACAGTTTGCAGTCATCTGCTGAACGCAACCATAAATACACGTAGTAGGGAAAACCCTCTCCGAACAGAATGCAATCTGCGAAAGGAAACGTATTTACGCTTTGGGTTGCATCTTGGTTGGGTCTAATGTGCTTATCAGCGTACTGTACTCCAGCACAGAAATCTCTGCTCCCGCAGCCTCCGATGTGTGGCAATGATGCACCAGAACGTCTCATTACTAGCCTAGTTGCTCAACTCGATGAGGCCCCCTGGATGGCTTTGATCGAGTATTGGAAGCCGAACGGAAGCTTAAGCTATCTGTGTGGAGGATCATTGATCAACGAGCGTTACGTCATTACAGCTGCTCACTGCGTTACTTCACTGCCGCAAGGTTGGACAGTGTAAGTACACACAAACGGAATGGCAGGCAACGTAAACGGTAGAGGTAAATTAATCCTTTTCTCTATCACACTGCAGCTACCGGATACGGCTTGGTGAGTGGGATCTGAGCACTTCCGAGGACTGTGACCACAGCCGGTGCAACGATGCACCGATCGATGTGGCAGTTGATAAAATCACTGTTCATGAGGACTACAAATCACCGAGCAGAAATCATCGTAATGATATAGCGTTGATTCGCCTAGACCGACAGATGCATTACACCGAGACAGTGGCACCCATCTGTTTACCTCAGAATGGCTCGCTTCAAACACAACGGTACCGAACCATGCACAGCGTCGGTTGGATTGAGGAGAATTTCGGGCCAATTGGCGGGAAGAAGCTACAGGTAGAACAGGACTTGGTGGATTTTCAGAATTGCTCTTCGAACTATCTGCAGGCTAGTATTGCCTTAGCGGACACTCAGCTTTGTGTAGCCCAGCAGAAGGGCAATCGCATTGATATCGCTGGTGGTCCATTGATGCAACGGATTGCAGGGCATTGGTATCTTTTTGGAGTGGCAAGTTTTGGGGGGCGGAACTATGGTACGGTTAAACTACCCAACGTTTACACCAACGTGATGGAATATGTCGATTGGATTGAGAGCAACATGGAATAGAAATTGGCATTGCTATGGAGGCTTTTCGAAGTTTCGGAAAGTTATTAAACTTTGATTGAGTATGTAATCTTAAAAATAAATGAAATCTACATGCTAAAAACACATATGCGTTCCCTGTGATTGTGATTGAGAATTGTATACTATTCTTCTTAATTTTTGTTTTTGCTTTGTCTGCTGCATCACATTATTGATGTCGTGACGTTACATGGAATTTCCGACACATACAAGCATTCCATGCTATGGGCCATGTGTTACGCTGCATGTGATTGTATGTGTATAAGGAGAGGTGTTGCGATGTTTATAGACCCTATAAAAACAATCAGCTTTGTAGATCACTGTCAGTCTGTTTGACAAGTTTGAATCAATCAGCGTTGCTTTAAGTTGCGTCTGTTGCAAAGATCAGCATCGGAAACGGTGATGTGATGGGTTTAAAACTACGCTCAATATTTGTGATAGTCCAAGCGGTGGCTACGATACAAGCTGTTCAAACTGAAAGTAAGTTAATTTAAACATATTGAGCGTCATTCTGGTCAAATGATTATATACAGCTATATCATTACTTATCAGATACATCAGCACAACCGATGCCGGGAGCTTTCTGCATCAATCCTGCCGGCGAACCAGGAAAGTGTATTTCCATTCGAGAATGTGAGCCGCTGCTCCATATACTCCTCCACAAAGCGCAAGTGTCAGCGAAAGAGCGAACGTTCTTGATCAAAAGCAGATGTAGCATGCACGAACGGCAGCCTTGGGTAAGTACGCACAGTAAGAGACATGGTCAGCATTCTTATAGGTGCTCAATGCTTCAGGTATGCTGTGCAGGTCCACCACCGGACGAACAGAACCCTTTACCATCACCTCCGCACTGTGGTGTACGCACAGAAACGCGACTCATTGGAGGCCAACTTACGCAGCTCGATGACTACCCTTGGACGGCGCTGATTGAGTACGAGAAACCGGATGGCAGTACTGGATTTCACTGCGGTGGAACGCTTATCAATCAAGGGCACATACTGACCGCTGCCCATTGCGTTAGCACGCTTCCCGCTGGCTGGAAGGTGTAAGTAAACTGTTTTGATGGGTTTTCCCAGTACCGTTCACTGACTCCCATTTTTTAGACACGGTGTGCGACTTGGAGAGTGGGATCTATCAGAAGCACTGGATTGTGAACACAACTATTGTAACAATGCTCCAGTCGATTTGCAAATCTCGAAGATTATCATCCATGAGGGATATGATGCACTGAACGGCAGCTCCAGCCATGACATCGCACTCATTCGCTTCGAGCAACAAGTGAATTTCTCGGACACAATTAAGCCTATCTGTTTGCCGCTGGCGGAGTCAATTCGAAGCAAAAACATGACGGATGGAATCAGTACGGTGGTTGGATGGGGAAAATCCCAGTCTTCCGCTGGTGTGCCAAAGAGACTGAAGTTGAATCTTAACGTGAGGGACTATCGCGTGTGCTCTGCGCTGTTCGTACGGCCAGAAGAAGTGCAGCCATCTCAGCTGTGTGCGTTAAGGGAGGAATCTAACAACGAGCTCTGCAGTGCTGACTCCGGAGCTGGTTTAGAGCGGTTTTTCTATGGCTTCCAGTATCTTATTGGGATTGCTGGAAGTGGAGAACACAAGTGTGGAAGGGGAAATATTCCCGGTTTATTCGTTAGCGTGGCGGACTACGTCGAATGGATACAGGAAAAGGTTAGAGAATGAATAGCGTGACCTTGAAGTGAATAAATGTATAATAATTTGGTGAATCCGCATAGTAAGATAAGTAAGATGCATCGTACTAAAAATATTTTGAAGATATTCTTCATCGTGGAAGAAACAGAATAAAACAGAATCTAATTTACGAGTGAGGCTGCGTTTAAGTAAGCAAACCTGTTACCAACCCATGAAGCCCATCCTGACTATGGTACAAACCGTGGATTATATTTTGCTTGTATTGGAAGTATGATTTTAATTTGCAAAATTCCAATTTACATTAGTCTCTTGCAAGAGTCTTCTTTTCGATGATTGCAAAATTATAATTATTATTTTTTAAATGTATATAAATTCTAAATCCCAATTATGACCTTCTTTCCATTCACCTGATACCATGGTGCAAAAAACCAGATTTTAAGACACAACTCGTCTTTATTTGTTTTTATTGACATTAAAAATGCTCTTTCTATGGCTCTCATTTCAATATGTGTTCTGGGGCTTAGTTGGTGTTGGTGTGCTTTCAAGCATGTTGGTACAAATAAGTTTTCGGCGTGTTTCGCTCACCTTTCGAACAGTTCGCGTGAGTCAACGGACAGCAGCGGTTGTGTCGTGCGTTTCAAACACATTGCTAATCTAAGGTGATGGGTAAAGCTAAAGTGTTTCCGCTTGTGTTTGCGCTGTTCGGAGTTGCGGTTGCACTTGGTAAAGAGAAAACGGAAGAAATGAGTACACTGGTGAATACTGCATCTTGGGAGCCCTTATTCTTGAACCCCTTATTTCTCAGAACAAGGACAGCGCTGTGTAAACCCGGCAAGGCAGTCGGGTAAGTGTGTCCTGGTTCGTGAATGTGCATCACTGCTCACGATATACAGTAAACGTTTTACAACGCCGGAGGAAACGCAGTTCCTCGCAAGCAGTCGGTGTGGTGAGATTGGCCGAAAAACGTTGGTGAGCTTGAAGTGTAATTAAAATCTTTTCACATAATTCCTATACGGTACGTAAAATTCGAATTTTCATTCACACCAGGTGTGCTGCGCAAGCGAACAACAAACCAGAACAAGCAGCTTTCCCACCTCACCCGAGTGTGGCATTCAGGTGACGGATCGCATCATCGGTGGCCAGACCGCTGAGCTGGAAGAGTTTCCATGGACGGCACTGATCGAGTACCGGAAACCGGGCAACCAGTACGATTTTCACTGCGGTGGTGCACTGATCAATGCACGCTACATACTAACGGCAGCTCACTGTGTTCAGTCACTTCCGCGCGGCTGGCAGCTGTAAGACACTATTGCTCCACTAGTCTCTTTACTGTGCTAATAAAATGTTCTTTCTTGATTCTTTCGTCCCTCTTAAGAAATGGAGTACGGCTCGGTGAATGGGACCTCAGCACGGCAAACGATTGTTCGGGTGGGATCTGCTCGGCCGGCCCCATCGATCTAGAGATTGAAAGTTTCGTTGCTCACGCCGGGTACGATGCGGCTGACACAGCCCATATCAACGATATAGCCCTGATACGCCTTAAGCAGGATGTGGCATCATCGGAAATGATTAGACCTATCTGTCTGCCGCTGGCCGAGCCACAGCGCAGTCGCAATCGGGTGGGAACGGTCAGCTTCGCAGCTGGCTGGGGTAAAACGGAATCGGCCTCTGCCAGTGAGCGTAAGCTAAAGGTGGAGTTAACTGTGCAGGATCCAAGCCGGTGCAGGCAGATTTATCGAGGCATTAATATCGCACTGAAAGCCAGCCAGATGTGTGCCGGCGGTTTGCAGGGTAAGGACACGTGCACCGGTGACTCGGGTGGCCCACTAATGGCGAAGAGTGCGGGCGCCTGGTATCTGATCGGTGTGGTTAGCTTCGGGTTGAGCAAATGCGGCACGGCCGGTTACCCGGGCGTTTACACCAACGTGGTCGAGTATTTGGACTGGATTGAGAGCAATGTGCAGTAGAAATCAATCCAGACCGGTTGGGAAAGGAGATGTTTGTAAACTTACTCTGCGTTTAATGGATGTGGGAAAAGCGCTAATAAAAGTGTGTGTGGTTTTTAATCATTGAGATGTGGCATGGAATGTAAGCAAACTTGTTTTGTATTTGTTTGTTTTTCGTTGTCTTGAAAAAACTGATAAAAATGTTCAACCCGCCCGTTTGTCGAAACGATTACTGTGCATCGTGATGATTAGCAGTGAGATAGCAGAACCGGGATTTTATTGAGCGTGCGCCGGGTTCCCTGAAAACAGTGACAATGATTCAGAATGAGAAGGAAAACTGTATTGGATATTTTGTGGAATTTTTAACATGTATAATGTCCATCACACGATCGGAATGTATTCGTACCGACGCTTTCCTGGCCAGTCTGCAGAAAAAGTTCTGGATAAATTGCGTTTCTAATTGTACGATTTTTTGCACTCAGGGGCTCAAACTCAATGCAGATGGCAACCGAAAGCCGAAAGTGAAGTGAAGTAAAGTCAAATAGATTACTAAAGAGGGCAATGATAAGCCGTATGTATGGCAGTAGGATACGATACTTTAACGCGTGGCTGCCAAATATCAAACCACCAAATTTGATCTCCGAATCAAATTTGAAATTCACCGTGGGGGAAATTCACCAAATTTGATCTCCCAACTTTCCAGAACTGCAACCCTTTGTCTATTTGGTTTTTGGCGAAGTTGAAAGAAGTGTTAATAGATCGTCCAGCAACATCAAGGCAGAATTAGTGTTAAAAATTAAATCATTGATTTTGTGGCCCTTCCCAGGCACTCGGTTGTAAGGGCTTGCTCCAAGTTCCGGAGTCAGCTAGGGGCTGTAATCGATGCCGAGGGCAGATACTTCGATTAATTTCCATAAATAGCATAGTAAACTACTCTTTTTACAAAAAAAAAAAAAACATCTGAAACATAAATTTCAACCAAACACTTTATTTTATCTGTACATTTAACTGTGAAATTTTTTGCAAACCCCTGTAGATGGAATCCTACGCGGAAATGCCGGTCTAGACAGGCTTTCGAGGCTTAATTCATTACCGCGCTGCCGGTTAGTCAGTCCTTGCTATGGGACGACGGTCCATTCTAAACTTTAATCCATGATGGGCATGTTATTGATTCGTTCGAGTTGACGAGTGTACCACGGGACCGCCCCGGTCCAGCACTGTACTACTGTAGATGGTACTACTACTGTAGATCTAGCATCTACTACTGTGGATGGAATTGCAGGAATAGATAGCAGTATGTATTTGTAACACAATCTAATCGGTTGCTGTGCCTGCAAAACCTCCAGCACAAGGTGCTACAATGTGTTTGTGATAGGTGATAGCAAATTTGTTCCATACACGGTAAATATTGTACTTTTGATGATTAAATTAGTTTCCTTGTAGCGTTGAAGTTCTTGTGCAAAACAAACATTATTCCCTTTTTGGACTTGTTAGCTTATCGCTTATTCGAGGCTTATTTTTACTTGTAGCAGGTTAGTGAAGTGAAGATTCTTTCGGAAATACATCCATTGTAAAACTGAATGGATCTGGTCTAGAATCCGTACCGAGGAGGAAAAACTGGAGGGATTTTATTTCATTTATGGCTGATGTGGTAAATATGTATTTTTTATTACATGTTGTACACGCATTCCAGCAATACAATTGATAACATAGCGCTGCAGCATTGCAATAATTTCTCAGCATCAATAAACAATTCTAACGAACATGTGTATTTGTGCATGTTGTGGTATTTGTAATAGCAATGAGAGTTCAATGATATGTATGACAGAGACTTGCAAAAACTATATTTACTCAGATTACGTTCTACATCCGTCTGAGTGAATATTCAATATGGGGCAAAGCGATAGAAATCGCTCAATATTATGGGTATTTTTTACAATAATTCCAACGATGTTGATGGCAGATGCTAACCAATCCACAGGTAAGTGTGTACGTAATCTTTTTGTAAATATCAAATTGTTGACTAGTGCCTTGAAACTTTCCAACCGCAACTCCAGCCTTCTGTGTAAATCCTGCCGGTGACCTTGGAAAGTGCATTTACTTCCTCGATTGCAAACCACTGCCCCGTGCATTGAGTACAGATTTAAATTTCCTTAAAAATAGCCAATGCAATCAAAAAGAAGGACCGGGTTTTGTAAGTATATGAGTTTCTTGGATATATAAATGGAGCACTTCATGGTGTGATAACAATTACTCGAAATAAATTCTCCAGATATGTTGTCCAGATAAACGGCACGTGTTACCCGAACCTCCGCACTGTGGTGTGCGGGCTGCAACGCAACTTACAGGCGCTCAACTAACCCAGCCTGATGATTATCCTTGGACGGCGCTGATTGAGTTCGAGAAACCGGACGGCACTACCGGATTTCACTGTGGTGGAACGCTTATCAATCAAGGGCACATTTTGACGGCTGCCCATTGCGTTAGCTCGCTTCGCGCTGGCTGGAAAGTGTAAGTATTCCTTGTAAGTGTTGCTACTGTATCATTACAAGATCGAGAACCATCTGAAGTACTGCGATTATCTCTTCAGTTACCGTGTATTACTTGGAGAGTGGGATCTATCCTCCGTACTGGATTGTGCATATAATGTCTGTAACAATCCTCCGATCGAAGCGAAAGTCTCGAAGATCATCGTTCATGACGGATATGATGCGCAGAACGGAAGCTTCAACCATGATATTGCGCTTATTCGCTTCGAAGAGTTAGCGAACTTTCCTGATACAATTGTACCAATCTGTTTGCCGATAGCGGATTCAATTCAATGGGAAAACATTACGGATGGATTCAGCACGGTGGTTGGATGGGGAAAATCCCAGTCTTCCGCTGGTGTGACAAAGAAACTAAAACTCAATCTAAAGGTGAGGGACTTTCGAGAGTGCTCTTCGCTGTTGGAATGGCCGGAGAAAATGCAGCCTTCTCAACTGTGTGCGTTAGCGGAGCGATCGAACAGGAAAATCTGCAGTGCTGATGCTGGAGGTGGCTTAGCATGGTTTTATCGTCGCTTTCATTATCTTATAGGCGTTGCTGGAAGTGATGAGCAAAAGTGCGGATCGGGCGATGTACCTGGTGTGTTTGTTAACGTGTCGTACTATATGAATTGGATAAGAGATAACATTAAATAAATTATCACATCTATACTATAAACAAAAACATGAGGTTACCGGATAAGGTGTACCTCACCAATTTGATTCCTTGCAAGTTATCAATAGCAATAGAATAACAAGAAAATGGAAGAATTGTTTTTTTGTTAATGTATGAATTATATCAACATGTCTTTCTTCCTTTTTTACTAAGCAAAGGCTAAATTAAGCTTTTTGGTTGTCTTCAATTTTCAACTTCACAATTTTGTTCGGTGTTCTTGTCTCATAACCGTACCTCTTCTTCTCTCTAAATCTCTTTAACTGCTTCTCTTTTACTTCTTTGTATCACATATTCCTTTCATGAGTCAGGGAAGTACCGCAGAATGCCAGACATACATCTATTTTCACCTTTCTCTTAGTAAACTTGAACAATGTTGAAAAAGAAAAAAAAATACTTTGGCGCCTAAAGTTATGCTCTGAACACGTATTGATTTCATAACGGTTGAGCTTTGCCATAGTACATGAGCTCAATTTGATTGGAGGATGTGTGTTGGTTAAAACTGGCCTGGCTTTTCTTTGCATGGTTTTGGACTCTTCTTTAACACTGAGATAAATGTTTGGAGACGCATAGTAAAAAATCAATAAATAACATCATTTTCAAAATAATGTTAACAACACATTTTTCCAAAAGCTATCTATTATGCATCAGAAATATTTATGCTTTTGATTCATGATAACATGTGTATTGATATCTTCAAATGAAGGTTTTTGACAACAACATTCCAAATCGTAAATATACGCAAGCTGAAATGATTATTGACCGAAGGAGTTTCACTCAAGCTCAACAACCCAGAAATATTCTTCAAAGCAACCTCGAACCAGATAACACATAAACCACAAAGCAAGATTCAGTATACCATTCTTCACCAGTTCGCTGGTACTACTGTTTAAACGTTTAACGAATAGCGATATACATTGACCGATTCGATGGTCGGAATTGTTAACGGCATTTATTCTTTTGCTCAGCTTCACGCTCTCGTTCGTAGTACACGCTGTAGCACCACCGACAAGACCAGCAAGCAGGCAAGCAATCGACCATAAACCAACACCGAGCCATCATCAACGAAGGCATCGTAAATTGTTGCCCAAATGCCGGTCCAAACCGTTTCCAAACAGCATCGAAGCATCGAAAAAGCAAACAAAGCTACATGAACCAGCGGAAAGCGAAAGTGGCAAGCTCGGGCACCAGCGATGACGTCCCGGTGCAACAGGGCGAATAAATCACGGGTGTTAATAGGGGAACGATTTTACGCGCCAGGCACTAAATTACATTCCTCATCGAAGCGATCGTTGGGCAGATCGGGGTGACGGGTGGGAAAATAAATGGTTTGTTGGTATTTAAACACCCCAATCGCAGCTCGAAAAAGATTTCTAGGAATCACTCGTGTACAGCACAATAAAGAAATCAAACAGTCCATTCAGCATACATACAGCTTTTGAGTTTTCGTGTAATTTATCTTATTCTCTATAAAACGTATCCACTTTAACCACGTCCTCGTTCTGTGAACATAAGAAATTGTTAGAAAATTTTTCCGATTATCTAAACCCAATAACTTTTTGTTTTATTGTTCTCTTTGATTGACTTTGCTGGAACTAGTTAAAACATAATTGACATTTATCGCTATGTTCAACTGCAGCCCTACGCTGGTGCTCTGGGTGAGTGACGACCACGCGCCTCCATCGGCAATCACTCGGCAGCACTCGTCCGACGACGAGACCGCCCGTACCAGTAGCTCAGCGTGAGTCCCAGCAGCTGCAGCTTCTACGACCGATAAACCACCAGGGCGGTGCGGAAACGCAGTTATCATTCGCACCGTCTCGCGAACGGTTCACTCGGTTCTGGTTCTGGCGCGTGGTGGTCGCTTTCGACTGTCCGTACGATCAGGAGCAAGTCGGTGCGTTACAAAGCGTTACACACAGGAGGAAACATTCTAATGGTTCTTAGTGCCAAAACGGAGTAGGTGGGGTGTAAGTTTAGCTACGCATTGTGCATTACTGTGATGTGAAGTGCTGTACGGAATCGTATCCTCTCAGGCGATGGATGGTGCATTAATTAAATTATCCGTGAACGGGTACGGGTGGATCGTATCCATTCACGGGTGCACGATCTTGTTTGGATGAGATCTACCCAAAGTTGGCCGTGCAATGCGCGTGGGAAGTCACACTTGTTGAATTCATCAGGCCAATTGAAGCAGCGTGTCGGTTGGATCAGCGCAAAGTGTTCGTCGTGAGACGATTCGTTCACTTGGTTGTCTGCTTGGTGTGCTGTTGTTGTGTTTCGTTTTTATTTTTGCGATCGCTACGACACGTTATTGATGGAGTGCATGTGCTTGAAAGTGTGGTTAGGATGTGACATAATATTGATGTGATAGTTCGGCTGAACCGTGCTTGCAAAAAAATTAGGAAGAAAATTGCAAATGTAGGAATGTGTATGGATACAGGATGAACAAATTTTCCTCACACGGAGAACATGGTTGTAGAAAGCTACACTTGTGCGCACGGATGTATGTGATGTGTGGCGTGAAATACGCAATGAAAATTTCTTTCGTAAACTCAATTTAGCTTTGCCGTGTTTCCATATCACTCCGATCCAGAAAGGTGTCAAATGTATTCCGGGCTCTTCACCCCCCTTGCTACGGCCGATTTCCCCCAGCGCAACCTTAAAAAGCAAATATTGAAAGTTTTCGGTGGAAGTCAGCACCAGATACGATTCTATCTCGCCACTTTAAAGCATCGCAATTTGTGCTCATGTGGAAAGTTCATAAAAAAGGGAGGAAAAATAAACCAGTGTACCGGCTGCGGGTTGACTGTGAGTGTAAATCAGATAAGCGTGTAACCGAATTGTGCCGATTAATTGAATTCCATCGAGGGGTTGATTGATGCATTTTTCATTTTATCGATTATGTATATGAATACGGGTTCTATAGGTAGCAAAACATGTCAGCTCAGAAATCAGCAATAAAATTGGTCTCCCACACTTATCCTTTTTGTGTCACTTTGATTAAGTAGAATGTAATAAACATACCGTAACAAAAAAGAAACAAAAGCAAACACAGTGCTTCAGACTATATGGGCGATGGTCCTTTGTCTTCTACCTTATCAGACCCTAGTGTACGGAAAAGGGATTGTCTGAATATTTATTGAAATAAGTAATAATGGAACCAGACAATGGTCGACGGAACCGTACCCTCTATCGGTTGAGTTATGAGCCTTCGCATTTCTCGCTTTTCTTTAACAAAGTGTTTATTGATTGTGGTGTTTTTTATTACATTTTTCATGCCCTTAAATTGTTATTCAAACAGGCAAAAGTCAATACGAAATGCTGCCACACGGTAAGGATGCGGAGGAAGCAAAACAGTATGGAACAAAAGCATTATTTTGTCACTAAAGGTGTACACCACGGATAAAGGGCTGTATATACAGGTGAAGCTACCTTAAAGAAATCGTTAGTGTCAATTCAATGCCGAGGTCATTCAACCGCAGCATTGAGCATTTTCCATTGTTCGTGGTGATGGTGGGAGTGTGTAGTTTGATGGATAATGATAGTGATGTGTTTGTGTACCGTGTTGTGCCGGATAAATAATGATAAACTGTTTGAGGCCTAAACCTGGATCGGTAGGGGAATAAGCAACTGAATTAAATTAAATCACATAAAGTAAATAATTAATACTTTTAATATGAACTCTTAATTATATTGGACATGTTTTCCATCTAACTAGCATTTTTATTCAAGAGCAGGAACGGCTTTTCCGTACTGCTTAATCTAACTTGCATTGATTAGAATTTAAAAAAAATGAAAATGATCCCCTCATACCAAATTTTATTAAAAATGCTGAGAATTTAAATTAAATGAAAATAATAAACGATACCTCGATAAACGAATCAAAACATAGCCATTACTACCAAGTCACTCGACTGAATCCAAACATTAAAACCCTTTCTTAAAAAATTTCAACCTTAAACTTAACCTCTCTTGCAACAGCCAATTTGATGAGCATTTAACAAACCGTGGGGCTACGTTTCAGTCGTTTCCACTTTTTCACCCAATTTCGCTAATGGCTTGCCGTGTTGTGCACACCGTGCAGTGGTACACTGGTCGAATTTTCACACACCACGTGCTCAATCGATTCTCCCGCACCCGGTCTAGCGCGGAGTGTACTGTGCTATAATATTATATTTATTTTTTCACAAAGTAAACAAAGTCACGCCCTTCCACACTGCATGCGGAATAGAGAGAAAGCCAAAAAAACATAGCATAAGAAGATGATCTGCGAGGAAAGAACAAAAACCAAAAAAGAGAAACACCGTCTGACACGGCCTGAAGTGTTGTGAGTTTAGTAAACACGCTCTCATAGTTTGTTTGTGTGTAATATTGAGAGCAAAATAAAACAATCCACCAACAGACCAACAAACCTATTGGGTTGATGGAAGAAAAAAGCTATTTTAAAAATAGAATAAAAAAATTACCGTGTCTACCTAAGGTGGTTTTGGGTTTCAGTAGAAAAAAAACACAAAAGCTGCACCACAGTTTGTATTGAAAACAAGGTCTCTTTTTCTTCTCATTGCCAGCCGTTTGCAGAATGTACACGTTCGGCCGGACAGATGGTCCACGATCAAAAATCTCAAATGAATGTCAAAAACTTTTCCACTTGCTTTTCGTTGCGCATTGTTTTTTTTTTTATCAAAAAATCAGAAGAAGCAAGACCACATTGAAAGCTTTCAAATCACATTGCAACACTTGGGCGCCGTTTGGGAGACGATACAAGCTCGTGAAACTTAAGTTACTCCTCATATTTTCGCGGTAACTTTATTTATTGTTACTGCTAACGGACTGGTGCTTGGCTGTACAGCACCATTTTCCTGGAGCCAAAGCGGCTTGTTTGGGTGTGAGTTATTTAGTTTGTTTTTATTTGTCTCCCGGTGCTTGACAAAACTTTCTCTCCGCACTGTCTGACGCAAAGTTATCTAGTCTCGAGTGCGGTATTTCCCAGTTTCTCGCACAATTTTCCATTTCCTAGGATGTTTCCGGTACCGTACGGTCCCTCGGGTGCCAAAGTTTGTTTCTTATTTTACACCATTGCCCTGGTAAAATTTGATTGATTCTAAAGTGTTACTTTAGTCGAAACACCATTGCAGGGTTAAATGCAATTATGACGAAGACGGTGATAATAATGATGGGTTCTTGCGCTATAAGAACTTTTGTAGAAAATAGCACGACCTTGACCCCGGTCGAAATTATGCACGATGAAATGAAGTGGAAAAATAACACAACACACAGGCAAGGGATCGCATTACAATAGGCTGTGAGATGAGATGTTGTGCCCCAAATTCGGGCATGTTGTTAGTCTTATCCGGGCCGTGTTGTGTATCGTTCCGTGTTTGCATGGAATGGTGCCGAAAAGTTTTGTTCGGCACTACCGGAGCTCCTGTCCTCGTTTTGCGCTTGTCAGCATTCTATCTTATCTGCATGCGGATGTTACGGTACACACAGCTCCTCCGGAATTATGGTAAAGAGTTCGTTTTTTTTAAATAAAGGCGTGTACCGCGCTCAGATCCCCAGGGTAAGGCTGGGGATTGTCTTAACCACACAGAACCTTAACCCAATGCCTGGAAACCGGAACCCGGTTCGGCTTGTAAAGCAAAGTTTTGCATGATGTTCCTGCCAACCAGCATCGCCCGGAATCAACACGGGAGAGAATCTTTAAAAAAAAAACAGCTGAAAGTTGAATGAATTTATTCAGAGCCTGTCTGAAGAGGCAGAAGCACTGCTGAGACCGAACAGGCTGACAGACATAAAACACAGCGCCCGTAGATAAAGGAATTGTAATTATCTGCATACTGATCCAGTACGAGGGCACTAGCATGCATACGTATGTGTGTGTGCGTATGAGTTTGATTGTTTATTTATTTACTTTGTTTGTATATTTGTTTGTTTGTTTATTAGCACGGTATTTGGTTTCCATGGTTGAAAAGTTGACCCTCCACTGCTGATACTTGTCGTGCTACTTGATCACATAGAGACACACGTGTCTTCACTGAGATTTGTCCTGGTTAATGAGAATTCTAGTCCAGGGTTGTTCTATCTATGGCATTCGTTTGCATACATGATTTACATCTTGGAATGAAGATACATACAATTTTCCAACAATAGTGCAGTTGAACATTGTATAATTTTGTCGTCAAATTGAAATTATTTGAATTCAGGAAATGTCTTATGCAACCCAACCATTTCATATCTTATTTTTATTTTAATGTCCAAACTTCTGGTTTAAAAATTTATTATATTAATGCATAAATCATTTTCAAGTACAGTTATTTCAATGATTCTGAGGATTTAAGCCAATTTAAGCTAAAATATCTTTAGCTTTTAGTTCGTATTACAAAGTAGAAAGAACTAAGTTTTTCATTTTAAGTTTCAATTTTTCTTAAAAATATAGTCCTTAATAAAATTTGATATTTAGTGTTACGGCCAACTAGGCAGTTCTTACGAGTAATAAAAAAGGGATTTTTTAATCATGGTTAAGATTAGTTTCACCATTCCTGTGATAGCTGAAAATGGGGCGATATGTCTACATCCCGTACCGTATCGAATCTCATCTGAAGTACCTCCTTCTGTTGAGTGAGATTGCTTGTGCGACGTCTATGTGGGTGGAAATGTAGGAGTACTTATCGTTTTACTTCATAGCCTTATTGCTCTTCACACACTCCTCCAGATTACCTTTAGCCTAGTGCGATATCGTTGTTTTTCATTGTTGACTCCAGGTGTGTCTTCTTTGATCGAAGTGGTCGTGATTAATTAAAGCTGATCGGGAGAAGGCTTCACTCTCGATTAAATCCGCAACACAATGCCTGTGCCAAATTTTGCCCCTGGCGCGTTGTTTGGTTTTTGGGCCCGCCAACATAAAACGCCGCTTGTTTGAGTTTTCTGCACGCTTAATTTAACAGCGATTGTGATTGCCTTGTTAGCCTATTGTCTGAATTTCTTCTTTTTTATTCTTTTTTTTTAATAAAGTACGCGCAAACAACGCAAAACTAGCAGCACAAAGTCAAAGTTCCGGTAGGAAACAATGCCTCCGGCGGGCAAGAATAAGTTCGGCTCCTAACCAGGGTAAGATTTGTTGCCAAGAAGCCTTCATTGAGCCCTGGCGTGCCCTGCGGTCAAATGCGAGCAAGAGGGAGAGAAAGAGAGAGAGTTCTGTAACAAACTTAGCAAAACTGCCATTCTCCACCTTCCACCCCTGCCAGTCCGGACACATTGTGGGGACTCAAATGATGATTGAACTCTGCGTGCCAAGCGTACACTAAGTTTGGCAAAGTGACATCGATTATAGGTTGGGAAAATTAATTATGCTTATCGTGAGTTCGTGTTTCGTTTAAATAATGCTTTCCTCCTTCAGTTCACCGGTACGGCGGAGGAGTGGCTGGTCGGGATCGGATCGCAAAGGAGGCCAAATTAATTTCCAAACCTTGATTTATGCCATGTTGCTGGTGTACGAGTTTTCTGGGTGGTTTATTAGCCCATCGTGATACTCTGGCAGTGACGTACACAGCATCACAGCGCCTGCAAAGACAGCGTCAGGCGCTCGCTCAGATTGAAGGTTGTGCTGACGAACTTTCGCTTCCCTTTCGGCTGTGAAAGCTTGTCATATTCGACACCGAGAGCGCTGTTTTTCCGTCAGACATCCCATCCATTACGATTCGTAATGATGAACTCGGCTCGGAAGCCGCTTACAGCGCGTCGTTCTGGGTGTTTAACGATACAGCCAACAGGAAAAAAAAGGGAAGCTGCTATTTTCATGCCCATCCGACATTGCTTTGGCGAAGTAATAGGCGATACGACTGAACCACAACGTGAAGAGCTGTGGCTGAATCTCTTGTGTTGCTTGCTGATGCTGTCTTTTCCCTTTTCGCAGTGCGGTAAGCACTGTTGCTAAGTCTTGTTTCTTTTTGTATTGTTTTGGTTCTTGGTAAGACATACAACGTAAACACTTTCTTACCCTTGCTTTCTTGCGCACTGGATGTTGTGCGAGAAAAATCCAGTCCACATTAGCTTCGGAATGGACAAATGCATACTGATGAGTGTGGGGAATTGATAGGTTCTTTTTTATCATTTCAAACAAACGGCGCATGTGTTTCACTTGTCACAAAGATACGTGGGCAAGCAGGCGAACCACACAGCACAAAACGAAATCATATTGATTTGAATTGAGGATGATGCTTTGATGCTAAAGTGAAGCACTTCCTAGCACTTTTTACTGAGTTTGCTTAGCCATACTTTTGGCGTCTAATATTTATGTGCACCCGTTACGAGAGTAACGTTGCTGATGCTGTTAAGGGTGTCCTAGTTTTTATGGCTACCGGGTTGACTCTTTATCCTAGTGGTAAGCGATAAAACAGGAAACAAAAAGCTGGCCCAATAAAAAAGCAAACGTTAGACAGTTCATTTTCCGGCTATCATTTCACGGCCATCATCAGAGTGTCACTTTTATGGTAATCGTTTTTCTCATTTTTTTTTCTTTGGAAGGACAGTGTTTAAGGTTAACTAATAGCCAGATAGAAAGTGAGGCTCAATACCAACCCAAAGAAGACGAGATCCCCGGTTTGGAATATTCATTTGCAAATAAATTTAACCGATCTTTGGAAACGAATCACGAAAGCATTTCGGCACACTGGATCAAACCGCCCACCGAAACGGGGCGAAGGAGCACTGTGGGCTGGGGTAAATATTTATACAGAGATACAATTACGTGGATGGAGATTTAAGGACAACAAAGCCTGAAAGCGCACCATTTCTAAGAAATAAAATGAACATCATTACGGATGGGTCGGGTGGGTTGGGTTTGAAGTAAATCTGAATTTTAAGTGCGTTAGGCAAAGCATTACTACTGATGCAGAAAGGGTGACGTAAGTGTTCAAGGAAAGGATGGTATTTATTTACACCACTACAATCGAACATAAAGCGGCCTGACGCAAGGGATAACATTTTAATGCAATGTCATGAAAGGGTTTTGCTGGAAATGTTTAGGGTAAACTATCAAACAATTCAATACTAAATTTTGTTAATGGGGCAAATGTGAATAAATGATTGTTTTATAATTTACAATTATTTGCTTCAACACTTTTTACTGATTTTTTATAATATGCTATTATTAACTAATGAAATTCAAAATGCTGTGTTTATAACAAAAAAAATCAATACAAATAATTTAATTTTAAGCACTCCATTTTAATATATTTGGAATCTATTATACTGTTTTTGTTTGCATTGCTCTGGAAGACGTTCTTTTTGGCTGTTCAGTCTGTACATATGGAGAGTACACCATCAATGAATAAGAGACGAGTTAAAAAGCAGATAAGAATTAAAATGGCTTCTTCCCGGAAAAGCTTCGCTGTGGGTTCCTACTGAAATCATTCGACTAGATTACAATGAACAAGAGTAATCAAGTTCATGGTAAAGCAACGTCAATACAAGATACGCCTTTCATGTTTCGGGAATCATTGGGGATGGTACATAAAAAGATAAATTTAATTAATTTTAATAAACCGACCGTTGAAAGACATTAGTATTATACGTCTACGGAAATCTTTTACAAAAAAGAATGTTTCGAGTGTTGAGATATCGTAGTAAATCAATTAAAAGAGGTCAATCAATCCCAATATCCCGAGGGTTTTCTGTAAATAAATAAACAACAAACAAATTTGCTAAAACCAACATATATGAGGGTGTTAGGTGAAATGCTATTTTCTTGAAGCATTTACAATCAAATATTATCAATACCGTTACCGTCGGACCGTTCCTCATGAATAAAAAGAGAATAAACTGCCATAATAAAAATGTTTACAATTTATTACTACTTATTAAAAGGCCATATGTATGATTTATTTTCGTCATAACAAAACAATAATGATTATTTACAGCTCAATTCAAACTAAATTATACAATTCATATTCGTCCAATGCGCCTCGGCTTATGTATGTAACTGGCAATACATTAATTTCATAAACAATCGTCCTATGACGGTGTGGCAATCATTTGAAAAGCAAAATGGTGTAGCGAGGAACATTCTGAAACATTAATTGCATATATTTGATTTACTTTCACACTCACATCAGTCGACTACACTGGTTGACAGCCTTTTAATGCACATTTTGCTTTGTTTCAGTCGATACTTTCTTTAAAGGAATGCTTTCCTTTACTGGCAAAACATTTTTTTTACTGACACAACAAACCTGGCTACAAAGGCATGTAAAGGTGGAATAACTCATGAATAATGATATGAATTTATAATTCTATCCTCAGTCACCTTTCTATCTTTGCATTCGGTTCTTCAGACATGGCGAATTGTCTTAGGTAAAAACAACTCACTGGAATGTTTTCCTGGGTTGTTTTCTTGCTGAGGAAGACGTATTGTCCAACCCTGCTTAGCATATCTTGTAGTAACACTTCTGTTTATGTTTGTTACAGAGCTAGCTACAAAAACACTTTCATTTAAAAACATAACGATTATTTTGGGCGAATTGTAGAGAAAATACATTCAGCACACTGTTAAATGAGACTGAGTAAGGGTCAACAAAGCAGCTTATTGCACTGAACTGCAGCTACTACTGAGCTGGCCGAAAGGAGCGTGTCGGAAACAAGTTCTTCAGCACTGGGCACCAGTTGAACTTGACAGTGGTGTTCGCCCGACTGTATGCACCCGTATAGTCCGCCGAAAGACAACGAACATATTCTGGTTGTGATCACGAACTGGTTACTGGTTTCCAGTGACGTCGGTAGACAGCTGGCGCGTGGAATGTGGTCACCTACTGCTGGTCTTTTGGATAGCCAATAGTGGACCAGTACCGCGTTAATCGACCGCGCAAAGGGTGGAGTACTTCGATCGCATTCGGACCGGTTCCATGGGTCTATGCACTCATAGCGCTGAATTGGTGCCCATATCTGCACCATCGGTGGTGGGAGGCAATTTGTTCCATTTAATCTGGCAGAGGACGGAAGTGTAACGCATGTAAAATTTATTCTATTGCGCACAAGGCCTTCTAGATAAAGCGATAGATGAAGGCTAGTGGTTGTAATGCAAATGGCACAAAATATGCCGTAAATAAAAGCTTTTAATTTTTTGAATAATAACAAATTGAATGAATTTCAATAATCGACGTGTTCCTACACATGATACATATTTCGGAATATTCCTGCTCACGCTTACTTCAGTTATTATTTTCAACGATACTTTTTGCCTTCTGCATAACGTTAGTCAACCATTTTAAATTTCCGTTCAAGCTGTGCCGTTACAATGTGAATGGACTGATCGCTACGTCGTATTTTGCCTTTTTCTAGACAACATTATCGGTTAGTTTGTTTTTATTTTAACAGCCGAAGTAAACTATCCTATCCCCGTTCCTCAACATCAATATTTTCGTAGCAATCATGCGCCTTCTCGTAGCTTCAGCGATCACAAAGCGCTATGTCAACACTTCGGGCAGCCCGTCGGAGAAGCTTTCTGATTAACCTCATCATGTCGTTTGCAGACACGAACGGTAATAACAAATTTTCAATGAAGCTACCGCGTCAGTGGAGCAGGTGGAAGTGGCCAACAAACAGTTTATTTATATTTTGCCTCGTGCTTTGATCGAGCGATAATTAAACATATCGCACGCCAGAACGATGTTCCATATTTGGGACTGGCTCCGCACTGGAGGATTCCGTGAGCGGTTACCTTAGGATGGTGGAGGTGGAGGATTGACTTAATTCAATTGGTAATTAATATTCACGTTGTGAAGTTGTGGGCAGAACGTTCGGATGGCAGTATTTTAGAATAAGTTTTTTTTGCTTTTGCTAAGAATGTTACTTATTCATTACTAGTGATACTACTCCGCGTTGAAACAGTGAACTCATGGACATTGAGCTGAGGAAAATTGTCATGATAACCAACTTACCACTAACAGTAATTAGGGAACACCTTCAAGTAGTATCTAGATCATGTTTTCAAACCTAAAAGGCAATCGAATTAAATGGCAGACAAAATAGTGTCACGCAGCCGTTCATAATTGATCATCATAATTGATGATAGTTTTTTCAATTTTACTCAGCTGTTCAATACACAGCAAAATGTAAACAACTAGTGTTAATTGTTTGTATTTATAACAGGCGTATTCATGAATTTGCCGTACGCCAACACAAAAATGATGTCAAGTGTGCATTTTTTTCAATTGATCTTTGTAGGCCCTATAAAACATATTGCAATTTTATGATTTATATCACGCGCTTTCTGCTTATTGAATTGCAAGATAGAATACCAGTGTGCGAATACATTACCTGTTGCACCCAGACGGTAGAAAAACATTGTTTCCGTTTGATGCACGGATGCAACAAATTGCATCCATTACTACACCGGTGCGATATTGTGCAGCAGCTGTGCTGGTATATCGTACCGAACAAAAAAGGGGAAAAATATGATAACATGCACCAGATGCATTTGCATGCAGACGATGTAACGAAATACGGTTGATGATTGAACTGTCCTTCAGCATCGTTGCCATACTGAATGTACCCATAGCAAACAGATAGGAAGGATGGTTGAGGTACATATTTAAAAAAAACTTTCCAAACAGGACACGATTGCAGTTTTCTTTGCACCTGCCGGTGCAATGAACGGTACAGAAGAATGGGAATCTGTACAAAAGCCCAGTGCTTCTACTGACACACAAACACATACAAAACACAGACACAGAAAATTCAAACCAACTCCCATGGTAGTGGCTGCGCGGTTGCAGTGAATAAGAAACGCGTGGCAGAATTTGAATTGCATTCCAAACGGAGCGAACGATCAATGCCGAGAGCGGCAAACAAGATGAAATCCTTCACTATGCTCTTCTATTGCCATGCTCTTTAACGTGATCGGCAAAGTGTTTGCAACGTCGGGAAAAAAACATTTTGTACGGTAAATGTGATCCTTTGCTTTTGCATTCTGAACGAACGTGCTTCGCGCTGGCAGTGTGTTCCCATTTTGCCTAAACGAATGGATTGGAGTGAAATTGTACCTTTTCAAAGAAGTCTGGGGAAAGAGGACATTGCTCATGATTTCATAGACCGTAAGATGTATTTAGTAATCGATACATGTGATGCAAAATGATGCCTTCATCGGAATACAATTTCTGACTGTTACTGTGTTGCTATCCTTCGTTCAATGATGGTTAAGTGCGTTGGATCGAGCAGAGCTCGGACGATTTTTTTGCTTGTTTTGATTGTTTTGATTTCATAATCACTTTTTGTTTTTTACATTCAACTGGAACTCTGAATAAAGCAATAGAAAAGGAAATGCGATGCTCGAGTTGTTGTAGTCATCATCATCATCATGTATGCTCGAGTTGTTGTAGTCATCATCATCATCATCATGTATAGATATTGATTTCCATCTGATCCAATCTGTTTGCGTACACGGGACGGGATTGACTTTCCTGCCATCCAAAAGTGTGTCACAGATATCTAAAAAAGATAGACGAACCATTATCATCATCATGACCGTGATGTTAAATGAAAAAAAAAAACACAAAAATATAATATAAGAAGTAAAACTCAAATAAAGTTCTCTAACAATTCTTAGCAACAATTGCTGGCTGTTTATATGTAAATCACTAAGTTTAGCTTTTATTGAAATATTTAGCAGTCACTTAATACACTTTAATAATTAAATGCAAAACACCTCCGCCTAGCACATCGTGGATCAATCGTGCTTCCTCGGTGAGATAATTGCTGTCCCGTAAAATCCTGCCTCAGTTTACAACCGGCCTTCGCAAAACTCTTTTCCATTAGGGCAATGGGCGCCAAATTCATCAGGCAGATTTATTTATGATCTACTTTGGGTTGAGTTTACAATTTCCGAAACGAGCCCGTAAAAATCCTTCATTTGATTCCGCGAGTTTTCGCTTTCGCAAGCGTAACTTGTTATGGGCAAGCTGTCGCACGCCGTTTTTACATCCAGAAGCGTTTTACTACCGAACTGAGTCTGAGACAAGAGCCTGGAAATGGAGTAAACTGCTCGAGCCCCAAACGTCCAGTCCCGTGGGTGGATAATATCGCACAGACGAGTGGTGGGAGATCTCTTTATTTTATCGCCTTCTTTGCCACTGCTTCTTCTTACCTCCTTCCCCCTTGTTTTTGAGGCTCATTAACTTCCGAATGATGACTGGTTGGTGGGCTGGAAGCAGTAAATGAAACTTCATAGCCTGCCTCCTACCACGAGGAAGCTTTTAGGTGATACAGCGTGATATGATTCCATGCTTCCTCGTGCTGTCGCTTCCTCGCTGCATTCCGTTGGTGTAACTGCGCGTCGGGTCGATTTTTTGGCAACGTTTTGAGCGTCCCAGCGACACGCAGCACGATCGATTGGATTGGTGTGGCGATAAGATGGAATTTTTCGCTATGCTCGTGCCTGTGTGCTGCATCATCTATTGACCAACCGGTGCCAATTGCGGACAGCCGATCGATTAGGGGTTAATGATTTATGCGTCCGGGGGGTTACTTGTACCATCGAACGGCATAATGGATGATTGCTCTCCATGGTATGTTTAATCAATCGATCGTGCTTCATGGTAACGAGAGAACGTTAAGCATCGTTCAAGTCCCAAAAAACGACTCCCAAAAATCATCGTTGGATTACTTTTTGAATGCCTTTTGGATGGATTGAAAAGCTTCATTAGTTGGATTATGCCTTTCCAAAAGGATACAAGTTTGCATTTTTTCAATTAAAATTCTGCGTGAATTTGCCCCAAAAGAAGATATGTTGTTGCTTTATTCTCGAATAAAACTATTCAATTTTATAATTACAATTAAAAAACATCTTATGTCATCATACGTTACAGAAATTTACATTGTTTCTCGTGAAGTATATATGAAGTGTAAGAGGGAACGAGGAATATCTCTGAATTTTTATATATCTTTCGTAACTATTAATATCCTCTCTTGCCATATTCCCTTTTGTACGACACGTTCGCAATGTGCTGAACTCTAATATAGTTTCAACTACATTTAGTGGTTTCAAATTATATAAAAATTCTATTTTACTAAACAAATATGATAACAAAAGATCATACAATAATTTAATATTATAAATTGCAACTGCTGCCACATCTACGAGATATTAATAATATTAGCAACTGATCTTAGTAACATCTTTATAGGATTAGAACTCTTATATAAGTAAGTTTCCACGTTTTACTTTGTTTATTTTGTTACACCAGCTAATGGTGTATGACAGAAACTGTTCCATGTTGGTTTCAAATCGCAAGTTGTTTCCATCCGAGGTAGCTACACAAAAACAATCGCTTTCATTTTTATAATTTCCCTCTGCAACGTTACATCCTTCGCATACCCGGTCCAATCTCGAGGCTGAAGCGCTCTAATTAGAACCCAACGCGGAGATACATTAAGTAGATGAGAAATTTCTTTTGCGACACAAATTAGCTTCCGGTTGGCCAACAGACCATTTGTACAGGGGCAGGATTCAAGGGACATCCGTGGCACACACAAAAAAAAAACACATCTAATCGTCCTGCAACGCCCTAGAAACTGTGACGCACGTGAACATTATAATCGGCAAAAATTTGTTAAAACTAATTACCCCAAACCCAATTCTAGGGTAATGCTATTAGTACTCCCGTTGGTCACATCCGGCCGGACCGGGGTAATTTCTTTTTTTTTTTTTGGTGCTGTTGCTTCTAGGAGGAAATTTGCTCAACCGCGGTACAGCCCCACGTTCTGTGTATCGTACAGAATGGTAGAACCACTGATAAAAGGTACAAAAAGCTGTCTCCTTGTCGTAGTGTACGGTTAATCAGCACAAAAAAGACATAGCAATCAATGGGTAAAGCAAAAGAAAGAAAGAAAAAATCCGTTGTCAATCCACTCATCCAACGTGAAGCAATTTTCGTTCTACAGCTTCCTACCATCGGGTTGTAATCGTTCGCCCGGCACTGGGGCGGGAAGTAAAGCTCGCCCGGTATCACTATTTATCACACTGCGGTTGGATTAAATCATCAGACAGGGAGAGCAAGTTCGAGTTCGCATCATGCTTTGCCGTCATCGTTGAATGGACAGAGCCAACAAAACAGCACAAAAAAAGAACTCCTTCAACCACGTAAACGGGGGGTGTAGAAACTAACCTGGCTTGCCTAACCGTCGCATTGCCTCCCTTACCTACCCCACTATACAAACACTGCTTCACCCGTTCGTACGATAAACCGGGCAAGCAAGATGCGACACGGTTTTGAAACGCAAACTTTACACAGACCTTCAGCGTTTTGCCCGCTTTGCTGCGAAAAGACCGTTCTTGACGGTGGACCGTGCCAGCATCGGCGAAGATGAACTGGGCGACAAAAAGAGCTAATGAGCCGCTTTACTGCCGTATTACAGCGTCGTACCGTTCGTCAGGTGATGGGGTGGGTTGATCTCTTATCTTGCATCTGAGCGTTCGCCAGATACTGGGGTGATAAAAAAACAGAACGAGCAGATTTGAAGGTATGGTAAGTGGCACAGGGACGTGATGGAACGGGAACAACTACATCCCGCGCAGTGTACTAGAGCGCAGTGCAACGGGTCTGTGGGGGAAGACCTTTCTATTGGTACGCCGTGCGATCCGTCATTGCTGCAGCAGGGAACCAAAACAGTAAAAAAACAACAACAGCTTCCTTAATGTGCGTCTTGTTACGATATTGCCTCTCATTTCAGATTCCACATCATTTGCACCGTACTTGCCGCATCCGCGTTGCGTGCATAAATGTTAGCCTACCTTTCAGGCGCACTGTGCTAACGAGTGAAAAGTTCCGACCCGATTGCGTATCGATCCAGCGGGTTGTTGCGAACGTGCGAGAAAGTGTGCGCAAAACGGGGACCAGGGAGCGCTGGTTTTATGGTGAAATGCATTTAAGTGCAATATAAAAATTAAACGACAAAGTTGTTTGGTGGTCAACTGTGTGTGTGAGTGCGTAAGTGTTGTGTGCGGGTTAATGCAATTGACATCCGGTGTCATTGGCATTCCGGGCGATTGCCGTGAGCGATAGCGCCCAGTACGTGACGGTCGTGCAGAGTGCTTGGTGCTACATGGGTCATATCTACATTTTATGGTAATTCCGGGAGTGTATTTCCCCCCCGTCATTTGTAGCTGCATAGTGTTTTTGGAGCTTTCTTATCATCGTTGCGCTTGCTGACGCGCGGCTATAATTGCTTCCAACGAAAATGACGATAGACACGAATTGTTGCTAACTGCAGCTAAACACACACACACATACAAAAAGGCTTTTGCTCTGCTAAAAACGCAACAAAAAAAAACAAACATCCCAGCGACCCGACCACCATGCGAGGACGAACGAAAGTGAAACGAGCTCCGATTCTGCGGTAAGCCACCTGCCAGGTGTCTAATTGCGACCCAAATCCCACCGCCAAACAGCCAAACCATGGAGACAGTGGTGCCCAACGCGACGGCCCTCACGTGGCCAATGTCCTCCACCGTGCCGTCGATGCTACTGCCGGACAGTTCGTACGCAAGCTTTCCGACCGGTGGCGTCACCATGTCGCTGGATGTGCTGCTCGGGCTCGGTCTGTTCGATGCGAACGGGACCGGCACCGAGAACGCAACCGGCGACCCGCTGGAGCCGCCCCATCCGTGCGATCCATCGAGCGACCAGTTCGATTGCTCCGTGGACGAGTTCCTGGTGTACGCCCGGGGTCCCCAGCGGATGCCGCTGTTCACCGCCATGCTGGTAAGTAGGCTGTGGGCGAGGCCTGCACAATCTGTGCCGCCCCTTTTTCCCATAGACAAACTCAGGTTTACCGTAAATTGGTGTGCTTAAATTTTGCCTAATTAATTTCCGTTCAGATTAATATCATCTTAATTAACGCAAACACATTGTGCCGTCTCGTACGTACGGGACCATTTGCAGGCGACTGGTTGGACCATGGGGTACAAGAGACAGCAGTCGCGCCCCCCGGTTTTTGGTGGACAGTGTGGTCTCTCGTCCTCGGTCGTAGCATATCCGTGACAAAAAGCGCTATTGAATTAATTTGATTACCTAAGGAGCAATCTTCAATCGCAGACTTTTGGTGGCGTCTTGGCCCGGCGGCAAACGTTATGAACTTAATCTTTTCGACACGAAAATAGCATCCAGCTAGCATGGAACCATCAACTGGGTTGAAAACTAAAGCGAAAGATAGAGTGAGACGTAAAATGTAACGTAACCTGTGCGAACACCAGTTGAAAGGATGGAAAAGTTTTTAATAGCTTTCGGAATGAGTTCAAATTAGTTTTGAGCTAGGTTGGTTGAACCCGCCACGCTTAGTGGAGGAAAGAGAGGAAACCAATGTTCTGACGAAAGACGCACGAAGAGAAGTAACAGTACAGAAAACAAAACAAAAAAAGATTGCCGCATAGCCTCTGAAAGATTACGGAAGTGAAAAGGTGTCCTTCTAGTTTTCTTTAAACTCCATTCAAAACAAGTTACTGCCATGCCGAGGATTTTCACCGATGGAAGAGCCGTTTTGAGGATTCACACCGTCCGGAATCTCATATTGCGAGGTATAAAAATGGAGCTCCCGATAACGCACCACCGGAGACCAGCAGCACCGTGGCGCGTTCGTGTGTGTTTGCTAAGCTCTCTAGCTCTTCTTCTCTCAGTCGGTGTGGGTCAGGAAATTGGGAAATTTTACCATGCTCATGCACTCAGGTACAGATACAGGCTGCCAGTCAAACGGCACCGCGGGGAGTGCTAGCCGGCAAGCGCAATGTTTGAGCGCGAGTGCGAACCTTCCACTTTACGGTGCGGTTCACACTCGGAGGCACACTGCAGCATGCGGGCTAAAGCTTTTAATGGCACTGATAAGTTCACACATTGCATGCCGAATTTTTTTTCTTCTTTTTAAACGCATGCGGCTAAACGAAACGAATCCTGTACGATCTTTAAGTACGACCGGGCACTGTCTGGGCGATGGGGATGATGATGCACTTTAGCACTCGTGTCGGTGTTTCCAGCGCTCGCTAGCAATAAAATTACAATCTCTTGCGGTGTGGTGCTAGATATTCAAACCGTCATGCTCGCACCAGCTTAAGTTAGCGGAGAGATGAATAAAAACGACTCCCCCCGCCGTTCCGTGGGTGACCACTTTCGTAAGCGGCTTTGGTTCGTTATGCGTCGAGTTTTCGCTCGGTGGGTAGATTGTTCGGGTGGGCTTTGGTATCCTAGACTCCCGGGGGTTGCGATGCGAGCACAATGAGCAGGATCAGGTAGTATTGACCTTTGCTCGAGAAAGCCATGGCCGAGCTTTTCTGGGAAGGGTGTCTATTGTTAGTAATTTTCAACGTTTACCATTATTTTGTTTGCTGCACCATTGAGGAATGCCATCGTGCTGTGCGCTTGTGTGAAAGAGAGGAAGTAATACACATACAAGCATACATTGTACACGGTCCACAGTTTGGATAATTATGTAACGAATTGATGAGCTTCGGTCACTTTCACGTAAATAATTGGACTGATAGCACAAAAGATCAATGATCGAACAATGTTGCGATGGACAACGGCAATGACCGGACAGACAAACAGGCAACTATATGCTGCAGTAAAATAAAATTCTTTCAAGGTTTTTTTCAACTGGATTGTTTTCCAACTAAATTCTAGACTCGATTTAAATAATACTAATTGAACAACTAATTGAAATAATGAATTTAAATTTGCCTTTCAATTCCGCAATCCTGATCACTCGTTATAATTTGAGTTATTGTACCAAATACCAGATCGAATATTCCTAATTTTGCTTAAAAATATAGTATTTCAAGCAAATGGTCCATTTTAAAGATTTTAAACAACTTACAGTGACTAAAGCGACTTCATCTCATCTGAATACATTCAATCTTTAAAATAATTCTTGAAAGACGAAATAATTTTGAAAGCTACTTTAAATTATGCTTCTTCTATGTTTAGGGCTTCACCGTTTGCTATTGGATGAATTGCGAATTATCGCTCATCCGTTGTTGTTCTTCAGTTGTTTCTCATTATTTCCAGAACCATGTACAATACAATTATGTGTTTGTTGTTTAAGATCTAAGGGCGGGTTTGGCAATAGGCTGGGTGCTTTGAATCGTGCCAATCGTGATGTTTATGATACCTTGTGTTGGGATACGTTATTGCGCGTCTTGACGAGATCATTACTGAAGAGCTTTTCTATCCTCGTCTTGAACTCATGCCAACTGTTTCGGGCGAGAACAAAGATGTGTTTACTGAATCAATGTATTTGAAATGTAAAAAAATGCTTTCAATATTTTTGCATGTTTGAATTCATATACATATAATAATTTTGTTAACTACTAACAACATATGTACCTAACAAATCAAAGCAATTTTAAAATAGCAACTCATAATTCCTAGCTTCAGTTACTGTTTGAGTGCATATTCAGCTTGTTAAAATTGTTTTGCAGAACTTTGATTAGATCATTCCTCTTGATTTATAGTTCGTTTATTCATGATAAACCCTGGTGTGAAAATATGTCCATCGTCCAACACTATCACACGCTACCCCAAACTGCACACGGTAATAATTGATCAACAAACCGGTTCTAGCAACCGCAAACCAACATAATTAACTGGGTAACTCCATTCCAACCGGAAGCACCGGAAGCTGGGCGTAAAATGAACACGGTACAGGATCCAACTTCCAGCTGTATGGATATTAACAACAAGACGAGTTTCGCATTTAAAGCGTCTGTCTGAGTTTACACATTTCCATTTAGTCCCCGAGAAATTTGAATGCAGAAAGCGAACATTGCTATCTAAAGTTTCAGCACCAATCACGAGCCAATGTTAAAGGTGGGAAAGCTTATTCTACGGATAAGTTCCTGCTGCAGCTACGAGCAAATGAAAACACCAGCTACCAGCAGTCAAGGAAACTTCCCTAACAAAGACATGGTTCAATAAATGCATTATGGTGCGAAAACAATTAAAGCGAACCATAGCATCCCTTTTCCCGCACTGAAATACCCTTCAAGCCCCTCTCCCTCCCTCCCACACGTACACATTGACCACAGATTGTGAGGTTATTTATGCGAAAATAAGGGAAATTAATGATGATCGGCTTTAGGGGTTCGGAAGCACAGTGAAACCATGGTTACCACATCGTGTGGCTCGTGTGTGCCATGTGGGTATTATTCCGGGTAGTCCATCGCTAGCCGTACTGGGCTGAGGTAGGAAGCGAATTGGCTGGCTAAAGCTTGATGCAGTGCGAGGACAATTCCGGGCAGAAGTGACAAACTGTGTTGACGGTAGATAGTGTTATCAGACAACCTCGTTCATTCCGACAACATAATGCCGGTGGGCAACTTTTGACGACCGATTCTGCCGTCGCAAAGTGGATCTGACGGGCAGAATTGTCTCCACGAACACGCTTTTGTGTAAGCGATCAGACGAGTTGTAGACGCAGAGGGGAAAAGAGATACTTTTATGTGGGAGATTATCATCACAAGGGAAAACAAACAATTCCATGTTTGGGAACTGAGAATTTATTCTCAGAAACTATATAGCATTAAATATACATAACGTCTTATTTGAACTATAATTTGGTTTATAAATTTAAAAAGCGTTAGAGTGAATGTGTATTTGTTTTGTTTTTATTTAATGATAATGAAATATTATATTCTTCTGCTTATTATCACCACTTCGAATGTATTTTGCTTAAGCTCCTATAGAATATAAATGAAATATGTTCTACATAGTTTTGAACAACAACTTTTGTTGCAAAATTGTGTTTCATTTATAACTAACACTTTTAGGCGGAACAAGATCAACATGTTTCCGATGAGACACTGTGATAATGAAATACATACCATGTTCTCAGTAAATGACGCTTCTGCTTCCCTGATAAACTCATATGCCACTACCATTATACTACTCAACCACTTGCCTCGTTTTGCCGCACAGTATTATCGTTTTCCGTAAGGGATTTTCGTGCATGGTACCGTCTGCATATTGGTTCAACGGAAGATATTACTATTAAAATTTTAATTAGCAAAGTTACTGCGTCCATTCTAACTGCAGCTCTGGAATAACTGACGCTCAGTTCGGAGAAGCAAGCTGTACCGTTTGTGGTCGGTAGTGGACATAAAGAGCTTCTCGCACGGTTGTACTACTACTCGTACGTTCCGGAGCAGAATAGGGATGTGTTGTGCTGATTGATATGTGGCTCTACAACTTACGTTTGCTTGTAAATCTCGTTATAATCGCAAGTAGATTATGCTTTTGATTGAAAAACAATTTGTGATTTGTGTTTGTTTTCCGAACTTGTCAGAAATTTTCAAATAAGATGTTAAAATATGATAAATATATTTTAAATAAATTTAGACATGTGATATATTAATTTATTTTATATGTAAAAAGAAGCACTTAGATTGATGACTTCTACATCGTAATGAGATGGATTCTTTATAGTTTATTTATTTAATGGAGTATGTTGACCAGCAAAACTGCTGGTGCTCTACTTGTTCGTAGCCTCGTAATTTTCGTAATTCGTATATATTATGTATTTAGTAGCACATAAAAGGGGGAAAATGCCTTTAAAACACATTATTAGTGGGCTTTATTGTGTACAATACATACACTTCGTTCTGGCAAAACCAACAAAAATACGTACAATAGTCAAGAGAATGGAATGGTTCATAATAATTTGGATTTCATAAGGTTCACTTTTATGAATGATACGGCACGGTTTAATATGCCTCGTTTCATGACGCCGGTGGGATATTTTTCATTTATAATTACTTCGCGCGTATGGTATGGCTATTCACCATTCGCTTCGAACCGGTACGTGTTGGCAAGACTCGAATTTCCACAATCCACAGTCCGAACTTTGCCGTTTTTCACACCGATGAAAATTGTACTGGTGGTGATTAATTTTCCATTCAACTTTCCATTCCCACTTTGCATTTGAAGAGGAAAATCAATTTTCGTCCAGATGCTTTTCCCGACCACGTTATCGGCGGGGGTGATAGAAATGTTGGGATGAGGCGTGAGCGGGCAGACGTAAACTGTGATTGAAAGAAGTGCTTTTTCCTCTTCGATTCCTTCACCCTGGCGAAGAAGGTGATGGTGTCTTTTAAGTCTGAGAATCTTGTTTAAGCTTCGTTGTGTTCTTCGCGACACTGCTGCTGGCGCCCGGTAATAAACATAAACTTTTGCCCCACTGTGCACAGATTGCCTTTATTGCGTTCTGTTTGGATCGTACTCGGCATAAGGATCGTTGCTGCCATGCAGCGCGGCAAACACACAACGAGAAGCGGTGTAAAACTTTTCGCATTACTATTTATCTTACCTGCCGATGCAGCATTGACGCTAAAGCCGATAAAAAGGGATTGGTCGTGAAGGGGTTTAAAAAGATTGAGCGAACATTTGCAGGGTGTGACTAATGGAGTGAATGTGATCATTATTATCACATAAAAATTATCCGGAAAACTAAATTTTGGAAAAATAAAATGAGGTTACGTCATTTTTTATTGTACTTTCCATGGCACATGATAAACGTCAGACCAGCTCCAGAGAGTTTGTGGGATTTCTGATTGCATTCAATTCTCAGTATTTACTGCACTTTTTCTCTCTCTTCCAGGTCACAGTTCTGTTCGTCGGTATCCTGGTGACCGGTGTGATTGGAAACTTGATTGTGTGCCTCGTGATCGTTCGCCATCCATCGATGCGTACCGCCACCAACTACTATTTGTTCAGTCTGGCCGTTTCTGATCTCATATTTCTGCTGCTCGGTAAGATTGAACGTTGCTTGTAAAGCTCGCTTTGTTGGTTTTAATTTTTTTAAACATTGCAAATGGTAGCAATAGTGCAATTCAACAGGTCCCATCTAGCTAACGTGATAAAATTGGTTTCGGTTTCAGCACCCCTTTTACGAAATATTTTTACCTCTTGGCTATATAACTTTTAGATGTCTTGACCTCACATCAGCCCTTATAAACGTAAGCATTGCTGTCAAAATGATAAGCCTGTCAAATTAATATTTTTTGTTCACAATGTGAACAAAAAGATTAGTAACATCAACTTAACATCAATGTATATCAGCATTATTGGGCTGAAACTACGGCTATGCATGTGCCGTCATAATGGAATAAATAAATAAATAAATTTATAAATATATAAAAGCAACTTGATAATGACGTTCCTGGCCACTTCTTCTTCTTCTTTGACACAACAACTGTTGTCAGTCAAGGCCTGCCTGGTTTTCAGTGACTTACTGATTACACATATCAGGATAATCAGTCCTACGCATGGAGGCACGATCCATTCGGGGCTTGAACCAATGACGGGCATGTTGATAGGTCCTAAGAGAAAAAAAATAACAACTAAAACAGCATAATAAACTATAAATAGCTAAGTGATTGAGTATTTTATATATTCGAAGCGCTCAATAACTATATTACCATCGCATTCATCTTAAGCAAGTTAATTAATCATGCAAAAAGCATTTGCGGTTGGGTTGCTAATGGAAGGTAGTTGTTTTTTTTTTAAATAAAACCATCAACCTCAATGTAGGGCGTGTTCAATTACTCGTTTAAGATCATTGGCATGAATTGGATTCCAACGATTCTTCTCACAATGAAGTAAAAGAACTGAAATGCTGATGAAAGAGCAAACGCTCATTCATTATGTGCACTGAAATAGATGATTGATTCCCATCATCGATCGATGAAAATTAATTGAAATGGGTCGAAGTAATTAGACACTGGCGGTAAACCTGAGCTATGAAGCGTAAATAGATCAACTAATCAAAGCAAGAACAGTTGATACAGTTTTGCAATTCATACTTCGTTTCGTTTGCCCATTCGCTGGTGAAAATAACTACCAGAACTTTGTGTTATCGTATTTGCTAAAACTGATGCTCCATCCTAATCAGTATATCATAAGCGTAATAGCTTTTTCGCCTGCAAACAAAAATAAAACTGAGCGATGGAAAACATACAAACAAAACATTGCTGTAAAATATGTTTCAACACTGACCCCCAGCAAGGTTCGCACCAGCTCCCAGCCCTTATGAATTCCATGATTGTTGGGAAATGGTCTTAGCGAATGTGACAACTTTTCATTCAGCATTTCGACTTTACCCTCATCAAATTGAGTTATGCTTCACCGGTCGTGACCTCCTTGCGAAAAGCTGTCGGAACATAAATACAGGCGTCGGATGTTTTGTTTCCCGCACGGGGAGGGATTTCAAAGAAGAAATACAACAACAAAAAACTAAATACACACGCAGGACGGCCCTGGCGTCCCTTTCGCTACACAATCCCTATTACTGCGACTTTAAAGCGGCTTTTGCGGTGTTTGCGTCCCCAGGGAAGGGCGTGCAATGTGCAATGCCTACCGAAGGGTCGTGCTTGGTCGAATCAGATGGACAGAAAATCACGTCCCATGGTGTGAATGTTTCCATAGTACCCTGTCACTGCCCTTCCGCGCGAAGCTGGTTTTCCAAAAGGGGGAAGAATAACACGACACCAAACGGAATGAACGGACCAGCCAACCCGACAGTACGACAGTGAACAAATATTTTGGATTTATAAGCTTTCAGCTGGTACTGGGACTGATTTTGAGGACAGGTTTTGTGTTTCTCGCTCAGCACAGGTTGTGAAAATGTGGTACGTCTTTCTCGCTAAGACAAGTGGGGTTACTTTCGGACTTATGTAAGGCGGTATCATTCACATGAGTACACTGAACTTTGAATACCAAAACACAAACACGAAAGATCAGATCGGTCCAGTTGATAAATTTGTCTGCCCAGTAAGTTGTCGGGTGGAATCTTCACTGATGCCCTTACGTTATCCCTTTGTTTATTTGAAATCTTTACACAACATACAAAAACAAGCTTAATTAAAATACATCTCACTGGAGCGGTGAGTGTAAAGAACTACTTTACAAACTAGAACGGTTCACTTTATGATGCAGTGTTGTGTCTGGTACACCACGCTTATCCCACTCTCTGTTGATACAGCATGTAGAGGAGGAATTGCTTTCCCTGCTCTGAACAGTGTGCATTTGATTAGAGAGAAATTTTGGTTCGCGGAAAACTGGGCCATTACGAAAACCACGCACAACTCCAATCACAAACACATACACACATCCAAGCAGATCGTTTGAGGGGCATTTATGGTGGCTGGATGTCGGTTCGAGCCACAATCATGAATTTTCCCCGAACTGTAACGGACATAAATAGCATGGCAAACTTTGAATACAATACGTTCTTGCTCAACGAATGTTATCGTTTATCGTTACGGAGTTGAATAAACTGGAATGTCAAGATGGCGAACTTGGTGACGCTGCCATATTTTACTGACAATGTATCTGTATCGAGAAAAAAGGCATTTCAAATTTTAAAAAATATTCAGGGCAGTTTATTGAAAATCATGCAAAATTCTAAAAATAATAATTTCAATATATCCCACGATTGAGTCGGGTGAACTTCGCATCAGTTATTTTTCTCAAATTTTGCAAACACATCTATTCTTAATTACTTTAACGCAGTTTGTTATCTCATTGGTCAATTGTTTGTTTCTCTGTTTGATTGAACTCCAATACATTTGTTAAGGCGTTTTTTGATATGTTTCTTTGCTCTTTCAATGTTTTTTAGAGTACAAAATGTTTTTGAGGATTGTTATTTAACACAGAATTGTTTCTTTTGATGTTTATGAATTTATTTTTATTTTACATCAAAATTCACTGCACGTAAAACCAAGTAAAAAATGCACGTGCTTAAGACAAGATAAATCATCTCTAAACAACACACTGTTGCTACGATAGTTTCGTAGAAAAGCCTAAACATAGCAAAAAATACAAGCTGAACATATTTTTAAATTATTCCCAACATATATGATGAACTTTCAGGCCCCCAATAGAATGTTGAGAACCAGGACATTATTCAACATAGAATTCAGATCGACTAATTTTGGATCTAACGATCCTTTATTAAAAATGATAAGTGCCTATAACTCGCTAGGAAACAATGTCGACTTGAACTAAAACTTAAACAATTTACGGACCTTTTTACATAGCTTAGAATGACGCATCCACAGTTTATGTTGTTTTTTATTTTTATTTAGTTCATCGACAGTTAAACTTCTTATATTTTTCGATGTGTTTTTGTTAGCACTGTTCTTTAGCATTAATTATAGAAATAAGTATGTTATGTAAGCTTATGCCAGCTGGATAACTTTCGGAATAAATAATAATAATAATAATAATAATAATAATAATAATAATAATAATAATAATAATAATATGTTACTAGTATAAAATTGATTATGGTGTGTTTATGGAAGGTTATTAACCTTTTTTCCCCGACCACTTTTTCGACGGAACGAGAGCAACGCTCAAAGCGGAAGCTAAAAGGCTGTCTATGTTTCGTTGTACCCCACTACACCTCTAACGAGCTTTGATGTATTTCCGTGTGGTTTATGTTTTCTACTATCTCAAACTTACAGACACTGCTTCGCTTCATTAGTCAGTGTTGTATCTCGTTAACCCTTTTTGCCCCATCTCAACCGGTGAGAAAATTGCATTTCACTCGTATTACCCATCCTTCTGCTTTTATGCCGCTTGGCAAGCTTCCTTAAAACGGAGCACAAAAGAAAACCACTTTAAATTAGTTAAAGAAACCGCCCAACCTCAAGCTCATTGTATCGCAGCAAACTTCTTCCTTTCCAATTTCAAACGCGTAGGACGCGTGCTGGGAAAAATACGTCTCGCCTTGCTGGACCTGCAGGCCACCTAACCGCAAACCACCAACCAGGCCAACGTTGCCCCGGCAAACAGTTCACGAAACCTGTGTGGTCGGCTTGCTGTGCGGTTTGCATCCAAATTCGACTCGAATCGACTTATCGGCTGTTCACTGTCGTCTGCAGGACGTGGGTCGTAGATTGTTGTGTCTGCTAAATGAGCCTTGTCCTGGACTGTCTTGTTCGTCTAGCCGCAGGGCATCGAAAGGGACACCAGAAGCTTACGTGCGGTGAAACGGGCACCGACGGATGGGAAAAAGTGGCTCCATAATAAATTGAAGCCGAACATTTTATGCATTCATTTGCACGGTATGGCCAACCAACTCTCCGGCGGAGGGTTTTAATGCGGCTCAAACCCCTGTCTTGGTTGAGCGAGTTTAACGAACTAGTTGATTTGCAGGTGTAAATTGACCGATGAAGGTTGGATTATGCCAGGTGGCTCATTCATCAATTAGGGACAGAACTTTCGACATAAAAAACCTTTTTGTTATTTTAAGTATACTTTGATTGTGAGAATTGTAGGAAAGCAAAATATTTAATAAATAAAAACATTCATGCCCTTTCATACTAAATCAACCAAGTCAACGAACAACATTTTAGAGCTAAAAGATTTGGAACGCTTATCCGCAGTTTTGCATTTGCTGTTTCTTCTTCTATTTGGCGTCCTACGCGGACTTGCCGGCCTATACAGGCTTTCGAGACTTAATTCATTACCACGTAGCCGGATAGTAAATCCTTGCTACGGGGGGATGTCCATTCTGGGCTTGAACTTATGACGGGCATGTTATTGAGTCGTTCGAGTTGACGACTGTACCACGGGACCGCATTTGCTGCTAAACAAGGTAAAACAAACTTGAGTCAAATAAATGATATTATATTATCAGTATCATATTATCGACATCTCCTGCTCTAAGCCACCTGTCGGCTTCACTATAAGTTTACTTTAAGTTTGTAATTGAAACATGCCTTTAATAATCTTAAAACTTTACCTAAAGCAGCAATTTTCTTTTCTGTTTAAATTTTAATTGTAAATTGAAACAAATAAAATAGAGTGTTTTTTTTGTTCTGACTTTGTGAAAACTTTCCTTAACTGTCGCATTATCATCACCTTTAAACGATAAGTTTTTAGCAGCAATTGTCACGTTGTTGTGTCATCTGTTTAACGGTGGTAAAAAGAAATATCAATAATTCAACAACAATACCACTTATTTGCCACAACTGCTTCACAGGCACCACCGCACACACCGCTTACAACCTTTCGTCTCCACATTGCTCTCTAAAGAGACATCACCATTAATGGCAAGTTTCGGCAAACACTTAAATCAACCACCGCAGCTGCTACTTTTCTATCGCTGCTGATCCCTAATCGCTCTACCATAACCGCACTAATTGCCCCGCCCAGCTTTCGGGGTGGCTAAGGCTACGATTAATTTTGCCACCGTCCGTCGCAACGGGCTTTGATCCTTCGTACCGCGTCGCGCCCCTGCTTCCAAGCGTTGGTTTCAATAGCGGTCTGGAGGCATCTCAAAGGCAAACCTACCACCTGAGCACCAGCGACGGGTTCTGGTTGTGTACGGATCACGCTGCCACGGTCACGCTCCAGCTTTAAGGTTGAAGTGGGCCCCATGGCAGCCGTACCGCACTGACAAGACGCTGATGATGCCGATAATGAAATTGTCGACCTTCCGGGAACGATAGCCGATAGCCGAACGCCGGTGATGAAGTGGACGTTGTTAGCCCGGCTGCACTCCGAGCCGCCGGCAAAAGGGTCGATGCTGGGGTAAAAACGTTGGGCGCACATAATTGATCACGTCTCATTTTCACGACACGAACCTCGGAGGTGACCGGTGCCTCAGGTTCCGTCCGGCAGGTCCCATTGTGCCTGGGGTTTATGGTGTGTTCTACAAGAACACTCAGCGTGAAGAGAAAAGGAGGAGTATGCTTTGTTCGGTAAATGAAGCCATCAACCAACTGGATACAGCGAAGGCAAAGAACCGCACCATTCGACGAGTAAGGATTTGTCGCAAGACGCATGGATTCAAATTGATTTCAGATTCAGAGCTTTTGCTCGGCCATGATCAAATTATGATCATTGGCATGAGCTGGTATAGAAAACAACTGTTTCATGACGGTATTGGTTGTGATTTAAATCTTCATAGATGACTAAATTTCCTGTTGGATCTGTGACATTTGTTGGTATATCAATAGATGTTATTCGAAATACCAAGTACCGCAAAGAAGAATTCGATATCTGAATTGTACAACTCATAAACGCCAATGTACTTCATTTAATCGTTTCAATGGGATTCCTTAAGACTTCTCTGTTAGAAATGGCCTTAACGCATAATGTGCAATAGAATGTTGGAAATGTGCAATTTCCACTTCAATCAACACACTCCATAGACTCAAACGTTGCACTTGATTTATATAATAATGTGATTCGTTTTGTTATGACATTTTCAATTGCGTCTGCCAACACATTCCATGACAGTAGCATCAGCAGCAGCACCAACTATCCATCGCAATGAAATGAACATTCCAGCTTCTATGAAGTCATTCTAGGCAGTGCTTCTGGGCACGAAAAATGCACAAAACGATCAACAGCATGCAACGGAAGCTCGGTAGCTCAACAGGTTCATCCGTCGCACGGTACCGGAACACTCTGCACGTTCCGACTATCATTCCCAAGGGACGGCAAGGACTAAACACAGGCCACAGAGCAATATGGTCTTCACTTGTTTCCATCCGAACATTCACAGCGCGCCGAAAGACACGCACGAACAAGATGCTCAGATATGTCGGGTATGGTTTCCCTCATGAATTTCTGCGCCTTTTCTCTGCGTTCGAAGCTACGCCGGCGAGCCCGAAAATCCAATTCAATCTTCCCACTTTCATTTTAATGGAAAGGCAACTCAAAAAACCACCTACCGGAAACACTTCTCGCGTTGCGTGTCCTCAATTTTCTCAAAATGTGAGCGGGTGGCTGCCATCCTACATACGCCAGATCGCTTTTCAATTTTAATTGGAAGAGCCATTCAACACAGCCACAGAGCGGAGGGTGGAGGGGACTGGTTCGCGTTTACTTCAATTACTCCATTCAACGCTACGAGGACACTTCAACACGTACATTTCAGCGTTTTTCGGCTTCATTTCCGGTCGGTTGCGTGAGAAGAACCTATTGGTCGGACGTTTGTGCGCGAATCCTTTGCCATCTACGGTTATTACTTTAACCAGGACGTATAACAATATCCCTTTTTGGTTTCAAAGCTATGATGAAGGATTCCCAGTGCGTAGACAAATATGCGTAGGAAATGGGGACAGCTTTTTGATAGGTTTCATGAGCCTGAGTTCAGAATGTGATGCTCACCCTGAAACGGGGATGTTACCGTGTGACAAAACACTGATTTACTACACCGTGCGGATGCTTTCTTTGGAGCGATAAAAATGAGGTGATATTAGCAGTAATCGGCTGAGCCCACACAATATTCTAAGAAATTTAAAAGAAATATCTATTACAACAAAAATTACCATAGTAAAAATGGCACGATTGGTTTTGAAAGGCAATTTGCTGAAGTACGCAAAAATATGCGTCCTTAAATTAAGACAAAACAATGTCATCTGGATCCTCAAAACAATCTGTCGTGCATGAACCTACCAGCTATAATTCTGTTATATTTTATTTACAAACTACTTTGTTGTGGTTTTAATAAAATTGTTACTCAATTACTTTAATCATTATAACACCCAAACCGTAGGAGGAGTTTTTACCAGTTTTACTTCAGCATAGCATAGTCAGCAGTAGACTTTAATGTAATCGTTGAAATTAAATGTTTTGATTTTCTGAGCTCCCCAATTAGATTAGCTTAAATTAAAGAAGCATATTTTTTTCCAGGAATATTTAGTATTAATCAACAAGCTTGCGGATAGGAAGTACAAAACAGTAGCCCAAACAAGCTTACGCATGTTGGAACTTCAAAGGCGACATGACATCGGCAGTGGAAAGTTTCATACCACGGAACAACAACGACTTGTTCGGTGATGGGTAGGGGAAACACGAAAGCGCATGATCTTGTGTTACCTCGTAAAACCGATTGATGAGAAAAAATGTCACGCACGCACATGCTACACTGGCGTGCTACGTATGAACTTTTCCTTTTCATTTGCTTGTCGTATGAGACGCATATGAGACTGTTGCTAAAAAAAAGGTGTAATCAGATGCAACAGAAAGCGATAGAAAATGTGGAGAAGCATACAAAAAAGATAAAACTGTAAAGCTGCCATATTCCGGACAGCTGTACACCCTTCCCGGTAGCGTACTCGGTTGCGACATGTGCCCAATTAATGAAGTACTGGGCTGCTCCATCGCCCCAGAAGGCACATATGTTTGGGTCACTGATGTGAAATGCTTCACTTGCAGTTTTCGTCCGGAAACAAGCTGCACTAGTAATCAAGCGGAAAAGTGTTTCAAAAGTTTGACTTTACATCGAGCTTGAGTGGTAGCAAAGTAGTTCCTTTATGTTCAATAACCCAAAGAAACCACTATAGCACAATGTTCAAGGAAAGGTCTTTGTTAACACTTTGACCGCCGGCCTGACGTCACAGTTTTTGATTGAGCACGTAGCGCATGGCAAGAGAGCGATGAGAGCGACAGTTTCTCGTGCCATTGTTATCACTCTTTTGTTTCATTGCGATAAGCGGCGTAGCACATTTCGTTCTCGTTCCCTCTTTCCTACCTCATTCGTCCTCAAGAGAATCACAGAGCGCCAGATGCAAAGCTGAACGGTGAGCAAAACCGTCATGCGAATTTATATGACACGGCGCTTAAAGTGTTAAAGTGATTTTTATCGTAATCCTGTTGATGTATATTTAAAAACAAAAAATAACTTACCTTGTAAGTAACTTGATGCTGCCACATGCATGATAATTCAAAGCATAAAGATCAAATTAGAATCCCAAAGGAGTTTGGCTCGTGCCTGAAAAGTGATCGAAGAATCAAATAAATTTTTTAAATTCTTTAGTGTTGAATAACTCTCTATCAAATAAATATTGAACACGTATTTCATCCATCTGTTAACATTTGCGTCCCATTCAAATCAACTCTTCCCAACAACACCACAACAGCCTGTACGGGAATTGTTTCTCCGGATCTTGGAATAGGAACTGTCACCAAAGCAAATTATCGGCAACGACGTCAACGCCGAATCATACATACTCATGCATACATAATACCACCAGTAGTCACCCCAATTCCGACCACATCCCACGAGATACGCGTCACGTTACGCGCATACATAAATAATCCGAAACCCGCCGACGGGTCGTAATCAAATAACAGCTTTATGTTATTGAATACCATCGGGCGGATATTGGTGCCAGTTGGCAGCACAGTTTGCCAGGGAAATCACGTGAACACTATCTGCCCGCGCTTGCGACATGGACCATGAATTTTGGTGCTTTCGTTTGGGTGGATGAGTTCCTACCATTCTGCACTGCTATGGGGAAAAGGATTAGAGCACCTACAAAAAGCTTCATTCGGCGGAACTAGACAGCCATGCACAGGAACCGCAGGAGCGGTAATCAGGAGCACGAACAAACGCAATCAGTGCAGAATCGGATAAAGAGTGATTTGATTTCTACGAAAAGTTGTCAAAATAGACTGGAAGTGGTGCAATTTGCAGTCATGCAGACAGCTATTAGAGAAGCTAAAACAAAAGCAAAATACATTAGTATTTCTTTAATCCGTTTCAAATTGAATACACCATCATCCAATACTATCTCGTACGGATTACGGTTGAATGGTTTCTATTGTCATCATATCGTGTGCCAGAAATTGTTTATGCTATTCAAAGTTAAGTTTAAAAAAGATTAATGACGCGGGAATTTTGGGTAGTAGCGATGAAATATGCAAGGGTGAAGTTACCCACACTGAAGTAAAAATGCCTTTTTTGGCGCCCTAGTGCCTGGCTGAAGAATTTATTTGCCCTCGTTCGTAAGTTGGATCGACGGTTTCTTACATTTGCCTAACGATTCGTTGCTAGGTGCATATTTTCATAAATAAATTTATAAAGCTCCTGCAATAAAAGTCTCATGAAGCTTTGTGAGAATAAACTTGTGTGAATATTAATGCTAAGAGACGGTGAAAAGCTTCTCAATATCTACAGTACCGCAACAAAAAGGTTCAGGAAAACTTCCTTTACTTACACAAAAATAATGAATATGACAGTATTTCTTGAATAGTTAAGTAACTTAGCATGGAATACAAAATAAACCCACATTTGATTTTGGGATTCTGTTTCTGACAAGCAGCATTCAAGCTCATTCACATTGGCTTTCAAGTCTCAGATATTAATTCTAAAGCTTACTCACAAAAAGACATTTCAAAAAATATTTCCCCATTTTTTAAGCATATCACCAATTCAACTCCTTCCCGTTCTCTCCCATACAGGGCTCCCGTACGAGATCAGCCTCTACTGGCACCAGTATCCGTACAATCTCGGTCTGCCCTTCTGCAAAATTCGCGCACTCATCTCGGAAGCTTCCACCTACGTCTCGGTGCTGACCATCGTCGCCTTCTCGATGGAGCGCTTTCTTGCCATCTGCCACCCGCTGCACCTGTACACCATGTCGGGGCTGCAGCGGCCGGTGCGCATCATCGCCGGCCTGTGGGTCGTCAGCTTGCTGAGTGCGGTCCCGTTCGCCGTCTTCACCGACATCGATTACATCGCTTATCCGCCAAGTGAGTTTGCATGCCCTGCCGCCAGCCACGCTCATTTCTCTTCCCTGCGAACCGTTATTAAACATGAGCGAAACACAAACACACCCTCCCATTCGCACTCCATTTTTTCCTGCTTCGCTACATGTGAACTACATGGATGTATGTGTGCTGGTGGTTATGTATTGCTTCATTTCTCTACATTTCACAGCGAACGAGAAAATCCTCGACTCAGCGTTCTGCGCCATGCTCAGCAATCCGGAGGGATTTCCACTGTGGGAGCTGTCGACCTGTCTGTTCTTTGCCTTTCCGATGCTCATCATGGTGGTGCTGTACGGGCGCATGGGAATGCAGATACGATCCCGCACTCAGCGGACGGCCGAACTCGGTGAGCTGCTCAGGGCTGCGCCGGGCTTTGCTCAACCAAAGCAACTTCCCGGTCCCGTGGCTACTCCAAGGGGTAGCTTGCAGGGTAGCATTGCTCAACCTCATCCGCTCAACTCGACCTCGCTGTTTTTTTGCTCGTTTTTTTATTTTCGCAGGCGTTCGCAACGGATCAGTTAATGGACCATCGAGGATATCACAGTCACGGAAAGCCATCATCCGGATGCTGGGTAAGTGTAGTAGGTTACAAGTCATTCCTCCTGCCCTGCTGCAGGCGCACCGGTCGCGGGCAACGAGACCGTCGGATTAGGGAAGCATATTTCTCGCTAGTAAAACCAGGTGTCGGTACGTGGATGGCGTACGGTCGATGTGTTTCATCGATGGCAACTTAACAGCGCTTTTTCTGCCCTACTGAAGCCTCCGTTGTCGATTGCCCGCGGGATAAGCACAACGGGAGGGTACGCTGTGCGGAGCTAACCGCTCGATCAGTGGCGTTGGGTAATCGTAGTCAGCAATATTTTTAAATTGAGTTTTACCTCATCAAGCAAACTGCAATTTGTGGCGATACCAAATGGGAGCAATTTTGTTGATGGATCGCTGATGGGAACATTTACAGCAGCAGCGAAAATGGTATCAATCTTTTTTTTAAATAATTTTCCTGTGATAATCAATAGTTTGTTGAAGTAGTTTCTTCATAGTTAATAAATGTTATTTAATTCAGAGTTTCGTGGAAGACAAAATTAATAAAATGGTACCTTTTACAAAGCAAGTTTCTTAACAAATGTTGCTGTATTTGATGGTTTTAGGACTTATTGTAGCATTTAATGTTTCTTTTACACATTGATATAGTTTTGTTATTAAAATATCTTAAAGTCAATTTAAAAAATACTTCGAAAATAAAATGACATCTTAACAAGGTTTGGCTGTACATTTCTATGAAAATGGTAGCGTTTTTTAGGCCCTCAAATTGTGATGGTATTTATGTGTGGTGGATATAAAATAATGGAGAGCTGTTGAAAACATCCCTTGAGCTGTGAATAATGCTGTTCATTCTGAAAAGAGGTAAAATAAACCATTTAATAGAGTTAAAAGATGTTAATTTCATCAAAAATGATTTAAAATGATTATTACTAATGATTTTTATTAGTTTAAGCACAGACAACTATCTATTATGCTGAAAAATGAAGTTCCTATTACTTGATCAATAAAGATCAAACTTATAATGATGATTAAAATATAGAATAAAATTAAATAATTTCAATTTATGAAAGGTAAAACACGCGTGATAACGAGATTTGCTATTTTGTCCATTGAGATAAGGCCACCCTTGTATCTGTAGACTTCATTCACAAACAATACTATAAATACTTACTAAAGCATAACCTGGTCACTTGGAATGGTGGATACGAACAGGAGGTGTACAAACTTTCTTCCACAACACGCACACGCACACCTGCGTTCGCATTTACAGTGCCATAGCAATCATCACATATCCGGTCACCAACATTGCCCATTCCGAAGACCATTCCGCAAGCCATAATGGGTGCGAAAGGTCAGAGCGATAGCGATTTCAGCCGAAGTAGCCCATCGCTGGCCACGATTTTGCCGCTGTTAACAGTGATGATGTCTTTAATGGCCATTAATTTCAATTGTACCGACAATGAGCGGCTTTCAGCTTGAGGGTATCTTTATTTTCGCCTGTTCCTTTTGAAGATTAACACCTGTGGCCACCCTCAGGACAGTGCGATAAAACTCGATTACAATAATGATGATGGGTAAATGGTCTGAAACTCACCAACACTTCGGAACAGGATAATGTAAATGATTTTTAAGTATTTCAACATTATTGTTGCTTTACCAGTGGAACTAAGAAGTTGTTTGTCATACAAGAGTTTTTAAAACAACCCTCCAAATTTAAGATGCTCAACAAAAGCAAACGTAATGGATGTGTTTGATGGAATGCAGATCTCTGCAGCGCTCTAAGGAAAAGGGTCAAGCCATCAATTCCATCGCCCCTCTCAGCAAACACATCTGACGACAACTTGAGCACGACCGTGCAAAACGGAAGGCTTTCCTTTTCTTTCGATTGACGCTATTGCCCTTCGCGGGTAGCTGTACTTCCTGTTTCGCAACGCGATACGTTATACCTATCGGCAGTTCACACTGTAACGGGTTTGCCTTGCTCAGTGCCAAGGATCAGCACGCGTGCTGTCAGGATCACCCGCACACATACATCAACTCCGCAACAAGCTATAGACACGCTGAAGCGTACACTACGGCGTTCTTATCAGCGAACAAGGAGCTCGGCCATGAATCTCAAGGTGCAGAAATTGAATAGCCAACATAAATCAACACAGCAACCGGATACAGGAACGGGCAGGATAGGAACCGGTGGAACTGCAGGGGCGTTTGCTATTCGGTTGCGTTCCCTCCACCACAGCGCTGACGATGACAAATGATCGTAATTTTTAGGGTGCTTCGCCACTTTTCTTGCCCCAACGCTAAACAACGACATCCACTATCACACAAAATTTGGGGCACAATGTTTTTGGCACAATGTACATTTTGCTCTGCGGTTAAGATGCTTTCCGGGTGACATTTGGTAAATTACTGTCATCAAAAGATGACAAAGACTGACAAACGCTGTCAACAGAAAGTTAAACCGATGGGCTTCGGCTGGAATTTTCCAACTATCCTGGGCGGTCGTGCTGTGCTGGTCTCAGTGCTTAGCAAGAAGCGCAAACATTCGAAGCAATTCAAAATCACAAGAAAGCACATGTGCAGCAAATGGAGCTGTTCATGAAGGTCATCGTCGTCGGGGCGTGTAATAAGCGCAAACGATGTACTTGTAGAGAGTATCGAACCATGTGGTGTTGTTGTCAAGTGTTCGCTTTGCCTGTTGTAGAGCAAACAGCAGAACGATGACTGAACGCAATGCAACTCATTTCCCAGCTGCGGGAAACAAATTCTAATTTTCCACCCCTCGCCCACCATAAACCGACCAAGGCGCGTACCCGCTTGATGGTCACATTTAATCAAGTCCCTGCGCCACATTTGGCTGCGTGGAGATGAAAACATCGTACAGCATTCCAGGAGTCGAGTGAAGTATTTCGTTGCCTCCACACTCCATCCAATTTCAATGCAAACAGCAGCTTTTTTGTTGTCCGGGTTTTTTCATGCGCACTTTCTTCTCTGGTCTGTTCTCATCCGCTCTCTAGCTGCCGTCGTGATAACGTTCTTCGTCTGCTGGGCGCCCTTCCATGCACAGCGGCTACTGTTTCTGTACGCGCGCGACTGGCAACACTTCAACACGGTCAACACGTGGCTGTTTTCCGTGGCCGGCTGGCTGTATTACGTTTCCTGGTGAGTATAACCCTCCTTTCCTCCACCGTACCATCCTTCGTCTTCTGTCATTTTCGTGCATATCTGGCGTCCCCCCCATAATCCCTACCAGCTGGGAGCGGACGTTGTTAATTGTTTTGCAACCGACCCAATGTTTGTTTGCCATTATGTTGGTCGGTCGAAAACCAAAGTTTGTTGACTCCGTTTAGATGGGGGTGAGGCTGACCCGCTGGAGGGTGAACATTACATACTGAGCGACCATCACTTCATCACTCGCCGGTCAGCTTTACGGCGTTGCTGACGAAGATGCTGATTCTGCGCGTAAGTCAGTGAACCTTTTTTAGTTTAGCTGAATTGTTGGGTTGTTTTCTCCGTTGTGTTTGTCTCGTGCTACGCTCCGGTACGAGCCCGGATGTCCCTTTTTGTGATGGTAAATGGTCAAGCTATCACTTATTTACCAAGGTCAGTCTTCTGTGTACATATTTTCGTTGGCAATTTCTTCGAAAACTGTTCATGTTGATGATGATGCGATATATTTAGATTCGCTTGTGTCAATTCTCCACACTTCCTGGAAGCCTTCAAAAGGTTGAATAATAAAATCGCTTTTTTATTGAATCCATTATTCCTCCGCCATGGAAGGGATCAGTTGCCAGTGTCAAATGGAGCTAAAAGATTTTCGATTGCATCAGAAAAGGACAATCAAAGATACAATCGCTGTGTTTGATGCCGGGTTCGATGGGCTGGGCTCGACGATTCGAAGGCGGCAAAGGATGGGTTCCGTGTTTATTTTTGAACCTAGAGAAAAGGGACATGCTAATAAATTTGTTGACCTTGGCATCATGGATCATTGGAAATGCTTCAATCAATGCATAGCTTTCGTTTAAACGTAGTCGTGTGTTAACTTTTTTAGTTGGAATTTGGGTAAGGTCATCCAACAATGAAGTTGTCCTAATCGTAGCGATACAAAACGGGTCCGGTTTTCGGTGCCTACTTTTAAAACTAATCAATTTTAAACTTAAGAGGGTTCTTTACCTCTGTTCAGTAATCGATCAAAGCCAGAAATAGTACAGCCAATGTTCATAATGTCAATTACAGGGTTTACCAGTCCAATAAACGACTGTCCACTTGCTTATAACCATATGTTTTTGGATAGACACCGCTCTCTACCACACGCCAACTAGTGTAAGTTACACTGTCCACAAAGTGGTGTCTCAAAAGACGCAACATTTTCAAACAAAATTAAAATGGCACTCTCTACCAGACTTTATTTTTGTTTCAAAAATCATTTTACATGCTCTAATTCCTAGCCACAATCTAGCTTGCTGCTTGTGGAGCATTGAAATTTGCTTGTTTGTGCTCCAAAACTTTCCTTTCACCTCCACTGGCTTCAATGGAGGAAGTGAACGGCTTTATCGTAATGAATTTCTGTGGAATTTTCGCACCAACATTGCCAAAATTATGTTCCCAGCCCATGGTTCCAGTGTAGGCCGTCGTTCTACCATCGTTGATATTAATGATTACTTCGAACGCCAATAAACTTCTTGCGGCCAGCTACCAAGTCATGAGCGCCCACATTGCCCTAATGACACGCCGTCTAATGAAGTTTGCTCATTCGGCGTGACGATGCGTGACCGATTCATACGCCAATTTGCTATCAATATTTCCGAGCTGCTGCTGCTGCTGCTGCTGTTGTTGTGCACTTGCTGTTGCACGATTAACGGTCGACCAGATTCCCACCGAGTTCTACCAAATTGTTGTTCAAACTGGGTGACCTCTAATCACGGATTTAGCGGCGCTAGAGAGCGGCAGGGTGTGAGTGAGTGAGAATTTCTCACAACTTGGAACGCAGGCTGCGTCTGCCTGTCGGGGATAAACGGATGTTGATGTACAGTTCTGCGAAGTTGGGAACCGAATTGCGGCTTTACGATTATTATGATTAGTATTACCATTAAAGCGGGCAACACATCACGCCTTTAGTGGTACTGTACGAAATGGTACAGTTTCATTCACACCTGCACCGAGCCTTCCGGGAAGGGGACGATTGTGAGCGATAAGCTTCTGAGCGGTTTTATTCGAGACAAAAGTTTTCCGAAACTGGTTTCGCTAGAAGTTTGACACTCTATGCCTAGGATGCGACCGCTGGAGCAGAGTTGGAGGTCCAGTTTGATGTGTTTTTTGTTTGGTTTTTGTTTTCACACTCACTCTCACTAGCCCGATGATGAAGTGACTCATTTACATAAACCAATTTGCGTCCGGCGCAACATAACAGCTTTGCGTATTAACGGTCGCCAGGATTGTTTCCGGTTTTCTGTTGTCACTTCCCCCTTCCCTCCACTCAGGAACAAACAGATGTGTGGCACAGATGTTACAGTACCGCACTTTCTTTTCTGTCTCAAAATCGGCGTACATTGGATCTACTTCTGCGGGTGTACATTTGTCGAGAAAAGTTCAACGATGAGTTAGCCATAAAGAGTGAAAGAAAGGTGCGAGAAGAGAAGAAAAAAACAGTCATACAAACGAAAGACAGTTTGCAAAATGAAGTTTATCTTTGCACGAAAAAAGAACGAGCAGCTTAATCATGCAGCTCTGCTGCTAGTGGATTTTGTTTCGGATTTGTTAGGCACAGTTTCTCAAGCTTTTCGGTCATAAGCAGTTGGAACTTATTTTATGCCGTTTCGGTTTAATCCACGTGGCTTGTGCCAGATGTTGTGAAGTGCTAGGCAATAGAATTCGGTTGATAGAACTTTGTGTTTCGTATCGTTTCAGTTTGAGCAATTCTGTTTTCGTGTCATTTTCTCTTAATATTCGCACAGTTGAACGTAGGGCTATTTATTATGGTGCGTATTGTCTAGCCGTTTTTTTAGTAAGAATGGCCTAGTTGACTGTATCACTTAGCTGAATTATCTTTTGTGTAATGAAAATAATTGTACTATTTTCTGAGGAGATTAGAAATTACCTCATGTGGAAAAGAAATTAAACAAAAGTTGCGTACTAACTAATGTCCTTTTATGATAACAACGCGAAACAGCTTTTCTTACCGAAATGTAATTAGAAAGCGTCGTAATGGCTTCAATTGTCTGAAATATAATTTATTGGCGCAACAGGTCTGTCAATGATCAATGGTTTTAATTTTAAGAACAAACAAACAGGCACAAAATAACACGTGCGCTTGGGTAAATCTCAGTACCTGAAACCCCCCAACAAACCGAAGCCCATTCCAACCATTCCAACGATCAACAACCACGATGACATCTCGTGGGCAGATAATTGTTCCAAGAACGCCACCAGCTTCTTTTTCGTGGCTTTTTGCACCCCAAGATCCAGGGCAGCACACGGTCTAGCGTCATCCTTTTCACCGGTACGCATCATCCTGCGCATCGGATGTGTTGATGTTGTCGAGTGGGAATTGTGCGAAAAAGTTTTCCCATTGAAATGATAATGAGATTTGCCGGAAATTCTACCAACATTGGTGGTGGCACGGGCAAAGATGGTGGTACCGCCAGCCGTGTAATAAAGCTGATCGTTAAGCAACCTTGATGGAATGCTTATGGAGGTAGGCGAACAGAAAAACACACTCATCACACCCAAAAGAAACTGCTACATGTTATGAACATTTACGGTGACGCTTTTGGGTTTGCGTTGTGAAAAGTAAGTTGTTTCGTACATTACAATATATTAAGTCATCATAGACGTTTTGTGAAGGTACCATTCGATACACAGTCTTTGCAATGGCGTGGATTAGTTGAAGAGACGAGCTTATCATTCAACTATCTGTGTGCCTTATGCACTTATCTAACAACGTTTAGGAACAAGCCAGACGCGAAACAACTGTTTGAGGTTGAAGTTGAGGCGATGGAATCTTTCGAAAGCTTTCTAACTAACTTCGAAACATTACAAGGCTCACGAAAGAGCACCTAAATGCATGCATTGCAATCGACAATATTACGCCAATAGATTCTTTAGAGAATATACGGCATTGTTTTGTGTTTTATTAGGTTGGAAACTAATAATTAAAAAGGGCAGTGAAGCTTGGAACAGCTGACGTGTGAATTAAGTATAATTTTTGTCCATCTATAATTTTACATTACAAGTTTAGTTAAATATTTGTTAAAAATTATCAAACGGCATACCATGTTTTATGTATTTAAAAATCTATTTGAGCCGTCATATCGGCTCTCGAGTGTCGTATTTGAAGACGTAGTTTGTAGTCTGTTATCTTAAAAAGATATCTGATAGAAAGACCAAACTTGCTGTAGATGCTTCAAAAGAGAGATGTAGGCAAGTAACATGAACTATCACCAGACAGAACCAATCAAACAACTTAACATTTTTCTTAGCCATAACATGAAACATACCTTCACTAGGAAAGCAACTTTATTTAGCTCGTCTGCTTTATCGCAAACTGCATCCATCGCCCTACAATGTAGTTCACATGTACTGCTATGCTCTAGCTAACACAGAAGGGAATTGTTTTGTATTGTCTTTAGATTTCCCATACCAGCGAAAGCTCTAGTTGGAAATAAATTTCATCCTTCATTTGTTCGTTTGTTCATCCTTCTTTGTGCAACACACCTGGCACCTGGCAATTGTGGCGGTACCGTACACACATTTCTTTCCTTTTCTAGTTTGGTTTACGTGACACCCGTCCATGCGAGCGGAATTTTCAATCTACTGCTTAGCACGTGGTGCTTGGAGCATTTTGTGTGTTGGGGTTTCGTTCTAGATAATTTAACGTGAATTGAAGCGAAGGTTTTCGATTATTATTTTTTATTATTATTATCATTATCTTCGGCAAAAAAAACCCGCGACAAGAGAGGTGGGAAGCCAGGCATGTATGAGGATTAGCCGTTGGCACACATCGCGCTTTTTACGGGATAGTGCAGCGACAGCAAGCCAGCACTAGAGACGCACACGACCGTGTGTTTGCATAGTAGCTTCTGGCAATTTTCTCAGCATACTCACCCACCCCAGGAAGTGGCAACCGGAACCGATCTTTGACGAGGTACAATTTGGCATGTACGTTCCGCTTTTTTTTATCGACACCATCCAACGCACCAGACGACGTCGGATGAACGGCAAGAGATAAGAATGGCACCGTGGCTTCATGCTGGAAGGATTAGAATACCCTCTTTTTTTTTGCTTTTGTTCGCCCGCCACCATTCGTTCTCGGGGTTTATTTTGATCTTCCGTTCACCGTTCTCTCGCTAGCAAGGAAGGTCGGTGTACTCGTTTATCCGAAAACATTCAATTTATTCGCACGGAAGGGAAAAGATGGAAATTGCGTAACCATATCCGATGTTCGTTGGTTGCAGGCATCTTTTTTGCTTTTCTTTTTTGGAAACAACAAGAGAACGGTTCTCGTTCCTCTTGTCGCAGTCGTTGTGCTGTGCTAAGAATTGAACCATTGTCAAGCTGGAATTATGCAAACGGGTTGCCACTTCGGTCGGAATGGAGATGAACGTACGAACGAATGCAGAACAAATGTTGAAAGGAATGTTAACCGAGTGGGGATGAATTGCGATTTGATGGTACCATAAAGACGCCTCATGGAAGTGTTTTCTTGGCGGGAGCAAGAAAAATGGAGAGATCTTTGAAAAATTAAGCACAGCTTCATACTATTGCAATCATTCGGTTGACAGTAATTCGCAGCGAAATATGCGTGCCATCGATGTGTGCATTCCTAATGATTTTAGTTGAAAAATGCACTTGAGTTTATATTGAAAGATGTAGGAATGAGTTTACTTTGCGATTCAAGCTGGCAATAATGTTGAAAGTGACATTGACATGTAGACTTTATTGAGATTATGTGTTCTACGGTCACACCTGCTATTACAGGCTAATTAAATTGTTTCAACAGGCTCTTTCTTTCATGCGCAGTTAATTTTACGTATACTTATACTAAACGTTTTTTAAGCTCTCTATACGTTATTTCTATTTAAAGACACTAAGAACTACGCGCTTGTCTTCGAGATTATCGAAAGAGTGACCAACTGTCAGAACCTCAGCATCAATCGAGATATTTAGAGAGATTCGACTGAATCGTTGCGAATATATCACAGGAGGGCAAGAAGCAAGATCGAATCGATCGTTTCATATTTACTTAAACAAATCTTATGAGACCTATTCTGCTTCATAACCGTGTATTCAGGTTGCTACGAGGATCCAGTGCGGAATCGGACCTCAGAACACCTCGTCACTACAAAGTCTCTGATATGTTTTTATGCAAAAAAAATCTACATTGAATCGTTTAGGATCTATCTTGAAATTCATTACTCTTTTCCCTTACTACTGTTCAGGAAAGGAAATTATTCAGGTCTATAATAAATTTAAAAAAAAACTTGGAACGATTTTTAGTATAGCAATAGGTCTGTACCTTTGCCTCAATAATTGGTTCCTGCGAAAAAAAGAGGAAGTCTAGCGGTCTGCAAACAATTTAAATTACCCAGTTTAATATGGAAATGAAATTTCAGACCATCATTATCCTTAAATGCTGCATTTTGAATCAATAATAAGTTACACAACTATGGTAAAACTATAATTAAAGTCTACACAAAATATCAACACGCTTCTGGTGGATAATTTTGCTTTACAAAACTTTTTAAAAAACCATCCAGTGAAACATAAATCATACATTTCGCTCTCTTATCATTCTTAAAGTGTACGCCGGTGTACGGGAACTTTGCTGAGTTCATTCACTTCCAACTGCTAGGGCCATGCTGTGAATCAACCATTTACATATGCTTCCACATGTGTTTGATTTTTATTCGTTTCCGATAGCACGCTCGCACCATATCGGAGAAAAAGGTACGGCAATAGCGTATCGCCTTCGAGCAAACTTTACACACTAAGCGAAAACCAATTTGCGCTAGCCCTTCGTTCACGTACGTAGGTTTGGAGTGAGATTCCTGGCAACATGTGTGTGTGTGTGCCGGGCGTACCTTTGACTGCCGTCCCGTCCATCCACAACCACCCGCGACTAACCGTGCCCGGTGTGTTGATGCAAATTTCATTCCTACAGTGGTGTACCTACCGTCAAGCTTTCGGGAGGGAGAGTTCCCCTAACCCTCTCAAAAAGTATGCACGTTTAGAAGGAATTTGTTGCGGCACGTTCACACCAATGCCGCCAGCCGGTGTGCTGGAAATCCTTGCGAGACTCGTTAAGAAGCAGATCCACAAAAAAAGGGTCGCAAGTGCACACGGCACTTTGTTCTTGGCGCCGGTACCGTTTGGTGGACGTGATAAAATCGCATCCCTTTTATTTACATTCCATGCTTAGCTCATCATCCTCGCATGGGTTGTGGATGGGGAAATACGGCCAAGGGGAGTAAACCGGAATAGTTTTAAAATTCTTCTCCATTTGCTGGTTTTTTTCTTTTCCTTTTCAAAACTCTGGGAAGCGATGGCCGACGGGAGGGAAATTTAAATAATGGACAAATTGCTTCAAACGCTTCCCGTGCGCAGACCAGTTTGCCGCGGGTAGCCCGTTTACTGTGCGCTCTTTTTGGAGGTCGCATGTGCTGCTTTTGGGGAATGGAATAACAATGAGCTGTTTCTTCGTTGCATTCGGTGCGGTAAACGGCTCCCCATTCATACGGAGCGGGTGTCCGGGCACTTCTTTGCACTCGGAATGAGCTGCGAGGAGCGAGAAGAGTGAAAAGTTTCTCCACTAGGCTAGGGCTGGAAAAGTTTTGCAATCGATTCGCTAAGCGAAAACCGGACGGTTACGAGCATCTTCTCTAACATCGATAGAATTGTTGTGTTGGTTTCTGGGGCCTGTTTGAGTGGCGTTCGTAATGCGATCGACTTACATTTGATTGTGTTTGAATTTATGACTTACAACTTCTATCGCCGGCCCTAGACATTTCTAGGAACTTTTCAAACTTTTCAAACTGTTTGTTATTTTTGGTTGTTTGAAACATTTCTCTTTTATCATTGATCAGTGAAGCAATGGCATGGATAATACAATATTTATCGCAGTAGAACGATGCCCTATAAAACTTTATTCTTTTTTCAACGGCCATTCTGAGGCAAAAAGAAAGATATTTCTTCGGTTTTATCGCATCTTTTTAGCCTCTTTTTTATAACATATATATTTTTTTAATGTACCTTCCAAGTTACTGTTTGATCTATATTATCTTCCAAAAAAATCTCATTTATATTAAAATCCCAATTAAATTAACGAATGATGTTTATTGGATTTATTTTTTAGTATTTTTTTGCTCACAACATGACTATTTATATTTGGTTACACTTTGGTGTCAAACGGTACGCGTTTTTATTCCATTTGGTTGGTTTCATATCAAATATTTATGAAACATTCAATAGCTCCATGCACTAGCATATTGAAAAGCGAATAAAGCCTTACTTGAATAAATTAAATTAAACCAAAAAAGAAACGCATCCCAACAACGCTCCAAAAAGGTAAAATTGCTCTATTTCTGCACTCACCTGGCTCAAACCAATTGCCAACTCTACCTTCAATCTACCTCGAAAACTTTGATTGACAAACCAACCAAGCAATATGTGCCATCTCAATAAAACCCGCCCCGGCGTACCGAGATTCGCAATAAATCGGGTGCATGGTGCCCGCTACCCGGGAAGCGGTACAAAGGACGCGCTTTTATTTTCGCCAACGAGAGGGTTATGATTTTGCCCCGCGTGTGTGCGTGTGTGTGTGTACAACGTTAACGCTCCTGGGTGTAGAAAATGGGCAATGAACATAAAATGTATGCCGTCTGCTTATCGTACGTTATTAGAATATCTAACCGGTATCGCAAGCTGGAAGAATGAAAAGTGGAGAAACCTACACAATCACGTGATATGACATGAAATCTATCAACATTTGTGGAGTGAAAGGTTGCTGTATCTTTTGATTTTTTTTCACCCCACCCTGCTCTGCCTCCCCACAACTGCAATCAGAGGCCCAAAGGTAACAACATATTTGCGTGTGAGCAATTCTATCCGTACCGCGAGCCCAATTTTACATCTCCATCACAGACAGCTCTTCAGTCTTCGGTTGACGTAGGCTGTCCCGCTGCCATCAACAGTAACAGTATTCTATCTTTCCCTCTCACCCATTGCAGCACCATCAACCCGATACTGTACAATGTGATGTCACACCGGTACCGGGTCGCATTTCGCGAAACGCTCTGCGGACGACGGCGCGGCTTTGGTGCCGGTTTCGCTCGCGATCAGTCCAGCTTCCGGGAGACGACGATCGACGTGAATACGGCGGGCGGCGGCAACGGGTACGGCACGGGCTACGAAAGCTCCCGACTGGTAAGTGTAGATTGCACCACGCAAGCCCAAAACAGTCGCCCTCCCGGGGGCGGCAAATGGATTGGCCTGGTTGTGGAGCAATGATTATGGAAGCTTCCTCGGAGCCTTAGAATGTTAGATAATTAACACATTCCATTTGGGGAATGCGGCTGAAAATGCCAAACGTTTCGTAATTAGACGGCCTGCTAATTAAAGTGTGTAGGGAAAAGGCTTTTTCTGTTATTGGTGAAGGTGAAATGTACATTTCTAAAACGTGAAGAATTGATCGAAGATATTTGTTCAAACGTTTCGTGCGATGGGTATTGTGCAAATCAATTATCTTCAATGAAGAAGAACTATCTTTCGTACATAACGAAATGTATCTTTTTGACAGGGAAATGATTTGATGATGATGATGATGATGATGATGATGGTCCCTCCACTTTCCCCTTCAAAGGTTCGAGAAGGACGAAATTATCTTAAAGATATTTAGGTATAAAACTGAAAGTAATATTTCTACATAACACTCGAGTGGATGATTGAATGTTTTCGACCCACTAATGAATCCGATAAGGTGCCGCTAAGTCCTATCATCTTACAACCAGTGGGTCTAAACCCCAAAGTCCACTATACGCGCGCGTGTCTCGAATCTTTGAAGACTCACATTATTTTTTTTTTTTAATTTTATTCTAACTTATCTTATTTTTTCATAATAGCTGTTAAACAAAAACAAATTAAAAAATGCACCATCATCATCAAGTAGATAAATGCGGTTATGATTAAATACTATTACACAATACAAACAAGCAAGCACTTCTAGAAGTATACATTCTACATTACACTATACTACTATACTAAAACACTTCACGACCACATTACTAAATAACCTGCTTCACATACAGTGCACATTCCTTTTTGAAATTTCCCAGACTTGTGGCGTTAACAACTTTTCTTGGCATCGAATTATACATTCGAATTCCCTTATAGTATAAGGAGTTCTGTGCTTTTAATGAAAGGTAGCTTGGTGTTCTCGGTTCATTTGATCTACGAGTAGGGTAACGATGGACATCCGTTCCTAGAACTATTTGTTCCCCGAGATATCTTGGTAACATTCCATTCAATATTTTATGTATGAAAATCATTGTTTGATATATTATTCTTTGTTTTACTGACATCCATTGCAGGATGTCAAGCATAACGTTAGAAGAAGTTCTTGAACCAAGACCCAAAATCACCCTCATAATTTTGTTTTGGATACGTTGTAATCTTTGTATCTGTGTTTTATTGCCAAGAAAAAGAATAGAAGCACAAAAATCCAAATGTGGTGAAATAAGCGATGTGTAAAGTTGCAGTTTACCAAAAAAGTTTAAATCTTTGCTAAGCCTGCTAATGACACCACTTTTTTTTGCTACTTTCGCTATGACATTATCTATGTGGGGCCCAAACGTTAATTTATTGTCAATTATAACCCCTAAATATTTTATTTCAGAAGTATTGTCTATTTGTTCTTGATTTATTGAAATACACAGCTGTTCTTGATTATTTTTGTTTGATATGATCATGTATTTGGTTTTATTAATGTTTAGAGCCAGTTTTTTATATTTTAGCCAGCCATCTAAAACATTAAGTTCTAGATTTAATAGAGTCTCTGCTTGTTTTAAATTAGGTTTTGCGATGAATAATACTGTATCATCGGCAAACAGATTTACTTCACAATAATGCAATATTTTCTTTATGTCGTTAATATACATGATAAACAAGATTGGCCCTAAAACACTTCCTTGTGGAACTCCCAGGGTGTTTTCTAGTGGATCTGAAGAACTATTTAAAAAAGAGGTAATTTGCGTTCTTCCATCGAGATAATCTGTAAACCATTTTAGAGGAACTCCTTGAATACCAAAAGATTGCAGGGTGTCCAATAATAAAGGTCTCGCTATAGTTTCGAACGCACGTTTGAGATCCAAAAACACTGCAAGCACCTCATATTTTTGTTCTATAAAACCTTTCCATTTAGACAATACAAGATTAAGTGCAGTTTCACAGGAATGTCCTTCTCTGTATCCAGATTGTTCTGGTATCAATAAGCCATGAGTGGAAAGATGATTCATTAGCTGCTCTTTTACTACCAATTCTAATATTTTTTCAAATATATGCAAGATATTAATCGGCCGAAATTCTTCTGCCTTAATAGTACCAGGAACTTTTGGAATAGGAATTATTTTGGATATCTTCCACACTTTTGGAAATATACCAGTTACCAAAGATTCGTTAATTATTGATAAAAGCTGTCCTCCAATGATATCAAAACTATCCTTAATCACTCTTGAATTTATTTTCCCTATAGCCGCTGTATTTTTTAGATTGAAACAAATTGTTTTTAAATCATTCAGGGATATTGTTTTGAAGTTGAACAAATGTCTCGGATCTTCAGTATGTATTAGTTGATTTGGCTTAGGAACCACTTGTATGTTATCATTAATTGATTTTATGCTGGTAATGAAATATTCGTTAAATTTTGTTGCTATAGCAGACTCATTTATTTCTATTAGACCGTTAAACTTTACTACTGATGTGGATTTTTTCTCAGGCTCTATCAAAGATTTTAAGAATTTCCACAACTGTTTACTATTTCCCTTGTTTTTGTTGATTTCCTCATAATTATATTTCTGACGAGTTGTATTTAGTTTTTTGACATATTCATTTCTTATACATGCATAACGATGCCACCATATTTCACAATTAGTAGTAATGAATTTTTTGTACAACCTATCTCGTTTTTGTTTTAGTGATTTAAGTTCACGCGAATACCATCTATTTGTTTTCGTAGACTTAATCATTGTGTCTTCGGTTAGTTTATCAATCGCTAATTCCATTATGTTTTGTAATCCACTAGCACTTTCTTCAATCCCTACAAAGTTCGATTGTTCCAGTGCTGTTGAAACTAACTGACAAATCCCTTGCGGTGAATAGTTCTTCCAGCTAATAATTGACTTTTTGTCCATATTTTTTTTATTTTCATTTATTTTTATGCTAATTGTTTCATGATCGGAGATTTTTAAAGATGGTTCAGTTTGTACTACAATTGAATCAATGTTACTATAAACGTGATCAATTAAAGTTCTCGAGCGATTGGTGATTCGAGTTGGCTCGTTTACTCTTTGATGCATATTTACTGAACACATTAAATTTTTTAAATTTCTGGATTTTTCTTGATCCAGCCAATTTATGTTAAAATCTCCTACAATTATACATTGTTTAGTCCAATCAATGAAGCTATCCATCCATATTTCTAGTTGCTCAATCAATTTAGTTTCATTAGAACTTGGTGAATGATATATAACACCATATAAAGCTGGAGACATGCCTCGCAAAATATTGACACCCAAAAACCAATTTCCATCAATTGATTCGCTTAGAATTTGTTTAAAAAGAACAGAATCTCTGATATACAGCGCCACACCTCCTGTATGTCTTGAATGAGATAAACAAAAGGAACATCTATATCCAGGAATATAATATTGTTCAAATGCTTCACTTTCTATGATGTGAGTTTCAGAAATGAAAACTAATAAGGGTTTAATAGTTTCCACAGTTTTTCTTAGCAGAATATAATGTGTAGAAAGACCTGCGACGTTTAAGTAAATTATTTCCCCATTTTTTGGAGTGCTATTCTTTGATTGCTATTGTACAAGTTTGGACATTTTTTCTAATTCTTTTTTATATATTGGACACCATTTACTATTGGCTGCATGGTTTGTATCTAGCATGGCATTATTTTTTAGATTTTCATTTTCACAATTTATACACCTGAAGCATAATGATTTGCACGTTACTGTTAGGTGGTTTTCTCCACATTTTGAACATGTTTCTTCATTTTTGCAAAATGTTTTGGTGTGTCCATATTGTGAGCATTTGAAGCACCGTAATATTCTTATAGAACGGACCAGACGACAATCAGCAAACCCAATACGTATAGTTTTTAGGGTGTTTAGCATAGTGAATGATTTTTCATCTACATCAATAAAAACATTAAACTTTTCATACTTCAAATTTTTATTTTCGTACCTGCCAGCAACTTTGATTTGTACCCATGGTATCATAGAATTCTGCTTTTTTAAAAAGTTGATAATTTCTTCATCAGAGTAATTTTCAGTCATGCCCATTACTTTCATTCTGATCAATGGATTAGATGTTGAATATTCCGCTCCAAGATCCGCTTCAATGTCTTTACGTAATTTTTCTTTATTAGTGTTTAGTGGACATTGTACCATAATTTGACCCCCAGTACCATTTCGAAAATCTGAGAGGTTGTACTTAACAGGGTCCAATTTGGCTCGCAAATATGCTCTGGTTACATTGCATGATTGAATTTTATGAGGAATGATTACAAATTGGTTTTTTATTCTTTTATTTAATTCTACAGTATCGAAGTCACATGTTTTGTTGAGTGCATTGTGTTCACCTGAGTCAATTTTATTTTCTAAGGCATGATCATTATGTTTTGCCATGATTGTTTTATTTTTTCTGACCACTTTAGACCAAGTCATTTCATCTTCGGTTACATTCTTCTTGTCATCAACCAGATTGCAAGAATGGTTGTTATGCATTAATTCAGGCACGTCATTTTCAGGACCCCCGTAAGGCTCGTCAATGTTTTCTATCTCACGCGAACTTGCATGGCAATTGCATACAAGCGACTTGTCTGCATTGTGTAAATGTGCCCTAATTTCGTCCAATCCTTTATTTAGCCTCTCACTAACATTAGCTTCCAATTCTTGCATACACTTTCTAATCAAATTACTAATATTATCATCAATACTGTTCCTATTAACGGTTATGCCTGTATTGCTCATGTCGATGGTGTTACACGCATCACATCTAAAAAACAAATTAGGGTTATCACTCAGCACCTTGAAAGTTGAAACTTTCAGGGTAGTGCAACGTCGATGAAATATACAGTTGCATTCACCCTTGCAAAATACGGGACTATCACCCGGCAAAACGTCTTTCGGTTTACAGTATTACAATTCCACTGGATCTATTTGCTTCGTCTTATTTAGATACAAACTAAATGAATCAAAACTTCTAAATTTTAAAACTTCTTCCAAAAAGCTTCAAACGCATATAATGAGTTATTGTAACCTTTTTTGTGATTCGGCCAGTATTTAAAAAATTACACAGTACTTATTTCTTAAATGTTTCCATTATAAGAACTAATTAGAGCCGCTTTTCAAAAGCCCTTCCGCGATACATGTATCAACGTGTATCAAACAACGCCGGTCCCACAGGCCTGTTAGCGATCCACCTCAACGCGTAAAATGTTTGGTGTCCACATTTAGCATTTAATTTTGCTCGAAACAGATCAACACATTAGCGCACAACGCGCGGGAGCTAATTGAGATGTTTTGTTTTTTGTTTTTACCAACGACCAGGCGCATCCACCACATTATGAACGACCAGGCGTTTCCATCGCCGTTCGCTGAGTGGGTGGTGCAGGACGAAACGGGCGAGCTATTCGCAAAATCCATTATGCTCGCATGGCTTTCTGTGAATTTTTGGACGCTATCGTCAGCATGGAAAGCAGACATGCTGATTTCGGTGTTTTGTTTTGGTTTTTCTTTCAGGACGCAAAAGCTTCTGAAAGCTTCTACGCCTTTCATGAGACACACGTATTATTTAAAAATACACTGAATGTTTATAATATATCTATGTTAACTTGCTTCATTTTAAAACCCCTTTTCTGTGGCTCTAGCGTCAACCGACAGAACAAAATTAAATTTTCTATCTTGAATTCTTATTATAACAACCTTATTTTAAGTCCTTTCATTAATTTCCATTGCCATAAACATATACACAAAATAAAACCATTTAACCCATAATTTTCCCGATATCGTTCACCGCAATGACGATTCCTCCAATTCGCTCGTGACGTTTGCTCTGCGGAAGCAACAAAAATGTAACGTAAACCCGAACCGCCCACTCGCGAAATGGACTTGTCGTTTTGTCATTGGCAAGTGATGGGTTGGAAAATTGAATTTAACAATCCCACCTTCCACAACGAGCTGGTGATGGTGCTGGACCGTGGGTGCGTGTACTGTTTGCTGCCCGCGCTGCAAGTACGTTTCGTTCCGTTTCGAAGGCAATCATTTCCTTTCTCGGAACGCAATTTAAAGACGCACTGCTCGCGTCTGTGTGCTGTGTTGCGAGCCTAAACAGGGAAGTGTTTTTGCGTGCATATTTCAATAGAGGTTGGGTTGCTGCATGAAAGGATTACTATTTTTAGGCGAGCGGTACCGTACCGGGCTGCCTGTGGCAAGTGCGATAATGCCCAGAGCGCGTTTTTCTTCGGTACTCAGCTTCGAGCTCTCAGATGTCGTTACCTGATAGCCACTATCGTTTCGCGTGAAGTCCTTTTTTTCTTGAACCGGTGGTCTGTTTGTGTGGTGTGGAGATGTTTATTAAAGATACATCGTATCTTAGGGGATTGTATAATTAAGGAGAATAACAAAAGATGAGTTTTTTTTTCTTAATCAGTTTAAGAAGACAGCAACTGCGATACAAAAAATCAGTGCTGCAAAATGTCACTGTCAATGTCATACAAAAACTGACTTAGACAACTTCCATGTCACGTACTCATTTGTGATAATCAAAACACAATCAAAAGGTGATCCTCAAAACGAGTGGTGTGACCAATGCATGCTTCGTGACATTTTTGCAACCAACGCTTGGTCAGTCACTATGTCATGACTTTTTTTTACAGTGATCAAATCTGCAAAATAGTTATGACAAATTCCGGCTTAAACAAAATGACTGTATAAATAAAAATAAAATAAATAAACGAGCTCTACTGTGATGATTAGAGGTGAGACTCAAACAGTTGGTGCGACCATCACATTCTTGGTGGCATTGTGTACAACCAACTCTTGGTGAGTCACTTGGTCGCGACATTTTTAGACGGTGATCATCACGATAGTCACGGGAGATATGTGGTGCTTGCGAGTGGTCCCAAGCAACAAAATTAGCATGGTTTCTCGCTCTCTTTGACCCGACACACCATCAAACCAGACAAAACGAGATAGCATGCTCATTTTGCTTCTTGGGACCACACACCAAGTATATTCCAAAAATGTCGTGTTTATCATTGAGAGAAAATGTCGTGACCAAGTGAGTGACCAAAAATTGGGTGCTAAACAAAATGTCATCAAGCATGTGATTGATGCACCAACTGTATGAGTATCACCTCTGATCAGCTCAGTTGTGTACGTGAGCTGATTTGAGCTTCGTTTCAGTTATGAGTGTTGGTCATGTCATGACGCACTTTCATTGAGTAGCAGTAATGAGCATCAAGCTACCACGGATATGCTGATTGTTTTCGTTGGTGAATATCTCGTGAGGCTCATGCGATTTTGCAGCAGTGCAAAAAATTAAAAATTTAACTTAATTACATTGGTTGCTGAATTGAAACTTCCCTACATAACAGTAAAAAGTAAACGTCTCACCAATAACAAATTTTTAAACACTTCTTTGCTGCTCATCGAAGTTGTATTGGGCACATCGCTTACCGCCTTCGGTTCGGTGATATTTTTAGACAGCTTCTTGAGCCGACCAGCAAGCACTCTACTAAACCTCTCTTCCTTGCTGGGTGCCAAAAATTGTATCAACTGAATTGAAAAAGCAATTACGTATCATATCACTGAAATATTACGCTACAACATCATTGCGCCATTGCTTGAGATACTTATCCCTTAAACCTTCAAGCAAATCCCTTGTCCGTACGATTGCTTTCGGTTTTTGGAGGGTTTTGTTTTTCGATACCATCATACCCAAGGGAATAGGGTTAGTGGAGTCATCCCTTTTTTGTGTTTTGTCTTTTGTAGGATTTTCCAGAAAAGTCCTCGATTTATGGCACGTTGTAGCAACGACCTATGTAGAAACTACTTGAAGCGAACAAAAGTGCTTCAATTTTATGTAAAAAATTTAACAAAAATAAATTGTTGAAAAAAATTAAGAAACGCATTTTATCATACGTAAAATGTACTCTCATTCAATGGTTTTGAGGAAAATAAAATATAAAAAACATAATCATTAAAAACCGTTGCTGGTTTAAAATGAAGAGTCTGGTTTTTGCGGTTTCCAACTGCTGATTATGAATATTAAAAAAGTTCAACTTTGACGCAAAAATACCATCCCACACGGTTGCCCGATCGGCATTTCCTCCTCCACCTGCTGATCCGTTGTACAGAAACCGCTACACCACCGGTGAAATCAAACCAAAATAATTTTAAAAAAACACCAGAGTGAAATGTGTTGTTTGTGCGCCCTTGTGAAAAAACAAAAATGCCCGCCGCACACGTGAAAGTAAGCGAGAAACCTTATGGAGTGCCGAGCTTTCTAAGGGAATCAACCTCCCGCCACCATGCCATGGTATTTAATTCCACGAACACAGCATGCAGCAGCGTAACTTTTGTCCCAAACCGCCCAAACAACAAAGGCGAAAGAAAGCAAAACGCGTGCTTGCGCAACAAGCGTGCTTGCGTAAGAAAACAACCTTTAGGTTGTGATACTTCGAGAGCTTTTTGGTGAGGATTCGCTGTTTAAAAAAAAAAGTACAGACACGGGTCTAGCATGCGGGCGCAGGATGAAGATTTTCTCTTTTTTACGTCTGCTCTTTACGTATCCCACTCACCAGCGGAAGGAAAGTGATGCCGGAAAGCCTTTTTTTTTTGCTTAAATGTAATGGTTGATTATCCTGTTTTTTTCTTCTTTTTTAACTATTAACTTCAACGTTTCATCCACTTTCAGCTACGTGCACGGTCGATGATGCAATCGAAACGATCCCGATTCCGGGGCACACTGCACGCGAACAACAGTATACGGTACAGTGACAACTGCATTCGCCGAAATTCCCTACAGGTAAGGCCAGCATTTTCCCTTCAAAAGGTAGATTTTTGTCCAATCATTTCGTTTCGAGAGGAACCATTCAGTTTCCCCGGAAGCGACCGTAAGCTCCCAGCTGGAACTGGTGCTTTTTCACCCTACTCCCAAGGAACCCGATCATGCATCGGAAAATGCTGTCCTAGCTACAAATCGGCAGCTCCCTTTACGCTGTTCCATTTCATTAGCGTTCGATAAGGATCGCCCGGTTTCAGCAGCCTGGCCCCAGTGAAGGCACTTCGCAATCTCCAAACGCTCTGGTGCGGGTTGTTTTGCAGTAGGTGACCTACATCAGCATTCAGTGCCTGCTTCTGCCAGATAGTTTCGTTTCATTTCCCCTCGACGCATCGGCAAGTGGGCGGCCGATTGGGGCCGGTTTTTCGGGTGTGGTGGATGCTTTAATGGCAACTTGATTGGAAACCGTGCCGCCCTGTTGGCATCGGTTAGCCTCGCCTCCCCCTTTTCCGCCAGCAAAGCGCGTGGAAGCCGCCAATCTTTGATCTCGTACGTATCCATCTTAACGAGATCTTCGGCGAGCGGAAAAC